>NW_026126407.1:36935000-37415000 GCF_943737965.1 Phodopus roborovskii | reverse complement strand
AAGAACTATTAGGATTTCAGAATTATAACCTAGGAATTTTGCTTGTTTCATTTGTTTTGAGTTGATTTTTCTATATAGAGTAACGTAAAGATGCAATTTTGTTTTCTTGGTGTAGGAATACTCAGTTATTCTGAGTGATAAGTTTTTCTTATACCATTTATTGAACATACTTTCTTTCGTGGTTGTCTCTCTTAGCACCCTTATCAAAGATTAGCTAAATAGTACATGTGGGCTTATTTAATTCTGGGTTTCAGATTATATATTGTTGAGGCATATCCTTTCCATAAAAGACAGCATCATGCTACTTTAATTACAGGTTTGTAATATAATTTGACATCAGGAAGCATGACGTTCCCAGTTTTGTGATCCTTATTTAAGATGTTTTAGTTCTTCATGATGTTTGTTTATTTATTTATTTATTTATTTATTTATTATTTCAGGACTTTTGGTGGATCACATAAATTCTCATGTTTCTTTTGATTCTGTCACAAGTATTTTGTAGTTTGGAGTTAATATATAGATATTAGACAATAAAATAAGTATTTTGTTGTTATTGACTTATATAATCAAGTTGTTGAAGGGGTATCTTTCCACTTACAGTTTCATGGACCATTTATTTTTGCATTTTTCTTCTTTATATGTCTATGAACTTTCAAATGCTATCAAAACTACTGATTATATTTGTTTTCTCAATTTCTTTTTCAAATAGCTTGTTGCATATGAAGTTCAGTTTATTTTGTGTGGACTTTATATAGTACAATTTCATTAAGCTTATTATTGTTTTTAAACATTACTATAATCTTTAGGGGTTTCAATATTTAAGATCATGATCATGGGTTGTATACATATAGACATTTCACTTTTTTGTCTCTAGTTTGCATGTCAGTTTTCATGTCTAATTGCTCTAGCTAGAAATCCAGGTATTATACTGAACAAAAGTGGTAATTTTGCAGATAACTCAAGAAGCCTCCTGATCTTAAAACAAAAGCCATGAGCAATTTATCACTGGGCTGGCCATTTATGAGTTTATTGAATTATTTGGGCAAATGCTGAACCTTCAATTCCTAGCATCAGATCCTTCAGTTAAATTGTATCTGTATAGTATACAGTAATATCAAACAAGGTATTATTTGGTTGATTTGAAAAAGAGTCACTAGGTGATTCAAATGCTTATGGCATCACATTAATTTGAAATAAAGTGACGTATTATATTTATATGGAAAAGAAAAAAGGTGTAACTTCCATTGTCAACTTCCTTATGATATATATTTTCATTGCTTTCATAGTTTGGTATGCATTTGTCTCACTACATTAAGCTACTTTTAAACACATTGATTCTGAGCAAAACACTTGTAAAGTATCGGGTTTAATTACAGTGCTACAACTTATAGTTGCTTATTTACATTTATAAATATGATTCATATATGTGCATATATATGTAGAGATCATAGATAGATAGATAGATGATAGATAGATAGATAGATAGATAGATGATAGATGGTTAGCTGGTATTATACTCTCATTCTTTAGTTTAAAGTAAAATTTAATTTACTATCTTTTATTTCTCCTATCCATTATCCTTGCATTTTAATTCTATCAACAAACATATTCACTTCTTGCCAAAGTGTTTACTCTGAAAAGTTCCAGAAGCTATTACTTGACTCTTTAAAAAAGTTTTAATTTTCACTTTTGCCATACTGAGTAGTGACTTCAGCAAGGATGCATGTCCATAAGTTGGCACTTTGATCATCTACATTCACAAGCTAGAATTGTTACTTAAACAAAAGAGCTCTTGGTGAAAATTACTTTCTCATCCTGTTGGGGTGCTGGGTCTCAGTGAGTTCAGTGATTGAATGGAGCCTCTGATCTACAGTGACAAGGCCAGAGAGTTAGACAGAACTTGGCTGAGACAGCTTTATTACTTCCCAGTTATATTACTCTAAACAATTTCCTTCCCCAACCCTGAGAGTTCTCTGCTTGATATAAAGAACAAATGGTATATCCCAAAATATTGCTAGATGTGTGACCTAAAACAACTGAAACATTAATTGTGTTGCCTTTTACAACAGGAACACTTGGTTGGATACTCAATCATCTTTCCATAGGAGCATGACAGGTAACTACTTCTACACCACAATGATTCAGAAACAGTCTTTCTCAGAAGATCTTAAAAGTTATCTTTGCTATGTTGCAGGACTATTATCTCATTACTGAAGAGATGTAGAAATACACCTCTTGTTTGTAATACAAATGAATTAAATTTTCATCAGCTTGAGTGTGCACAGGACTGTTAATTAACATTTAAAGTGAACCTAGATAATTTAAAGTTCATTAAAATTTGGGAGAAAATTCCATTTGATCACAAGAAAAGTTCTTTTCTTGTTTACTGGGCAAATGATAGAAAGAAATATTTCACCTGTCAATATGCCACTGTTAGAACATAGTATCAGTTGGAGTACATATGTGCTTGGTATTACCATCTGTGAGTCAAACATGATAATCTTTCCGGTTTTTTGTTATGACTTGTTTGATTCCATTATGGATATCAGAATAATGTGTTTTCATTTATTACTTGTTCTATTTGGATCATTATTTTGGTAAATTGTTTCTCTAAAGCATCCTCAAAAGGAGATATCATGAAGGAGATAGTACCCATATCTCTGTTCCAAGTGAACATAAGGACATCAGTGTTTTTAAAGAGATCTGGAACTTGGTAAAATTAATTGTGTCACCAGTTTAAAAAATTGGCATGCTGAAATCAAATGGAATGCAATAATATTTTACAGCTGGAAGAAAACCAGTCCCCATTCACTAACACACACATACACACACACACACACACACACACACACACACACACATATGAAAGAGAGTTTGTTACTAGTCATTACAATGTGTTGAGAATGCTGAAGAAGCACAAATGTCTATACTTTGCTAAAACAATAGCTTAAAAAAGACTTTTGTGATGATTTCTACCTGAACTCAAACTGTACATGTTTCTCTCCTATTATTTTGTTCAAAAATGTACAAAGAAAAGAAAATAGATGTTTAACTCCTTTATGCATATTCTATCCAGGAAACCCAAATGTTCAAAATTATTTTGAGGACCTGATAATTATAGGACATTAATGTGTAGTAATAATAATTCAATTTATTTATCAAAGGTGCCTACTACACTACTGAACCAACATTCTCATTTTTTTTTCTTCTCTTATAAATTACATCCCTACTGCAGTTTCTCCTCCCTCTGTTCCTCCCAGTCCCTCTCCTATCTTCCTCTACCCCAAATAAAATCTTTCTCTGATTCTACAAAGAAAAAGAAAAAAAAACACACAAACAAAAAAGCAGGCTTCCCAGGAATATCCACTGAACATGGCCTAACGCGATACAATACAATAAGATTGGGTACCAATCCTCATATTACAGCTGGATGTGGCAAGCCAGTACAAGGAAAGGGTCCCAAGCACAGGCAACAGACTGATAGATAAACCTCTGTACTCCCCTTGTTGGGAGTCCCACAAGAACATTAAGCTACACAACCATAAGGCCTATGCAGAGGATCTAGCCCAAATCCTTACAAGGTCTATGTTTTTGCTTCTATCTCTGTGAGCCCCTATGATCCTTCTTTAGTTGATACTGTGGGCCATGTTATCTGGTGCCTTGTCCCCTCTGTCTCCTGTAATATTTCCTCCCCCTCTTGTAAGGGCTTTCCCTGGCTTCACCTAATGTTTGGCTTTGGATCTCTATATCTGCTCCCATTGGTTGCTGGATGATACTCCTCTGATGACAACTGAATTTGGCACTCATCTATGAATCTAGCAGAATATCATATCTTTAGGAATCATTTAATTGACTTTTCCTTCTTCCTTCCTCCCTCCCTTCATTTCTCCCTCCCTCCCTTCCTCCTTCCCTCCTTTCTTTTTTTCTTTCTTTCTTCCTTTCAGTCATGTTTGGTTATATCCTGGGTCTCTGCACTGTCCTGCCCATAGTTACTGGCCATCCAGGCACCATCAAGCATGCATCATAAATTGGAAAACTAATGGATTGGCCATCCCAACAAGTTCTATGCCACCATTTACCCAGCATGTATTGCAGGCAAGACAGATTGTAGGTGGAAGGCTTTGTGGCTGGATTGGGAATGGGAATAAGTGGTATCTGACAGGGAGTAGGAGAGATGGAGTACTGTGAGAGATGGCTGGAATTTGGGGGCAACATTTGGGGAGCAGTGTAGAAGCCTAGTGCTTTGGAAATATCCCTGGTTTTTACAAGAGAGACCCTAGAAAAATCTCCTAGTAATGGGGAGTATGTCTGAACTGGCCACCTTCTATAAACAGGTAAGGCTCCTAGCAGTGGGACTGGGATATCAACCCAACCATTTTCAAATTTAAAAACCACTCACACACACATATACAAACATATTTTTGATCCTTGGTTGAACTTGTTCCAAACAAAAACTTCAGTCTTAAAGCTACATGTGATAACTAACAGTGATTTACAACTTGATGAGATTTAGAACTATTGAAACAAATATTTGGCATGACTATGAAATACTTTCTGAATTGGAATATATGAGATGGGGATATGAATGGCACCATTCCATAGGCTGACATCCTCTACAGAATAAGAATGGGAAGGGTGATGTACACAACCATTCATCTCCCTCTGCTTCCTGATTGCTCACATGACTTGACAACCACTACATTTCCTGAAATGACACCACAGTAACCCTTTCCTTCCTGAAGCCAATTCTACCAGATATTTAATCGCAACAACATCATTGTTTAAGACTGAAAGATTGATTAGCTACATAACTATATTACAAACATTAAAAGCTGTCACTTAAATTCAAAGGCAAGATTAAGAACTGTGTTGATACATAGACTAGGAGAGAGATAGTACCAAGCTTTTATTAAGCAGCCCATGGAATCCCATGACTACTTATTTTTAATGGAACCATTGTAAAAGCATTCTGCCTTAAAACTATTCAAACATAAAGAAAGTTTGCAATGATTTGTGATGTTGTCCATTTGGCTTTTGTCCTGAAAATTTAGCCATGTGTCTTTTTATCACATATCAAACAACATCCAGGGAAACCCAATTTAAAATTAAAGAGATGTGCATTCTTTCCTAAAACAGGTAGTGAACTTGTTGTTTCCCTAGCCACAGCAGAGATCAATGCCAGAGCTCAGTTCTTGGTTAGTGCTTCTGAAGGAACCTTCTGGGTTAGTTCCACTGTGCACAATTTGACGACGAACAATAGTGTAACACTTCATTATTTTGCTGGTTACAAACTGGGGTGCAGAAATCTGCAGCAGTTGCTGGAGGGCTGCTTTTCAAGCTGCTGACAGAGTGGAGGTTAAAATCCTTTCATCTGTGTTATTATCTCTGTTCATTTTCACTCACATCAGGATTTTTGTTTTTGGTTTTGTTTTTTGTATAGGCATCAGAACTGACTTACCAATATGCATATGTTATTATGGTTGAATGGTAAACTGCATTGAGCCAGTTAGAAAAAGTGGGGAAAATTTCTTGATTGCATTATAAAATCACAGCAGACAGCATCTGGGGGACCGAACACAATATTTAAAATGTTTATTAAAGAGAAAGCTAACAACATTAAAGGTTTCACTAGATAAGAACACATTTTTATTTATGTCATAAATTAATCATTCTGGCCATTGTGTTTAGAGTTCTATGATACTACAGTATAAAAAGAGTAGAACACAGTGCTGTTTTAACACCCAGTTAATACTGGGTATGGGTGAGAGGTATGGGTGCTATGGGGTAGAAGAGTGGAATATGTAACATATGGTTCATGTAGTTGTAACAGCAAGTTTCCTTGTGGATTAAGACATAAGAGAAACAAACTAAACAAAAAGGAATGTAAAGCTGAATTGTGACTCCGTTATATGTATCAACCATGTTATCCATTTATCTCTTCATGTATATATTGAGTATAATCCTAAATTATAGAAGAAATGTAGTATTACAAAGAGGCTAGTGTGTAAGTGATGGAATTGCTGGGTATGTGTATAAAGATTCATTTATAATGAATAATTATATGCTTTAGGAATATGCTATATAACATTATTGCTGTGACCCAAAATAAATCCTCTTTAAGTTGAGTTTTATAGATATTCTGTTGCAGCAACAGAAAACTATCTAACACAAACATATATTTGCCATGTTGATTGTGGTTATGGATTCATAGCTTTGTGCATATATTTAAACTCATCGCATTATATAAGAAATTTGTGTAGTTGTCATATATCAAATGTACCTCAGTAGATATTTTCAAACACTAAAAATCTTCACATTGACTCTAAAAGATGAACACAAGCTGTTCATGCTAGTAATTAGAAAAATATTTATTGAGGCAAGAGCTAATAAGAAGAAATCAGAAAACTACAGAAATGGCCTGGTTTTGGGTGAGTTCACTTGGAAGTTTCAGTGATGATTTTAGGAGAGTACATGAAAAAAGCAGATGAATATGGCTTCTGAGTGCAGGGGAGACAGAACGTTGAGATGGAAAGCTGTGAGTCATCTGTATAAAGAGAATAAAAACAATGAGGCAGTGTAAGGTCACCTAATGGTAGAAAATGGAGATTAAAAATAAGTTCAAGGGTAGACACCCGTTCAATTTTTTTTAATTTTTATTTATTTATTATTATTATTATTATTTTATATATATCGATCCTAATTCCTTCTCCCTCCCATGCCCCCTGACCCCCCTTTCATTCAAGCTCCCTCCCCCACTGCAAGGGGAGAATGATGCCTTCCAGGAGGGAGGAGGGATCATCAAAATCTGTCAAGTCATTTGGAGTAGGGACTAGGCCCTCCCTCCTGCCTCTAGGCTAAGGGACTATCTCTCCATGGGGAATGTGCTCCCAAAGTCCTTTTGTGCACCAGAGATACATCCTGCTTCCTCTGCCAGAGGTCCCTTAGTCTGCCCAGGCCTTCTAACTGAGACCCATGTTCAGGGAGTCTGAATCAGTATAATGCTGGTTTCCCAGCTGTCAGTCTGGGGGGGTTATTGGCTCCCCCTTGTTCAGGTCAGCTGTCTCTGTGGGTTTCTGCAGCCCAGTCTTGACTCCTTTCTTATCATTCCTCCCTCTCAGCAACTGGATTTCTGTGGTTCAGCTTAGTATTTAGCTGTGGCTGTCTGCTTCTCTTTCCATTAGCTATCAGCTGAGGGCTCTATGATGGCATATAAGTTAGTTATCAATATCATTATCAGGGAAGGGCATTTAAGGTAGCCTTTCCATGGTTGCTAAGATTGTTAGTTGGGGTTAACCTTGTAGATCTCTGGACATGTCTCTATAGTCAGTTTTATCTTCAAACCCATAATGGCTCCCTCTTCTATGGTATCTCTTTTTTTTTACTCTCATCTATTTGTCATTCATAGTTTAGGTAGAAGATAAGCATTAGGTGTAGGAGAAGGTAAGAGTGAATAAAAATGTGGTTTTCATAAGTCAAATCACAGTATTTCTAGAAGAATCATGTTAGCATTTTCATTAAAACTTTATTAATCAGTAAAATAATACATGACTAGCTATTGGTCACATTGATTTCTTCTTGGAGAGAACAGTATTAACCTTGAGAATAATGGATTTAGTGATCAAAATGCATTAAAATAGATTGGAAGAATTATATAAAGACAACATTGTGAGTTATTGTGATGGGAGTCAATAAATGGGTGTTAACTGAATAAGGATGAGGCATAAGATTGTTATTAAATATAGAATGATAAGATATTTGATGATATAAATGATTTAGAAGAATATAGCTATGTTGAATGAGACAGAAGAAAGCTGCAGAAATCTTTTTCATGTCAACATTGGTGATTATATACACAGAAAAAAGACCAAAAACCATGAAGAAAGAGGAGTGAGTGAAGTATGTAGGGAATTTTTTAAAGGAATGATGAAAGCAAAATATGGACTTGAAATCTAAATTAAATAAATGAGAACAGAAGAATGAAGGTCAAATAATTGGATGCCTCTAAATAAAGAATGAGAAAGAGAAGGGGAAGAGAGAGGAGCATATGGAACTAATTAGACTGAGTCAGGGAGAAATAGACAAGAACCAAAAAAACCCACAAACAAACAAACAAAAAAGAGATACCATAATAGAGGGAGCCATTATAGGTTTGAAGAGAAAACTGACTATAGAGAAATGTACAGAGATCTACAAGGATGACCCCAATCTGAGCAACAGTGAAAAGGCTACCTTAAATGCCCTTTCCTGATAATGAGATTGATGACTAACTTATCAGCCATCATAGAGCCCTCAGCTGATAGCTGATGGAAATAGAAGCAGACAGCCACAGCTAAACACTGAGCTAAACTCCTGTAATCTAGTTGCTGAGATGGGGGAGTAATAAGAAAAGGAGTCAAGACTAGGCTTCAGAAACCCATAGAGACAGCTGACCTGAACAAGGGGGAGCCAATGCCCCCCCCCCCAGACTGACAGCTGGGAAACCAGCATTATACTGATTCAGACTCCCTGAACATAGGTCTCAGTTAGAAGGCCTGGGCAGACTAAGGGACCTCTGGCAGAGGAAGCAGGATGTATCCCTGGTGCACAAAAGGACTTTGGGAGCACATTCCCCATGGAGGGATACTCCCTTAGCCTAGAGGCAGGAGGGAGGGCCTAGTCCCTACTCCAAATGACTTGACAGATTTGATGATCTCTCCTGGAAGGCATCACCCTCCCTGTGGAGTATGTGTGGGGTAATAGAATGGGAGGGGGTGAGGGGGCATGGGAGGGAGGGAGGGAAAGGGAACTGGGATGATATGTAAAATAAGAAAAATTGAGGTAGCAGGCCATTGGAAGAAACCAGTTTTTGTTGAAGTTCCATAAAATATATAAATAGACATGAATAAAAAAAGAGTTTAAATAGAATTAACCACTAAAGAAACATTGCATCAAATAGACACCATAGGCTATCAAATAAAACCAGGAAGAGGTACTACTTTTTGGAGTTATTCACCAGGAAGATTAATCCATTTGGGTTAAGTTTTATAGTTCTACAATATTCTATATTCACTACTGGAGACACAAAGTTATCATTACTCTTACCCAGCTGTGAATCCTGTGTGGTAATTACAATGGTGGCACAAGTGTCATAGAACTAAACAGGAATATTATAAATAAATGTAACATGTACTTTATATTTGAGAAATCAACCCTATGTCATATGTGGGATTGATGAAGATCTTTTCCCATTCTGTGGGCTGCCAGTTTTGTCTTGTTGGCTGTGCCCTTTGCCTTACAGAAGCTTCTTAGTTTCAGGAGGTCCCATTTATTAATTGTCGATCTCAGTGTCTATGCTACTGGTGTTATGTTCAGGAAGTGGTCTCCTGTACCAATTCGTTCAAGGGTGCCTCCCACTATCTTTTCTAGGAGGTTAAGTGTGGCTGGGTTTATGTTGAGATATTTGTTCCATTTGAACATAAGTTTTGGGCATGGGACAATTTTCTAAAATAATCCAATTAAAAAGGGTACAGAAATAAATAGAGAATAATCAATAGAGAAATTTAAAATGATTAAGACACATAAGAAATTTGTCAATATCCTTAGCCATCAGGGAAATGCAAATCAAAAAAATTCTGAGGTACCATCTTACACCTGTCAGAATGACTAAACCCAAAACACCAATAGCAGTTTATGCTGGAGAGGATGTAGAGAAAGGGGAACACCACTTCATTGCTGGTGGGAGTGCAAACTTGTACAGTCACTTTGGAAATCAGTATTACAGTTTCTCAGAAAATGGGAATCAGTCTACCTCAAGATCCAGCAATTCCACTCTTAGACATATACTGAAAAGATACACATTCATACCACAAAGACATCAGTTCAACTATGTTCATAGCAGCATAATTTGTAGTAATCTGAATGTGGAAAAAAATCTAGATGCCCATCAACCAAAAAATGGATAAAGAAAATATAGTACACATGAAGTATTATTCAGTGGAAAAACAAAACAAAACAAAAAAAAAATGAAATCTTGAAATTCACAGGCAAATTAATGGAGCTAGAAGAAATCATCCTGAGTGAGTGAAAAGGACAATCATATATGGATATTGGACTTAAGGCAAAGGATTACCTCCCTACAATCCACACCTCCAGAGAAGCTAGGAAACAAAGAGGACCCTAAGAGAGACATACATGGCCCCCTGGAGAAGGGAATAGTGACAAGATTTCCTGAGAAAATTGGGAATATAGGGGGGGGGGAGTGGAAGGAGGAAGAGGAGGAAAGCACAGCTAATGAGAGTAATCTAACCCATAATCTACATTAGCAGTTCTGGGAATAAAAATTAATGGTTATGATTCATTAATATCATCTATATTTCCCCTGACTTATGGCCTACAGAGAGAGTCAAGTACTCTTCCAAAACCATTCAACTAATATGCCTGACACTTACTTGATTCTCCACCAGCTCCACTGTGACAACAGCTTCCAGTCGGATACTAATTGAAACACTGCTTTGTTTTCACTATGAAGGTCACCTATATCTCCCTCTGCATTTGAGTCTGCTGATTCGAGGGATAGTCATTGGTTTCCTTTCTGTTGCTGATATAAATAGACCAATTTCAGTATGATCAGTGCCATGTTATAAATGTCTATGCCTCCCTCAAAATCATGTTACAAACCTCATCCACAAAGATGGTACTAGGGGTTAGGATTATTTGGAGCTGAATATCTCAAGGTCAGAGCCATAAAACATGTATCCGTGCTTTTATTGTAGAAACCATAGTTCTGTCATGATTTTCCTACCATGCAATGATCCTGTGAGATGCCCTTTACAGACTGATTATTGGGCCCCCCAGAGATTCCAGCTTGTAATGCATTTGTAATTCCCATTTCTTAGTTCTATAGGAAACCCACTTCTATCGATTCAGAGCTACCTAATTAATGGAATTTTATTCTAGAAGTTAGCATGGACAAGGGAAGTGATCTTTGATTATTTCAAGCATTAATGACTAAGACATGTGCATATGTAAATAATCCTAACAGGACCATAAAACCATTAAAACATACAATAATGAAATATTTTAACAAAACAATTTAAGAGGTAATTTTCATAGTTATCTTAAAGATTATGAGAGTCATAAATTTTGTCTGTGATCTAAAATCCTATTTAAACTGTTAAATATTAATGAGATCATTAATGGGAAAATTTCTCTTTGAAATAAATTTAGATTCTATATCTAATAAACTTAGAAGTACTAAACCACAAAATTGAGAGAGGATTGTTAATTGCAAATTGATAATACAAGTCCTCTTTTTAAAATTATAGTAGAAATTTGAGAGTTAGAATTTAAAACTTAGTATATAATTTTGCTTCCATCTCCTTAATTGTGCAGGAATTCTTAACCTTGCACTTAACTGATGTTAGACTACCAAGCTTTCTGTTGCATGAATGTCTGCTTGAGGACTTGTCCTTTACATTGCAGGATTCTTAGTGGCATTCCTTCATTGAATATACCAGACTTCAGCACCCATCAGTAACATTAAATCCTGTCATATGTACTTTTG
Source organism: Phodopus roborovskii (assembly GCF_943737965.1). Taxonomy (NCBI): domain Eukaryota; kingdom Metazoa; phylum Chordata; class Mammalia; order Rodentia; family Cricetidae; genus Phodopus; species Phodopus roborovskii. Next base: position 37,403,458 of record NW_026126407.1, on the reverse strand, counting down.
AGGTCACACTCACTACAGTTGGAATAGTACTGAGTATGTGAGATTTCTTCACTAACCTGTAATTCACATTTGATCAGTAAGTGGGCTGAAAACAGTGTTAATATCTGTCCTTAGATAAGATTTCTATTGCTTTGAAGAGAAACTGTGTGGCAACTTTAACAAATGAAAACATTTCATTAAGCCTGACTTACAGTTTCAGAGATTAAGTCTATTATCACCATGGCAAAAAACATGGCAGCATCCAGGCCAACATGGTAATGAAAAGGGAGCTAAGAGTTCTACATCTTGATCTACAAGCAATAGAAAGAGAACTGTATACCACACTGGCATAGCCTGAGCATATCTAAGAACTCAAAGACTACCCCCACAGTGACACATGTCCTCCAACAAGGCCATACCTTCTGCAAAAGAACAGTTTAAAATGCATTTGAAAGGCATCCATCTTACAGCCTAAAGGGACTGAAGAAATTGCTAAGTTTTTAAGAGCATATAGAATTCTTTCAGAAGACATAAGTATTTTCTTTGGCTTGTGGTGAGATTACCAGGAGTCCATTACCAAAGAAAATTGACACTCAGACAGGTGGTGGTGGCACACACCTTTAATTCCAGGACTCAAGAGGCAGAGGCAGGTGGATCTCTGTGAGTTTGAGGCCAGTATGGTCTACAGAACTAGTTTCAGGACAGCTAGGGCTGTTACCCAGAGAAAACGTGTTTCAAAAAAAAGAAAAAAGAGAAACAAAGGAAGAAAAAGAAAGAAAGAAAAGAAAAGAAAACTGACTCTCCTTCCAGTAACTATAAAATGCCAATATCTCCTCAAATTGAGTTAGGTAGGACTTCCTTGTCCAGTATCCCCCTTGATTTCATGTGACTGGAACTTACATAAATAAGTCTTATTCATTGCTATCATAATTTCTTAAAATTCTTACATTGTTGTGTTCTCTGAGGCCAATGTCTTTCATCTTGGAGGGGAATTTCTGAAGACACAAAATGTAAAGGAAAGGTGAAACAAAGGGATGTTTCAGGGCAGGAGGTCCGTAATGAGGCAAAACAAATATATTATAGGGGTGGCAAAACACTCCTTCCACAGGGAAACTCATTACAACAAAAAGCCAACTACTCAAAACAACTCCAAGAGCTACAGAAACAGACCAGATTCACTAAACCCCTTCCTCCCCAAGAGTGTATAAATACAAGTAGACTGCTTCAGTCAAATTCAGACTGGCCATGCTGCACAGATGATTTGCACACAAGCCCAGCTTCCTGGAAGAAGCAGCAAACAGCTGAAGTGTCTAGAACAAACAAAAGTAGCCAAGAAGACTCAAACCAACCAAGACATCTGTGAAGTATATTCACCAACCTGTTGTGCTGTGTGGTGCTCTCCAGGTTCCCAACTGTTGAGAGCCATTTCCCGCAGTAGTATGGTCTTTGGTGATGGAGTTGTCTGAGACTTTCTGATTCTTTACTAAGCTCTCATCCATGTCTGTTAGTAACCCAATAAAATTCATTGGTTCACCAAGTTTAGTTTTGATGGTATCCATGCTTTGGTTGTTTGGTTTTCTCTGGGGAGAATGTATGTCACATGTGTATGGACAACTGCCTTTCTGTCTAAATGACTTGTTCATTGTGAAAGATGGGTGATCAAGTTTCTTGCTGTATTGTAATATGTTATTCTCTTTATGTTTGTTAATACTTAAAAATCTGGTTCTCTAATTATTTTCTAGTTAAACTGATTCTATTATGATTTTATAATAGCCTTCAAATACATACATACATAAATGCGTACACATACACACACATACACACCACACACACACACACACACACACACACACACACCTATATGTAAAATTTGGGAACTATAGCTGGGACTGGCCTGGTGATGGCTGGGTAGAGCAGGTTAGACTGGAACTCACCGAGATCAGTCTGTTGCCTCCTCCTCTGTGCTGGGAATAAAATATAATGTAATACCTCATCTGGTTTGACTCTTTGTTACTTTTGATTTCAAGACTATTGAATCTGACACATCATGGCTCTCCCATTTACTCCTTAACTGCATTTGTAGGAAGTGACTTTTCCATCTTTTCAACTGCTGTCCATCATTAGAGGTGAAGCAAGTCGGTTGTAAGGAACTCAAGTATGCACAGACAACTTTATTTCTATGTCCAGTTTTATTTACTCCGTTCTTTAATTAGTAAGTTCCCTCAGCTTCTGCTTGGAGATGTCTTTATCCATCCTTCATTTCTAAATGACCATGTTTTGTGTATATAGCCTTATCAGAGTATTGTTATTGTTTTGCCTTAAGTACTGGGAAAAATCTGTTTATTTTCTTCTGGCCTTGAGATTTAGATCAAGAAGTTGGCTCTCAGGCAATCCTATGTGTTTCTTATTTTTATTGTCTTGGATCGCTGACAACAGTGTGTGTCAAGATGTTCTTCCACAGGCAATGGTCAAGGACAGGGACTATTGTGTACTTTTGGTATAAGTTGAACCAACCAAGGGCAGTATTCTATAGAATGATTCTATGCAAACATCCTTATCCTTCACCTGAGTATATAAAGCCTTTTTGTGCTCAAAGTGGGGCAGAATTGGGGTAGGGAAGGCAGTTCCTTGATATCAAGCTCAAGCTTTCAGATGCCTTGTGCATAGATAGCATTGGGCACATGGAGCAAGCCATGGATCTCTTTCTAGTACCATGCTGTAATATTTCATGCCTAGTTCCAGGCTCAAAATCTTAAGGTCTAAGGTTAATTTTCCTTCTATATCCACTAAGCAGGATGCATCTGTCTGTACTCTGCATTGCTTGGAGTTGGGGGAAAGTGGCACAGACACATCTTTCTTTCCTGGCTCCTCTGTCTTTGTTATTATGCTAAAGCCAGGTCCTAGGATCCTTTACTCCGACTACATTAGTTAGCTTTTATGAATGCCCTACTGTGTGTGAGAGGTGTTGCTGCTGGATATTTTTACTATACCATCATCATCCTCTGAATATCAGACTTTTGTGAACTGGGATTATAAAGTATTATTAGTCTAGTTCAAAAAATAAGGTGGCATCTTTTTCCAGAATGGTAATTTTTGACTAGATTTTAATGAGATGATTATTATTTTAGATAAATCTGATTACTCTCCCAAATACTGATGGTGTTTAGCATCCAAAATTACTTAAAAGAGTCTCATCGCAGGATACTTTAAAAACAATTTCTTCTTTTGTATTTTACAATTTTCTCACTGTATTTTCCATCATGGATAGCCTTTTGGTGTGTTATATGAATATGTTTTTAACTGACATATAACTATTTTGTTAAATGAAAACAGTTCTTTGTATTGTTAGTTATTGAGCATTCTCCATCCATGTTTACAAAGTGACAAACTGGAGATATTTAAACCTAAAATGATTTCTAATTTACTGAGTTTCAGTGAAGCTTGAGTAATTAACATTTGTAAGATGCTTTGACAGTTTGCATTGGAAGTTATGAACCTGAAACGGAATTTTAATATTTTTTTGCTCATTTTTAATCCCTCTGGGAAAACATGATATTTAAGTGCCACACTTGAATAAAAAGTACCAAGGCTCAAGGACTGACTAAAACCTAAGTAGTGGAAGGAAAGAATCAAGTCTTTCATGTTGTCCTCTGACAGCCACATAAATGGTCTCACACACACACACACACACAGAGAGAGAGAGAGAGAGAGAGAGAGAGAGAGAGAGAGAGAGAGAGAGAGAGAGAGAGAGAGAGAGAGAGAGAGAGAGAGAGAGAAAGAGTCTTACAGGTTATTTTCGAATCTTTCTATGATGAATTTGTTTCATAGTAAAAAGTTATATATATTGAAATATGTTCTTAGTGTTACATAAAACAGTACACATATTTGGAGCTCTGTACCAAAATGACAAGCACCAATTTCATAAGTAGCGTAGCATTTAAATTATTTTTCCTGCTTCTAGTTACTATGGTAATTTTACTACCACATTTCCTAAGTGGTAATACATTTACCCAATACTAAACAATCTAGGCCATGTTGCATAATGACTACTTATTATTATGCTGCAGATATAGTTTTAAAAAAAAAAACCCATATGTGCCTGTGTTTGCTTAATGACGTTAATTTTATACCATCTTTTGTACCTACTTTATTTTATTTTATTTTTGTCCAGTACATTTTTATTAATTAAATTTATTCATTTATTTTCCATTCCAACCACAGTTTCTCCTCCCTCCTCTCCTCCTGTTCCCTCTCCCATGTCCCCTCAGAGAGGGCCAGTCTTCCAATGGTGTCAACAAAGAATGGCTTCTCAAACGACTAAGCTCCTTCCCTTTTACTAAGCCTGGTTAAGGCAACCCAGTATGAGGAATAGGTTCACAAAGACAGCAGAAGCATTAGGGACAGACCCTGTTCCCACTGCTAGGAGTCCCACAAGTAGGGCAAGCTACACAACTGTCACATATATGCAGTGGGCTAGGTTGGTCCTATGCAGGATCCCTAGCAGTTAGTCCAGATTCTGTCACTTTATATGAGCCCAGGTTAGTTGTATCTGTTCTTTTTCATTTATTTCATTTCTTAACTATCATGTTGTTGGAAATTTTCTACTATGATACTCAGCTATTTTCCCACCAATTTGAATTTTAATACAGAAATAAATTATTATCAGAGAATTAAAACAAAACACAGATGCATTAAAACATGTTTTCAAATAATCTTAGTATTAAATGCTGATAGCAAGATACTAGATGTTGTAATTTCAAAGCATACCCATCAATAGTGTAGAAATATTTCCATGTGACAAGTTGATCAAATCTTAAAAATATTAGGTTCAGCATATGTAGTTAATCACATCAATTGACAAAACAAAGTTATCAGGAGTATTATTAAAGACCTCTAGAGCAGCAGTTCTCAACCTATAGGTCACGACCCCTTTGGGGGTCACATATCAGATATTCTTCACATCAGGTATCTGTGATATGATTCACAAAAAAATTACAGTTATGAAGTAGCAATGAAAACATTGTATAGTTGGCGGTCACCACTGAAAGAAAAAATATGGCTCAGGACCCCAATACCAAGCTCTCAGCACAAAGGAGATTTATTTGCCCCAGAGGGACAGAGGGCAGGGAATAACAGACAAAGATAGGAGATAGAAGACAAGGAAGAAGTCTCAAAGGGACAAAGGACTGCCTTGGGATAGAGAGGAGACAGATGTTGTCTGCTGGAAATTGAGAGTTTATAAAGTTACAAGAGGAAATCCTGCTAAGTTAGGTGATTAATTTTAATTGGGCATGTTAATTAGGTGAGCCAAAGGAGGCTTTTGATGGCTAGGTTTCAATTCTTTGATAGCTGGACCTTAATAGTTAACCTCAGGAGAAGGAATTGGCCTAATAGGTGAATAGACCTTGGGGGGCTAGCTTAAAAAATGTGATGTAATGGTTTTTAGCAAGGCAGAGAGAATGGGAGAAAAGGAAAAGGCCTGCTGCAGCTATGCCCCCAACATTCAAGCTGGCCAGAGACCATTCAACACAACATGAGCAACTGCATTAAAGGCCATAGCATTAGGATGGTTGAGAACCACTGTGAGTCTAGAGTGAAATAATTACACATTTTTGAAGAAAGCCCATACCAGGATATGACAAAAATTATTTAAAAAATCGTAAATAGTTTCTATATGTAAATAAAGCAACAAAGGTAAGAACAAGAGATCCGAGGCAACTGTGTTAGCTTTGGAGTAAAAGCAGGGATGCCCACTTATGTGGCACACTTTTCTAATCACAAAACTTACGTATCTTAAAGACCAATTTGTGGTTATTTACATGGCATGCTTTGCTTTTTATAATCTGTTTATTGTCCTGATTTCTAGTACATTTCTGAGATGATAGTGAGTAAAGGAGATGAAGCCATGAAAAATAATGAGCATGTGATTCCAACCAACAATTTGGTACCTTAATGCACTTCCTCTCTCCCTCTCTCTCTCTCTCTCTCTCTCTCTCTCTCTATATATATATATATATATATATATATATATATATATATATATATCTGAATATGTATTCAATTAGAAGGAATCATATATTATACATTCTCATTTCCTTGACTCTTCCAAACTAGATGTGAGTAGATTCCTTTTTCCTCTTGGCCATGGTAGGTAGGGACAGAGAATGGGACTTTTTAATAACACTGTTGAATTTTTATATACAGCTCAAACTTAACTGAAAATCCTAATAACTAGAATTTCTCTGGGTCTAAATTGTGTTATTCTTTTATTTATTAATGCACATAAGTTGATTGTCCTGAACGGTTCTCCTTCCTGTTTTGACTCAAGTACTTGTTAGTAGATAAACATCTTCACTTTTCAGATTTTCAACTCTCTTCTTCTTGTGCATTCATGAGAGTTTGCCATTCTTTAAAGCATATCCATGCTTAGATCACTATTGTTTAGTTAACAACAAAAAAACTGGATGTACCATGCTATACAGTCTCCAAGCCACGAAGGCACACACTGCATTTAGTTTTCTACTTTAATGTAATTTCTCATTAATGCCATGGCTTTGGAAAGAGTGATGAATCAAGTTATAACTCGACAGGAACATGTCAGACAAGCCAGGATAACATGAAACATAAGCTTTATTTGTTTGTTTGTAAAAATGCAAGAGAAAATGAATATTTTTATTATCTTCTCTTCCACAATCCACTCTTGTCAGTTAATGTTATAGATATATTACAAGGCTTATTGCTTATTTGTTTGGACATGTTTCTGATATACATTAACCAAGCAAACAATGAAAACAAATAACACTGAATTTTAGACACTTTTATGTAGAATTTGAAAGTTAATGTAACAAGACTTTTTTCTGTGATTGTGTTATAATTAGATTTTAGTCTTTCGTGATAGGCTTGTGATTAAAACTTAATAACTTCTTTTTTTGACACTACTGTCTTCATTATATAAAGCTACATGTTGAGTTATCTGCTATCAAAATGAACACATTTTTTATTTATATCTAAATGGATAAAGAAAAGGAAATACTGTGACTGGAAGTTTATTTTACAGACAGTAGACATCCGAGATTTGGAAAAGCACATAGATGTGAATATGACATACGAAAAGAATGGGAAACAGACCATAGAAGAAGTCAACATAAGCTCAATAATGACCACCAAAGTGAAAACTTGTTTCACATGCTAAGAATAAATGGAGAATTGCAAGTTCAAGGAAATATAAGGTGATTGTATTCATCTACTAATAGGTTTTCTGAAAATTTTACCAGAAAAGCTGTATGAACTAGAAAAATATGGAAGCATCAGTCTGATATATGTTCCATGGACAAAAGAAGTCTAGTATTTCTATGTATTTACGCCTAACTACTTAAAAGTTTCTATCTGTTTCAAAACATTCAGTATTACATTATGTGATGACAGAAAGAAGATGGCTGATTTCTGTGATACTGACAGTTGTCTATTTCAATGGTTCAGTAAGGAGATAGGCTGATAGAGATTGTCATAGTTAAATTCCAGTGGGGAAAGCTATGAACAAAGTGAAGAGGCAGAAGACATCTATTTATTTTTTTCTTTTAAAAAAATTAAATTTAAAACAACCTTCTTTTACATGTCCATGCCACTTCCCTCTTCCTTCCCTCCTCCTTTCTTCCCCTGCCCCCCAACCCCCTATCCAATCCCTTTTCTGCTCCACAAGGAGGGGCAGGCCTTCTTTGGGAGATCTACAAAGTCTGTCATATCATTTGGAGAAGGGCCCAGGCCCTTCCCAATGTGTCTAGGCTGATAGAGTATCCCTCTATGTGGAATGGACTCCCAAAGTCCATTCATGTACTAGGGATAAATACTAATCCACTACCAGAGGCACCATAGACTGCCCAGTCCTCCTAACTAACACCCACATTCAGAGAGTCTGGGTGGTTCCTATGCTGGTTTCTCAGTAACAGTCTGGGTTCCATGAGCACCCCATTGTCAAGGTCAGCTGTTCCTGTGGATTTCTTCACCCTGGTCTTGACAACTTTGCTCATCTCTCCTCCCTCTCTGCAACTGGATTCCAGGAGTTCAGCTCAGTGTTTATCTGTGTGTGTCTGGTTCTGCTCCCATCAGCTACTGAATGAAGGCTCTAGGACTGCATGTAAGGTAATCATCAATCTCATTATCAGGGAAGTGCATTGAAGGTAGCTTTTCTACTATTGCTTAGATTCTTATTTGGGCTCATCCTTGTAGATCTCTGGACATTTCCCTGGTGCCAGATTTCTCCGTAAAGCTATAATGGCTCCCTCTATTATGGTATCTCTTTTCTTGCTCTCCTCTATTCTTCCCCCAATGCACAATTCCTGCTCCCTCTTGTCCTCTTCTCCCCTCCTCATCTCTCCTTCTCCTTCACCTAATTTCCACTCCTTCCCTCCCTGCTTTAAATTTTCTGAGGATATCATGTCCCTTTCCCATTCCCAGGGCATCATGTATGTCTTTCTTAGGGTCCTTCTTGTTTCCTAGCTTCTCTGGTGGTATGGATTACAAGCTGGTAATCTTTTGCTCTATGTCTAAAATCCGCATATAAGTGAGTATGTACCATGTTTGTATTTTTGTGATTGGGTTACGACATGCAGGATGGTTTCTTCTAGTTCCACCCATTTGCCTGCGAATTTCAAGATTCCATTTTTTCCCCCACTAAGTGGTACTCCATTGTGTAAATGTACCACATTTTCTTTTTCCATCCTTCAGCTGAGGGGCATTTGAGTTTCTTCCTGTTACAAATAATGCTACTATGAACGTAGTTGGACAGATGTCTTTGTTGTATGAATGTGCATCTTTTGGGTATATGCCTGAGTGAAATTTCTGGATCTTGTGATAGACTGACACCCATTTTCCTGAGGAACTACCATACTGATTTGTATTTAAGTTTTGCTCATGAGTATAGGTATGGATCTGTCTGAAGTCTTCTACATGCCAGCATCGTTATGCCAGCACCATTTGTTGAAGATGCTTTCTTTTTCCCATTGTATAGTTTTAGATTCTTTGTAAAGAAATCAGGACTTCTTCCTTTCCAAATTTGTATTCTCTTGATCTCCTTTTGTTGTCTCATTGCTCTAGCTGTGAGACAACATTGATGGGTTTTCATATATTGAACTATCCCTGCACCCCACGATGAAGCCTTCTTGATCATGGTGAATGATTTTTCTGATGTGTTTTGGACTCTATTTGCCAGTATTATATTGAGTATTTTTGCATCAATATTCATGAGGGATATTCGTCTGTAGTTCTCTTTCTTAGTTGTATCTGTGTGTGGTTTGGGTACCAACATAATTGAAGCCACATAAAAGTATTTAACAATTTCCCTTCTGTTTCTATTGTGTGGAACACTTTGAGGAGTATTGGTATTAGCTGTTCTTTGAGTTGCTGGTAGAATTCTGCACTGAAACAATCTGGCCCTGTGCTTTCTTTTTCTTTTTTCCTTTCTTTCTTTCTTTTCTTTTTTTTTTTTTTTTTTTTTTTTCTTTTTTTTGGATCGGGAGACTTGGGAGACTTTTGATGACTGCTTCTATATCATTAGGGGTTAGTTATAGGTCTATTGAATTGCTTATCTAACCTTGATTTAATTTTAGTAAGTGATATCTACCCAGAACATTGTTTATTTACTTTAAATTTACAAGTCTGTGAAATAAAGGTTTCCAAAGTATGACATGATGATATTCTGGATTTCCTCAGTGTCAATTGTTATGTCCCCCTTTTATTTCTTGTTCTATTAATTTTTTCTCTCTCTGCCTTTGGTTAGCTTGGATAAAGGCTTATCTTGTTGACTCTCTTGGGCTGGAGTTTTTCTTCCAGAACTTTCTGTGGGGCTGGATTAGTGGATAAGTATTGTTTCAATCTGGTTTTGTCATGGAATATCTTGGTTTCTTCATCTATAGTGATTGAAAGCTTTGCTGGACATAGTAGTCTGGGGTGGCATCTGTGGTCTCTTAGTGTTGGTAGAATATCTATCCAGGACCTTCTGGCCTTCAGAATTTCCATAGAGAAGTCAAATTTAATTCTGATATGCTTGCCTTTATATGTTACTTGGCCATTTTCCTTTGCTGCTCTTAATAGTCTTTATTTTGTATGCTTTGTGTTTTGACTATTATGTGGCAAGGGGACTTTTTTGTAGTTAATTCCATTTGGCGTTCTGCATGCTTCTTGTACTTTCATTGGCATGTCTTTCTTTAGGCTGGGAAAGTTTTCTTTTATGATTTGGTTGAAAATGTTTTCTGCACCTTCTTCTGTACCTGTAATTTTTATATTTGGTCTTTTCACAGAGTCTCATATTTCCTGAACAGTTTGTGTTAGGGATTTGTTGGACTTAAGGTTTTCTTTGATAGATGAATCTGTTTCTCCTAGTGTATCTTCAGTGCCTGAGATTCTCTTTTCCATCTCCTGTATGGCTATGCTTATATCTGTAGTTTCTTATCATTTACCCAGCTTTTCTATTTCAAGCATTCCCTCAGACTGTGTTTTTATTTTTTGTTTGTTTGTTTGTTTTCTCTATTTCAGATTTCAAACCTTGCACTATTTGAATTGTTTCTTGCAATTTTTGGTTTGTCTTTCCCCCATTTCTCAAATTTTTTGTTTGTTTGTTTGTTTGTTTTTTCTTCCATTTCTTTAATGGACTTTCTCATTTCCTCTTTGAAGGTCTTCATCATCTTCATAAATTATTTTAGGGTCATACTCTTCTGCTTTATGTGTTGGGGTGTTCAGGTCTTGCTGGTATGGTATGGATTCCCTAGAATCTGGTGGCATCATATTGATCTTTCTGTTGTTGACTGTGTTCTTAGACTGTTGTCTACCCATCCCTTCTTCCAATGCATACCAGCTGGGTCTCTCCCTTTCCTGCTATGTACTGGACCAAGGTTCTCTTCTGGTGGATGTAAGCAGGTGCAATACTCTGATAGCTCTCCTCTTCCCATGGGTGGAGGTAAGACTAGGACATTGGCAGACTCTGGATAGGATGGTCCTCTGGAACATGTTCCTCAGTGTGCAGTACCCAGGACTTAGGAGGCTCCAAGCAGTGCACTGGAAGGAGGGTCTGAAACAGGCCATACTTCAGAAGATGTCTATTTCTAAACAAGACAAGGAAGAATGTTTAGATTGGAGGTATATGTATTAAGAAGGGAAAAGAAATAACAGGAAGAAGCACCCTATAAACTTAGCAAAACATGATACACAAATATGTCAGCCCTTTTGATAAAGCACACAAATGTACACATACATGAACTTCTGCAATCTGGGTTTAGTCATTCAAGTAAGTGATGGTGATTGTGCTCTAGGTAGATACCAACTAGCTGATTTGCCGTATTCTTGGGCTCTATGAATTAAAGTTTTATTAAAGCAAGTGAGAAAAGTAGAGGAAAGAGAAAAGAGTGGAGGGGTCATTTCATAGACTGGTCATGAGAACGGTGGGAGAGGGAGAAAAAGAGAGCAGGAGGAATCACTGCACACAGAATGATCTTCTCCGTCATTTCATACACTTGAACTCTGTAAAAAATATTTATTTGAAGACAGGATTGAATTTCTGAGGGTTCTGAGACAACCACTGTTCATTATTCTTGGTTAAGGGTTTAAAGTAAGCTCATGTAGAGATCATGGTTTTTCCAAAGATGAGGCAAAAATCCGAAAACTATGATTTATAGTTATCCTGGAGAAACAGACATATTGTCTCTGATGGCTCCTGATTCTGAAGTAACATATAATAGAAAAATAAAAAAATAAGAATAATCCATCAAAGGAAGATTATTATCCGATTGCCATAAGTTGGAGAAGCAAGTGGGAGATTTTTCTAAAAAGACAGGTAGCTTTGGCTCATTTATACTTCATGAGCCAACCGTGTGCTTTATACCCAGTAGTAGTGAATACCTATATTCTTCTAGTCCACAATGGAGTCCTTACAGTAGTGATCATGAATTTGTCAGTTTGGTGGGGGGTGTTAAAAATTAGCTATGATACATGTAAAATATTGGGCTATTTTATTATATTTCCAACATTATTTTACACTTGAATACAAATCTTGTCTAATAAATAATGGTAAGAAAGAATTCAAGATCCAAGGCAGCAATTTCAGTTTAGTAGCTGATTAGCTGAAAAAATTGCTTGAAAGTTTTATTAAATACAAAATATACATTTCAAATATATGAAGCATTTAACAAAATTTAAAGGTCCCAAGATTCAAATGATGTCTAGTTTTCAATATTCTTTTGTTGAAAAATACCATGCCTGGATGAAAATATCAGCACAAGGATATAACAACTGAAAAAAAAAAGCAGGCATCGGTTGTGAAAGTAAGAGCTTGCTATTATCAGTCTGCCCCATAGACTATGAAGCAAATGACCTCTGACTTTCTGAGTGGTCCTTATTGTGTTGATATTCCTGACTCAGATATGAGTGTGACAATCCTCGGCTATCTCTCAAGAGATTCCCCTGAGCACTTATGCTCTAAAATACAAGCAGTTTTTATTATGAGAATAGGTTGTGACTTGAAGTGCCTATTCTTACTCCACAGAGAACACCAGAAATGTGGCTAGCTGAGTGATGTCTGGGTTCATGTCTTTTGTTTGTTCCCTTCTGCTCAAAAACTACTGTGGCCTCCCCACAGAGAATATGTGCTTCACTTGCATCGCTGTGATTATGGCTTGTCTGTTTTTAATAATTGTATCTCATGACTGATGAAGCAGGACTTGAAAGTGAGAGCACAGCTTAGAAATCTAGTTGTAATGTGATGTTAATGATCTGTGTTGGTAGCCGGAAGCTTTCTGAGCATTTATTATCCAGAGATACATTAAATCCTAAACCCCAAGAGAAACTAGAAACAGGGAATAAAGCAGCCACCAAAAAATACTGCAGTCTAGATTAGGCTTTTATTTGGGAGAATTTGTAAAGATCAACTTGATCTTTACATATTGGTGTAGGAGCTTCCTGTAGGAGTTAGATATCTTGAAGAAAGGGGTTAAGGTGTGTGAATAAGATTATGAAGTCATTAATCCTAAAGAGCCCAGTGGGACAGCTGTCAGGGGATCTAATTAATCTGGCCTAAGTGGAACCAAATAGGAAGATATTTAAGCAACTTAAGCTAAATCTATAGGCATAAATTGGTTTTTAACAAATCCAGTTGATAAATCAGCTTCACCAAAACCACAACCAAGTAACTTTTCCAATTATTTGCTGCAAGATAAGAGAATATTTTGAATGGAAATGGGGAAACAAAATTTGCTAAACCAATAGCTAGAAATTATTTCACAATGTTTTAAGTACTTTGTACATGTATTTAACATTTATGGTCATCCTATAGGCTCTAATGGTATCTCCATTTAAAAGAATGATACCTCAATGTTCATTGAGTGAACTAAACCATCTCCAGGCAATGCACTACTCCAAGAGAGAAAAGCTTAGGAGCCAAATTGTCCACACTACAATCCCTAACTAAAGCAGAATAAGGCAGATAATTAAACTTACTGGTGTTGGTGCCAATGGATTCTCAAGAAAACCTTTCTTAATAAGTTAAGTGCATTTCAATGTCTCTAATCTATGATGAACCCCAAATATTAATGTACAGTACAACAGCAGTAGCTCATGCCTTTAATTCCAGTACTCGATAAGCAGAGGCAGGTGTTTCTGTGATTTTGAGGCTAGCCTGGATTACAGAGCTATTTCCAGGATAGCCAGGGCTGTTACACAGAGAAATTTTGTCTCAAAAAGAAAAATAGACAATATAGTTCATGACAGACTCACTGGTACTTTCAGATATTTTATTTTCTGGAACAACTGCCTTTCTTGTTTTGTTAATATTTTCCTTAGTAAACATGGCAGAATTTTGCTAGTATAACTTCTGTTTCCACTCCTTCCCTTCCTCCTAGTACATCCCTCCCAACTCCCCTCCTTGGCCTCTTGCCATCTATCCCTCCTCCATTTCTCTTCAGAAAAAGACTTTCCATATATGTCAATCAGCCATGGTACATCAAGTTGCAGTGAGACTAGGCACATCCTCTCTTATTAAGGCTGGATAAGTCAACCTAGTAAGAGGAAAGGATCACCAAGCAGGCAACAGAATCATATACAAATCCTATTCCCGCTGTTAGGAGTACCACAAAAAGACCAAGCTACATAACTGGTCCTTATATACAAAGGGTCTGCTTCTCAGTTTACTCTCTGTGAGCCCCTATTAGCTCAAGTTAGTTGATTCTATGTGTTTTCTTTTGATATCCCTGACCACTTTCGAGTCTACAATCCGTTTTCCCTTTCTTTACTAGGATTCCCCCAGTTCAGCCTAATGTTTGGTTGAGGGTCTCTGTTTATATTTCCATCAGTTGCTGGATGAAGCCTTTCTGATCATAATTGGGCTAGGCAAAAATCTAGGAGTATAGCAGAATATCATTAAGAATCATTTCATTAACATTATTTTCCTTCCAGTCATGTTTAGTTCTATCCTAGGTATCTGGAGTATCCTGCCTCTGAGTCCTGGTCCTCAGGGGTGAGCTCCCTCTCAAGGGATGGGTCTGAGGCTGGACAACTCTTTGGTTGGCCACTCCCACAGTTCTGTGCCATCATCATCCCAGCTTATCTTGCAGGCAAGACAAATTGTAAGTCAAAGGTTTTATGGCGAGAGTGTTGTCACAATCCCTCTACATGAAGTCCTGCCTGGTTACAGGACATGGCTGGTTCAGTCTCCATATTCCTCATGTCTAGAAGTTTTTGCTAGGATCACCCTTAGGGATTCCTGAGAGTTTCTGTTGCATTAGGTTTCTAGTTCTTCTCAGAGATGCCTATGATTTCAGTTGTCTTTCCCAATACTCTTTCCATCATTCCTCCCCTAACCTGATCCCTCCTGTTCCCATCACCAGCCCCTATACAGACACTTCTCACCATCCACTGGCAATGTCTTTTCTATTTCCCCATTAAACTGAGATTCATATGTCCTACCGAGCCTTCCTTATTACTTATCTTCTCTGAGTTTGTAGATTGTAGCATTGTTATTCTTTACTTTACAGCTAATATTCACTTATAAGTGAGTACATACCATATTTGTCTTTCTCAATATCACAAGATGGAAAGATCTCCCATGCTCATAGATTGGTAGTACCAGCATAGTAAAAAGGGTCATCTCACCAAAAATAATCTACATGTTCAACACAATTCCCATCCAGTTTCAATCACAATTCTTTACATAATTTGAAAGAATAATATTCAACTTCATACAGAAAAAAAAAAACCCAGGATAGCTAAAACAGTCTTGTACAATTAAAGAAATTATAAAGGTATCACCATCCCTGATTTCAAGTTGTACTACAGAGTATAGTAATAAATAACCATCTGGTATTGACATAAAATAGGACAGGTTAACCAATGGAATCAAATCAAAGATCCAGAAATAAAGCCACACACGTTTGAACACCTGATTTTTGACAAAGAAGTCAAATTATACACCGAAAAAAATTTTTTTTTCAACAAATAGTGCTGGTCTTACCGAAGAAAGCAAATAGATTCACATCTATGAGCCTGAACAAAAATCAATACAACTGGATGAAAAACCTTAACATAAAACCAGATACACTGAACTAGTGTAGCTTTTTAAATGGAGAAACATGGACAAAACAGAATACAAAAGACCCATAGTCTTAAACACCCTAGTAAGTCACTATGCCAGCACCAATGATAATCAAGCACTAACAAAAACTGTTTTAATTGACATTATCGATTACTATATTCTGGACATAATTTTAGTCAAAGACTGAATATCAAACCCAATGCTAGGAAGGTCAGAACAAGAACTCTTACAAATAGTCTTTGTTTTACCTTGGGGAAACATGTTAATTATATTTGGAAATATTATTTTGATGGACTCACTGTATAATTTTCCTAAGAAAATATACATGAACATGAAAACAGTAAAAGTATTCAAGATATCAAGACAATTTGGAATATGAAGGAGTTAGATTAGGCTTTTAAGTTTAAGAAACAACAATGAAATACAGTAAAATTTGAATTTCTAGTAAATACCGCATCTGGAGAGTATATTTCATGTATTGTCTTTCTCTCACTGGAAACACGACCTTGGGTAAATTGTCTTATTCTCAGTTTTCCCATCTCTAATAGAGCAATCATTTGCACATTATAGGGCTTAAGACACTAGTAAAATGAGATAATTTCTTCTCAGTCTGCCACAGCATAAGCAGTCCAATGAACAGATAATTCAAATATCTGAATCACAAGATCCATAAAAAACAAGAAGTTATTTTGCAGAATTACTCTTAGCCATTCAACCAGCTTATTGTTAGGGAGAAGTAAAAAAAAAAGTAGTTGGTCAATTCTGAAATCAGAGTATTGACATTTTATTATCCAAACATTTTAAGGCTAAGAAAAAAGCAGAAAATTCAATAAGCCTATGGAAAATATTAGTATATAAATCTCTTAAATATTCAAGAGATCTTTTTAAAGTGGCAAGAAACATTTTAAAGTAGAAAAAAAGAGTTCTTTTTAAATGTTCTTTTGAAGTGACTATGATATGCATATATATGAGTATGCACACACATATGTATCTGTAAGATGTATGTACATGCCTACATGAACTTGGATATGTAAAATTGCAGAGATGTAAGTTTTTCTTAATAACTAACATAATGTTTACCTATCTATAAGTAATTTCCTTAATGAATTAATAAATATTGACATTTTAATTAATTTTGGATAAAATATTCCCAAGTTCAAGTTTATTAATCACTATTACCCAGAATGGGAGAAATATGATGAACTTTATCTAATAGGTCAGCAAGCTTAAATAAATTTATCTTCTCACTCTAGTGGCAGAAAATAACTTCCCTCATCACACTGACTTCATCTCTTGTTCATGGTTTATTTTTAATCCAAAAAAGGGTTAATATCTTTTCTAATGAATGATGAGTATCTGGATTTTGCTGATGCCAAGCTCCTCAATAAATACTTAGTAAAATGTGGCTTATTTGCATATAAACTCATATCACTGCACAAGGTGTAATTTACATTTCTGATCATGTGTATAATTTTTTAATAAGTTGTGGCAATATAGACTAAAAGCAGTTACAGTATTTTAACTCTAATCTACTAATTGTTATATAAAATAATTTTCAATGAGCAATTCAGTTATCTTTCCAGAGGTGTGAGCGGTTATTTTTACAGATATCAGATAATATTTACTGTATATAGAATCAAAATAATTTACTCTTACAACAGAATACTGGGTTTGTATTTCGACTAACACTGTAAATATAGACTTTGCAATACCAGTTATTTAAATACATTTCCTATCAGTTTTCTTATATCCAAATCAGCATAAGGATGGCATTCATGCCTTTATATTTTGTCCAATTTAAATAAAACAATATGAAATGTATGTTGGCCAATCAATAACAGATAAAAAATAATTTTTTTTTTAAAAAAGGCAAGTACTCTTTCAGCAATCATGGTTTTAATTTTTCTCTTCTTTTTATTACTTCACAACTATCAATCACGTGTAAGGAGTAAGGATTTTCCCCCACCGCTGTTCTTGTCCTGCCACCGAGCCAGCCCCAAATAACACACTGAGACTCTGTATTTGATATAATGCCATTGGTCTGCTACTAGTTTCTTATCAGCTAGCTATGTCTTAATTATTAACTCATTCTTATTAATCTATGTATTTACATGTGGTCTTATCTTACCCGAGAGAGGGGGCCAGCAGTTCTGCTCTTTCCAGTCTCTCCATGCTGACTCCTCCTTCCTACTTCCTTTTTCTTCCTTGTCTTCTACTCCCTCCTCTCTTGCTTTCCTATTGGCCAACAGTGCTTTATTCATTAACCAGCATGAGAAACATTTACAGAATGACATCTCCCATCATTTCCTCTTTTTTGTCTAAATTAAAAAGAAGGGTTTTAACCTTAACATAGCAAAATATATCACACAACAGTTATCAAATAAGAATCATAGTTAACAATATTTAGTCCATAAACATTTAGCAAGATTTGAAGAAAATATTCCATCATCTATTCTATCTTTGTGTGTCTAAAGTCTATGTAACTTATCTTTAATCCTAACTAAGGAAAACTATAACCATAACTATTTGTCTTCAACTCCTTCAAAGACCACAGAAGGATAATATATAAACTCTAGAAATGACAGAGACATCTCACCTTGTCTGTCACCTGAAATTCTTCTGTAATCCTCCATCTTCAGCCCATAGGCCATAGTGTGTCTGACAGACTCTTCTGCAAAGCAGGAAACTTTAAACTGTTTTCTTGTATTGGCATTTTGTCAGTAATTTTTCTCTGTGTCCTGCAGACTGTCTGGCAGACTCTTCCATGAAGCAGGGACTCTGTAGCAATGTCCATCTTGAATCAGTAGTCACTTTTCTATGGGTCCTGTATGTCCAGTTTATACAGCATAAAGTCAAACAGTCCAGACAAGAGCAGTATCTTGTCCAAATGGCTAGTATTGCCATATTGAAAGTAAACTTCATAAGCCGTTTATTCGATGTCCATCTTCCTTTCTGATGCAGGTCGTGTTGCCAGGAGCATTTATGTCTTGCTGCCAAGAAAAACCCTAAATATCTTAAATACCATATTCTGTAGGTCTTTGAAAGTTTTGAAGAATGCCTATTAATCTCAAATACATCTCTATATGTCTAGAAATCCTAACTAACTTAACTCTTAAATTTTCACTATTGTAGGTAGCTATCTATAATCTGTACTAAATTATACATTACATTTCTGAACGAGCTATGCAAGCACAATATCTAAACAAGAGGAGAAATATGCATATCACAAAATTGACCTTAAATTGTATCAATAAATGAAAATCCATTCAAAAACAAAGTAATCATATCTATACCACAATCCCCTTTTTACCTTTAAAAAAGAGATTGGTTGAGGTCATTAACAATTTATAACCAACCCCATTTAAATGAAAACAAACATTTATAAACAACATTTCAGAATTTGGGCATTGTTCTTTCCAAACTGCTTTCTGCTTGTAGGGGGCGCTGTCATTGGGGTCCCTAAGAAGTCCCAGAAATCCTGGCTTTAGTCTGCAAGGCTGCTATGTCCCAACTGTTTTGAAAGTTGGATCACCTGCAACTCTGTTTCAGGGGGTCTGGCTTGATCAAACCACATTAGCTGGAAGGAATCCACAGCTTTTTTTGCCGCTTATGCTGAGTCAGGAAACCTCCATTAAAGGAGCCACACAAATATCTGCTTGTCTCCTGCAAAGCAGAGTCCAACAGAGAAAAATGATGCTACCAAGAAAACTTGCTTGTCTCTGTTCTTTTGTTTCTAAAACCTTTTTATTTTTAAGCTT
Organism: Phodopus roborovskii; assembly: GCF_943737965.1. Classification (NCBI taxonomy): domain Eukaryota; kingdom Metazoa; phylum Chordata; class Mammalia; order Rodentia; family Cricetidae; genus Phodopus; species Phodopus roborovskii. Next base: position 37,384,150 of record NW_026126407.1, on the reverse strand, counting down.
TTGTTAAATTTTAAGTGGAAGTTTTTATTAGCCACGTGGGTGCCATATGTAAGGAGTAAGGTTTTCCTGACCACCGCTGTTCTTGTCTCATCACTGCACCAGCCCCAAATAACACACTGAGACTCTGTATTTGATATAATGCCATTGGCCCGGTACTAGTTTCTTATCAGCTAGCTCTGTCTTAATTATTAACTCATTCCTATTAATCTATGTAATTCCATATGATCTTATCTTACCAGGAGAGGGGGCCAGCAGTTCTGCTCTCTTAAGTCTCTTCATGCTGACTCCTCCTTCCTACTTCCTTTTTCCTCCTTGTCTCCTATTCCCTCCTCTCTTGTTTTCCTATTGGCCAACAGTGCTTTATTCATGAACCAGTATGAGAAACATATTTACAGAATGACATCTCCCATCAATCATGATCAGTGTTTATATTACAGAAGATTATTTCACAGGAACATATATGAATCACAGAGACAAATATCTTTTTAGTGGAAAATGGTAACAGATTCCTTTTGGCAGAGAAGAGCTCATGGAAAAAATGAGTCAGTAAAATCAATTGCTTTTATCGTCCCTCAAGAATTAGGCTATCTAGGCCCAAAGATATATGAAAACACATTCACCATCTTTAGCCATCATGGAGAAGCAAACCAAAATTCTACCAAGATTCTATTGTACCCAAGTCAGAATGGCTGCCATCATGAACACTAAACAGAAAGGCCAGCAAGAAACACAATCCAGGGGACTCTTACTCACCATAGGTGGGATGTAAATGAGTATAACTAATATTGTAGTGAAGATGAATATTCCTCAAACACTAGAGCCAAATTACTACATGATACAGCCATCCAACTTATAGCTATGTATTCAGGGGACTCTCACTCAATAGCTGCCTTATGTGTATCATGACCATTATTGTGACAGCTAAATTGTGAAATAAGCTGATGAACCCATCGATGGACATGTGGGTAAAGAAAAATATGTGTGTGTGTGTGTGTGTGTGTGTGTGTGTGTAGCTGGAGTGGTAGTGTATATTTAATACTAGTACTTGGGAGGCTGAGGCAGGTGGATCTGTGTAAAATTGAGGTCTAGGACAGCCAAGGCTTACATACCTATGCTTCTCAATGTCATCATCCATAACATGAAGGCAATTATAGTAGCCATCTATAAGTCACTGAAAAGATTAAATGAATTAATACATAATTTTAGAACAGAAAAGAATGGATGCTGTAACAATGTGAACTTTTAAATCATTGAGTAGAGTAATATAAGTTATTACTTATGTTGCAAAATTTGTATTAATACCATGTCTATAAACCAAATATTTACGAATTCTCTAGCATGATTTATCTCTCAGATTAGAGATCAAAGTGTTGAAGTGTTGGCTGAGTAAAAAAGCCCCATTAAAGATACATAATTTAATGACAGTAAGGAAAATATTTTGGATATATGTATATATGATGCAGTTCTTAGTTATAATCCTATTGAAGATGAAACAGTTTACTCTGCAGACATTTGTTAAGATTATTAAAATGAATAATAAACTTCTCATTAGTTGTATCAATTCCAGGGCTTAAAAGAAAGATTTAAATATACAACCATCAGATTTTTGAACTGAGCCACCACAATGATCACCTTAACCAAAATGTCATTCCAGTGACTATGCATGCACACTGGAAACCAACATAAAAATAACAGTGTATGGTGAAATAAGTCACACTGAAGACTCCAAATTTACTCTCAAAATGCATCCTGTATTTTTCAGTTGCGATGCAAATAACTCATTTGCATACACTGACCTTTCTGATAAAGTCCTAAAATTCCTCAAAAAATGCTTGGCCTTACTTATCATTTTATATCTTAATTTGAAGAGAAAGATCAGCATCCACTCAAATAGTTGCCACTTTCAGTCTGTAAATAGTAATAATTACACTCTGACCATATTTTTGACACTTAATGTTTACTGTCTACCTTTTAAAAATCATACCTACTACCTTTATTTAAATATCCAGATGGAACTATATTACATCTTTTTTATTTTCTACCATTAGCAGAATATGCAGCTTATATTAGTTCTGAGATTAAGAGTATCCTTTTCATCTGTGGAGCTCCACATTTGCATCTAGTTTTTAAGCTCATCCTCTGTTGAATGCCAGCCTTGAAACAAGTATGATATATGTTAAGAGAGCTGGTCCATAGCTAAAAGACCATCTCATCTGTACATATCCTCTGGATTTTACTCTCTCTCTACTCTCTCTCTCTCTGTCTCTCTCTGTCTCTCTCTCTGTCTCTATCTCTCTCTCTCTCTCTCTATATATATATATATATACATATATATATATATATATAAATATATTTGAAATTTCAGTAGTTGATGGACTGCTTAGGAACTAAGAACTAAGTCAAATCCTTAGAATTTTGTAAAATGGGGTAATTTTCTCCCCTCTAACCATTGGATGTAAAGTATCCTTCAAAAAACTCTTCAGTGTGAAAGACACAGGTCTAAGCACATATGATTATTATAAGTGATTGAAGGATTGGAGAGTTGATACTAAAGACAGCATGTTACGTATTTTTCAATTTATCACTTAGGGAAAAAAATGGAGGAGATTAGCAATCCATTCTCAGAATCCACTTCCTGTTGTTGCTGTTTTTGATATGTAATTATATAATTTGTACCCCTCCTTTTTTTCACACCTTGGAAGCTACATCCATGCAATCTCAAAAGTATGTTTGCCTAAACAAGACCTACATAATGACATTAGCAGTTGACACCTCTAGATGAGGAGCTACAGGCAATCAATGACATCTGAGAAAGAATTTGTTTTTTCCGAGACTATAACAGCTTATTCAATCTCATGTGGTCATCCCAAAGCACATATACATGCAAATGCCACTATATATTTTTAAAGCACTTATGAATTTGAATGGGATTCAGGGAGGACATGGGGAGTAAATTTTGTTTTTTAGAGTGTTCCTCAGAAACTATGGTCTTCAATAACATTTGTGTCACTTTTAAATTCTCATTAATATATTTTATCAATCAAGATATTTTATTTTAATCTGGAGCAATAGCTCAGTGGTTTAGAAGACTGGATGCTTTTCCAAAGGATTCAGGTTCATCCCAGCATCCCCATGACAGCTCATAATTGTCTGTAAGTCCATTTCTAGGAAATCCTTACAGTCACATAAAGCCATTTACATGCAAGCAAAGCAGAAATGCACATAAAAATTACAATGAAAAACATTTTAAAAAGACATCTCATTTATGAGAGTGACATAAAGGGAAACTTATGTTTGAAAATAATTATCATGTTGCTTTTCCAAAGGGATCATCAGCCTACTGACATTCTAGCAATAGTTTGCAGTCACATAGCTTTGACTTTAAATTTGCCATTCAGCACAATGCCTCACACACATTTTGTCCATTACTGTGTCTTACTGCATAAGCCTCAGAAAAATCTTAATTTTAGTGTTCTTACCTGGAAAAATGAGATAATGGATGTGACAAGCCAACTGTCACAAGGTCCTTCACTTCTCTTAAATCCCTATGTTAAGTAGAGTTCTTTGTTCAGCAACAGACATCTTACCATAATCATACACAGACAAGGCCATTAAAATAATTCTCTTCTAGCTTTTTGTTAGTTCTCATCTTCTTGTCTCTGCTTGGTTACCTGTATTGTAAATATGAACTATTCCACAAGTGAACCCAGAGGTCAGAAAGCCTCAGTCTCACCTCTGATGAGAGTTAGCCTCCCAGTAGTAGAAAGTTGTTGCTATTAACAGTAAAACTTGTCACATGAAGTACTTGAATTACATATGAGTCCCGTTCCATGGAATTACCAGCTTTCTCTTACTACAAGAGAAATGAACATAATTATTAAACACACCTTTGGTCATGAAGCCAGCCAGAGTGTAGGAACTCAGGCTTTTCATAAGTATCCTTGTGGATAGTTCTTAGGACAGATATTATGGGGATTACAGGGAAAGTGAGTGGCAAAAAAACTGGAAAAAATAGAAATGTGCTTAATATCAGGAAGTGACAGGGGGAAATTTTTTATCTATGTCTTGTGAGATTAAGTCTGATTCTATATCAACAAATGCTTTCATTCCATAAATCTGCATTAAGATTTTCGTGTTACAAGCTTTTGCATATAAAGATTAACTGACTGGCGCCAGCCCACACACCATTTAAGTGGCTTTCCTTTTATTTCTCATTATTCTTTCTTACTGGTTTTACAAATCACCATATTAACCTTGTTAAGGATTAATACTGACTCAGTAAGTATCAGCCAGGAGTTGGGGTTATTTATTTCAATGAAATTCCTATGCAATGCTGATTCCTAAGCTAGATTTTTGCCAAGCTAGCTCCTTATACAAACCATAGATGACCTGTTCTCTCTGATGACCTCCAACTCATTCTTCATTTGTGTCTTCAGTATTCTTTGTAGCACAGTATTAGAATTATTTCATTTAGTGGCTCATGTGTTGTTTGTCTATGGTCTCTAGATTGCAAATGACTCTATATTACAATGCTGTCGGCATTGCCAGCGATTGAAATCTTGTATATACTTAGTTAAAAAAGCAACAAAATAATGAAAAATACATTTTAAATTATTCTTGTCATCATAGTTTTTATCTGACAGTGGATTTCAAATGTTAGCCTATATTAAAAAAAAAAAAGTTTTGAAGGACTTGAAAGAACATAGATTGCTGGACTCTCCAAAGAACAGTAGTTCTGGGGTATAGCTGTTGAATTTTCAATTCTAAATGCCCAGGTTCTGGCTACTGGCAATCCAGAAAATTCCCTTTGAAAAGAGCTTGCACCGAAATAGCAGTTATACTTCTGAAAAATAAAATGAAAGTTGTCTAATTAGAACATTATAGTGTTCTGTATTCACTTAAGGAGAGTGTATACTTAAATAACAATTGCTGACTTGTTATCAGGTACTATATATTTGGCCTGAGGACAAAGAGGCAAGGTGCTGTGCCTGCACTGGATCTCCTTAGGAATTGCAGTCACGCCACCATGTTCTGTAAGTCCCCAGTGATGCTGCTTGCTCTCTGCTTTCTGACATTTTGCAAGCATCAAGGCTAACCCTTGAGAACATCCACTCCCTTTGATTTGCTTCACAATAGCTCAGAGCCCAGCACAACTTGTCTTTCCTTTCTGCTTCTCTTTAGTTTCTTAGTACTCAAAACCATACTTTCTTGCTCAAATTGTGTCGTTTCTTTCCTGTTTTCAATGATGAAGCACCAGAGGAAAATGGAAGAGACTGAGTAATTGCTATACAAGGTTTCTAGTGCATTGGAGTCATTACTGTACAGTACATTGTGAATTTTAAGTAGGGCTACATGATATCACATTCTTTCTCTAATTATCTCCAGCAAATGGTAACTTGGGTAAAGAAAATTGGAATTTTGGCCATAGGCAAGTTATTAATATGAAACAGTATTTTCATTTAAACATTGATTAAGAAAAAGGTATGTATTAAAGGGAATATGTACACTTATTCAATGTAAAAAAATAGAGGAAATGTCCACAAACAATTTTAGTTTGGGCATTTTAAGAGATGCCAAGTATATGATTGATTTAAGGATGTCAGAAATAACTCAGTGCATATGAATGCTTTACATAAATTCAAGAAAATGTGGTATTTCTTCAGCGTGAACACAAGAACAATATTAAATAGCTATTTTTATGTTGAAAGACTAATATTCTTTATATGATTTTTATTAATATGTGTAGATTATAAATGTAGATGGTATTCAATCCAATATTTAAGGATATAAGGTATACTGATCAAGAAAGGGGAAATTAGCATTTTCTCCTCCTTATGATTTCTTTATGTTTTGAGCCTTTGGAATTCCACATCTTGTAGATGGTCATTAAATATGTAATAGATTATTCTGAACTGCAAGTCATACCCTTGGTTATAAAACACAAAGCTATTCCTTCTTTGCAGCTGTGTTTTGGTAGCCATTATCCAGACTTTTTGATGTTTTAGATTTTGAAGGTAATCTTTTAAAGAAACTGTTCTTCTGTACAAAGATAAAACATGATGAGAAAACACATTGCTCCAATTATTTGCTAGAGTTGAAAATCAGCAAAATTTAAACAAAAACTGTTAAACAACTCCATTCAGTTCTCTTTATCTCTTTCTGTCTTCTAAGTTCTCCCTTTTATTCATATATAATTTTCTAAGCCATTATTAGAATAATTCTGTAGAAAAGCACTTAATAGATTAAGAATGTCAGTTAAGGAATATAGAATAAAGGGGCGTGGCAGTATTCCCACTAGGCTATACCAGACCTGGTTGCAGAGTGCTAGCACCTAGCTCGGATCTGTCTTTTGTCTAGCAGATACCTTTTGTTTCTTTTGTTGCCCTCAATGTAAATCTTGCCTGAGAGATTCCCCCTGGATACAAAGCACATGCAAAACTTGGTTGGGGAGGAACCCAGAAAACTGCAGTACCTCCTGAGTTGAGAATTTGCACTTGGCATTGTCCCTTTGGAAGCCTAGTCAGGTTGTTTTAAGGAAATGGAAATTGACTTGATTAAGTGTAAATATGGTATTTTTATTGCTCTAAAAATACTCTGAGCAAAAGGAAAGGGTTTCAATCCTTAGAATCTGAATCCCCCTGCAGCAGAAAAAGGCCTTCATTCTTAAGGTGTCTCTGAGTCTTTTAGCTGAAGACCCCCATAAACCTAACACCTGTGCCACAACAAAGGGGAAAGAAAGAAAGCTGAGAGAAAGAAAAAAAAAATGAAGCAAAGATACATAAAGCTACAGAAATGGCTTAAACGCAAGGGTAGGTGACTAATGTATATGATGCCACCAAAGATTAAAGATCTATAGAAAATAAGCCATCATTAGCCATTAGGGACATGAAAATTAAGACCAAAATGTTATGTCTTTTGACTCCCTTAGGAATGGCTAAAATAACCAAGAGAAGTACTGTAGAGTCCATCTTCCTATAGTTGTTAGTAGTTAGGCATTTGCACTGGTCTGCCTTTCGAGCTCTCACAGGATATGTCTCTCAGCTGCAGCTATTAAGAACACCTATTCACTATGTTCACTTTTAAAAGGGTCCTGCCCATCTGCCATCTCTCTCTTTCTCCCCCATATTTCTCTGCCTCTGCCTCTGCCTCTCATTCCTCTCTAAACACTGCTCCTGTCCCCAGAGGTTGGTCTCTCCACTCATCTTCCCCCTTTAACAATCCCTTTCTTCTAGTAAAAATCCCCTCCACTTGAACTCTGCCACGTATAATCTTTCAAAACAACAGTATGGTTCACAAACATCATAGAAACAACTACAAAACCAAATGTGGAGGCCATGAAAACTTGATAACAGTAAAAGGTTTCAGAATGTGCAACAACCAAAAAATGTTAATTTGAAGTTAAATGCATAGTGAACCTTAGTTTCTCCTCTGTCTTCTTTATCTGGGAAGGTGCTTGGAGCGCCTGATGCTTTGAAATGCTGATAAAATTGTTTTGGGTTTCCTTTCTTAAATTCTTTTATTAATGAGAACAAGTAGGGATCCCCTATTGTCCCTATTTTATCAGCATTCATATTTTCTATTGTCTGTTATAGATGGCAAAATCATTGTAAAAGAAAACCATTTCTTAAGCAATTGGCTACCAGGGAATGTTTACTTACTTGTTTATCTACCAAATGCCTGGGCCCCAGTAAACTTTGATGGAATAAACAGGCATCATGAAAGAAAAGAGGTGCAGAGACCTTGCTTCAAATATAAATGGGAAAGCAACTGATGTGCTTGTACATTGCTGGTGACAAATGAACATACATAGAACTTTCCTACTGAGCTAAGAGGACATGTACCTTATAAACCTATAGTTCATCATCTGGGTATTTTCTCTAGGGGAAAAAGAAGTTGCATTTATTTACACAGAAACCTTTGCTGATGGTAGACTTATACACAATTATACCAAACTGGACCAAATTCCAAGTGTTTTCAATCAGGTAAATAACAAAGTATCAAAAACCCTATGATCTATCTATGAAATGGGAAATGATTCAGTAATGAATAGTAATTGTTGAAAACAGTTATAAGTTATTATTAGTACTTAAATGCCATTCATATATATGTTAGGGCATAATGGTGAGTGACATATTATCCAATATAACTTTCTGGAATAAAACAAAATTTGATGGAAAGTAATTTTAGCATTTGTCAAATGATAGTTTGTAGTGACAGGAGATGGTCAAACTGTTATATATTTTGACTGTGGCTTGTGGCTATATTTGAAATTCATAAACTATATACATTGAAGCAAAATAAAAGGTTTATTTTTACAGGTATGATTTTGCTGGTATGTTTGTATGTGTACCAGATACATACACAGTCAGGAATCCAGAAGAGGGTGACAAATCCCTTGTAACTGAAGTTATATAAGTTTGCCAATTCCCCCACCCCATGTGGATTCTGGGAACTTAACCCAAATTCTATGCAAAACAACCAGTGTTCTTAACTGCTGAGCCATCTCTCCAGCTTCCCAAAGACAGTTTTTCTTGTTTGATGGTTATTGTGTGATTCAGATAGAGTTTAAATGAGTATACAAAAGAAGTATGTACTGCAAGCTTTATCTTGTAGTGGTATTGAGATGGGAATGATTAAAAGGATGGGGTCTTGTCTGAGATAATGTGTTCAGGGCAACATCTTGGAAAGTATTGATATGGTCTTATCAAATGAGAGCTAATTCTTTGGTAGGGGAAAGCCCATGAAGTGAGGCTGCTGCCCGCATTGGCTTCTTCTGTACATAGCCATTTCCAATTATTTGTCTCCTCCAGGTGGACCTTCATTAGAGTCCTACTACATGGAGACACCCACACGTAGATTTCATATTCCTAAAATGTGAGCTAGGCACACTTATTTCCTTAATTAAGAACTCAGCATTAAGTATTTGGTTGTGTTAATACTAAACAGATTAACATAGTAATTTCATAAATAAAACAATTTGTATTTTTTATTATATTTTAAATTAACTGCATTTTCTGTTAGTGCACATGCATATACATGAGTATCTATACTCTCCTAGCACCAGGTGGATCCTGAGGCTTGAACTCAGGTCATCAGGCTGGGCAGTAAGTACCCTTACACACAGAATTATCTCATTGGATCTAATTAAGGAAATAATTAAAAACACCTCACATCTTTTCATAATCAAAGCCTCATATTTTGCATATAGTCTTTCTTCATAGGCCACAGAATACTGCTTTTAGTTAAAACTTAGCTAGTATTCAGGGCCACACCTAGTCCTAGGAGAATAATAAACCATGCATGTATAATATTATCAGTAGCCTGAGAGTCCAGCTCTTCAAGGCCGCATCCAAGTTTGGAGGAAGAAGTCCACAGTGAAGCAAAATGGACAAATCTTAGGGGTTACAGAATAAATTCACTGTAATACACATAAACACATACTGTTTGAATCATGTCCTTTATTCTGTTTATTTTTTTCTGTCCTCTATTTTTTTCTAAATTATAATTCTTTCTAGTTCTTCTTTGTTTCAATTCTCTGCTCCAATTCTACCTTGCTTTCCTGGTTACCTAGCTTAAATACATTTTTATAGAAGGCTTAAGGCAAAAAGTAAATAAATAAAAAAACGTTACAGGAGTTACATTTCATTGGTCACAGGGTCACAGTACATTTCTTGGGTAAATAATAAAGAGCTGAGCCATTTACCAGTTTATCATGACTATATGTTTCAAGGTTTCTGGTATAAGACTGTGATCAGAGGCCATGGTGGGAGAGAGGGGGACAGGGATGAGGGGCTGGCAGTGTCCTGTGAGACAAGCTGCAAGACACGGGTCTTTAGCAGCCAGACTTGGCAAGCAAAGAGTTGGCATAATTTTTAGGTTGCTTTGTGTTAATAACCTTGGTTAGACTCTTGCAGCTCTGACCTTGTGTATTTCTGTAAAGATTTTAACTTATGATCCATATATAGAAGTATATAGTCTAGTTTGAACTTGCTCTGTGGTAAAAAATAAACTAATTGTGTGTAGTTTGAGTAAAAGGAACAAAGCAGGCTTTTAAGTGTATTATAGTCCTCATGGATAGATCTAGGTATGAAACATATATTTCTTTTCTGTATATCATAATTATAAAGCTTAATGAGAAGTCATCTTATTAATCATCCATGGATATATGTGTCCATAATATTAAGATATAATCATGAGATTGCACACACATACATATCTTATAAAATTAAACACTACATTGCAGGTGTTGGGGAGATACCATAGTTGCTTTGGCACATGCAAAATTGCAGACAGTTGCAATAGTTTTCATAGTCGATGGCCGCACAGGCCCTGCCTATATAGGATTCTCCTCCATCAGAGTATCATTCCTCTGGTGGGTTGACATATGAACATTAGTTGTTACCTGATGCAACACCCATGGCTTTTGACATAATATAACAAAACACCTTTAAAGTAAACCCAAAGTACTTATCAGCAATAAACTGAATTTGTGTGTTTTATATCTGTATGATTTTTTTTCTGTTTGTTATACCTTTAAAGTACATGGGTTATACAAGGTATGTCATTCATCCTAATTTCTTTTATTTAAACAATCTCTCACTTGGGCAAGTAAAAGATATATTTTAAGAGCAGAGATACAAGGATGTTCAAAATTATCATATAAGGAGAAGGAAAGAAGAAAAGAGACTCATGTTTCTTCCTTGTTGAAGACAGCTTCCAGATTTGTACCTGCAGCTTTAGTATTTTCTGTTTGAGTTACAAAAAAATCTGTGTAATGTGCCCTCTTGTTCTTATTTCCAACAAATTTAACCAACACCAAACCATTCAATTAATAGTTCTGGCATCAAAACTGAAGCTGACTCTATCTCAACACTTTTTACTTCTTCTTCTCTTAAAACAAGTGACTAAATATAGTCACCATTAAAAAAAAAAAAAAAAAAGGAAAGCTCAAGCTTCATAGAATTGGAGCAGGCTTCTCTGGAATACCTTTGTTTTCTGCATGTTAAATTATCTTCAGGTTTGTACTCTTGTTAGCCTTGCCTTAGGAAACCTTTATTATCCAACCTTCCATAGCTTTCAATTTTTATGGAAAAGAAAACTCATACTTTGTGTGCTTTCTTTTGTTTGTTGATTTTGTATGTTTAAGGCAAGGTTTCACTGCCCAGACCAGGCTGGCCTTGAACTCACAGAGATCAGTGTGCATCTGCCTCCTCAGTATGTGTTTCAAGGTGTAACTATTATGCCCATCTTTATGTGGGTTTCTAAACCTATAGTAACTTGAAAATTGGTAGTATTTGTAACATCATCTAACTGCAAAAACTTCTCTCACTTTCTGGATGGAAGGAATGTAGACTGTTATTTCTTTGTATGATTTCCAGTAATCATGATGTTTCTGGCTGGTAATAGCACATCAAATAGGCGATGCCTTATATATGTGAAGCTACTTATTTTATTTCTCCCTTTGTACATTAGAATTTTTGTACCTTTATGTGTTTGCTCTTAATGCTTTTTGGAAAGACATTCTCAGTTCTACAGTTCTGAATTCTTCCCTTTCTTCTGTGCTTGCAAAGAATGATTTTATGCCTCCCACTTAGAGCATTAATATTTTTAGTTTTCTTTGTTTTATTATGCATGAATATCTTACCATACTGGGATAACAACATGATTAAGATAAGCAATTGTATATTAATCAGTCTTCCTTGCCTTAAATCCACTTTTGGAATAAGGTTCAGCCCCCTATACATAAATAAATAAACTGTCCTCATTTCCTTCTTAGATTTGGCTTAATGCACCTCACATATAAGTTATGCAATGAATACTTGCTTCCTGAATAAATAGATGAATGAGTAGCAGGCAGACTAACAGGCTAGGGGGTGCTGGAAATGCTACCTTGTACATTGCAATTACAGGAAGATTATCATTAGCAATAATGTGTTTTTGCAAATACCATTCTGCCTGATCGGATAATGTCAACATTTGTTTATTGTGCACCTGCACATGCCATTGAAGGTTGAATTATATTTTCATTCTACCATTCACCTGCTTAGAAATTCAGCACCTACCTGGATGTGTTTCAGGATGAATTTAGAGCCTCTTCTCCCCTCTCCCCCAGTATTTGGGACATTTTATTAACATTGCTCTTTATCCAATGTGCCAGCATGTATTCAAATACATGAACATTCTGTTTCTGTTTCCTACAAATTCTCTCTCTTTTTCTTTTTCTCTCTCTCTCTCTCCCTTTTCTCTCCACTCTTATCCTTTCATTTTTTTCCTTCTCTTCATTCTGGTCTTTCCTTCCTCTCTCATTCATTTCTGTTTTCATCTCAATATCACTCTCTGTCCATCTTTGTTTCGTCCCCTTTCCTTGTTTCTCTTTTTATCTCAGTCTCTTTACGAGTTTTTAGCTAACTGTATACTTCACATTGATCTCAGTATCCCACAAACTCAATGACACTCCTATTGCATGGGGTCTGGGGCAAGCCAAGTCAGTTTTCCTCTTGCCTAATCTTACTTTTTTCTTGGTAGATAAACTACTCAGGCTTATGGTGACACCTGTAATCAAGTCCTTTGTCTTCCTTTGGTCTGTGCTACCTCCAAAATGGAGAACCTTTATAGCAGCTGACCTGTATCCAAAAATCTCCTGCTGTATCTTTCCTCTGTAGATTTGCTCCTTATGCTGAATCCCTCCTGTCTTTTTGTCTCATGTGTACTTGTGACATGTTCTTCAAGCTTTTTAGGAAAGTGTTCCATTAGTCCTTAGCAAGTCTACTCATGGAAAATGTGGGTAAAATTTGAAGACCGGAGTTATTAATCTTCCAGTGATAGAGAAGGAGGGAGTCAAGGAGGGAAAGAGTCAGCTTGAGGGGGGAGGTGAGGAAGAAAAGAATGAAGGAAGCAAGCAAGCAAAGAAAGAAAGAAAAATCTTTTTTATTTGAGCTAAAAAAGCATGTCTGAAAATACTTGTCAGTGGATGGTTTTAGTAAAATTGTGTACAGCAAACTCTGTAAGCCTAGGTATACTGTTTTATTAATTTCAATACTATTTATATATCCAAATAAATATTTTTAAATGTATTGTTTCTGTTAAAACAAGTAATTTAAATTTAACACAGAGTCTCCTTTTTGTTGTATACTGTGTAATCAATATCAAAAAATTAAAAAAGAAATCTAAGTGGAATGTGAACTCCAAAGCAAAGTCACATATGCCTTCCAGGGATATTTTAAGTTATTAAGAAGCACACAGAAGACAGATATACATGACTGCTTTTAAAAAAGATGTTCTATGTGGTATCCTGCTCAAGGGCATTATTATTCACTATTAAACATTAGAGAGCAGTAGAATAATGGCTCATAGGACTTACTTTTAACAAAACTTACCAAATCCTTCAATACATCCCCTAGAAAACATGCTCATTGCAAGCCTGATATGTTGATAAAAGAGGAAAGCTAAGATTATCACTTTTGTTTTACTTGCAGAAACTATTGTTTACTCTAAGAGTGGCAAGTGTAGCTTGGAGTCATGTGGCTTCTGCAATCTCTCTTCATTCTTGTCTTGGCTTTCTAGGCTTTGAGGCTTTGGTCTCAATTCCAGTGCATGGCTTTTATGGTTTCCATTGATTTATAAAACAAAGTATATGTCTTGAGTTCAGAGAAGAAGAAAAAGATAACAATTTAATCTGGTTATTACGTATTCAATAGTTGTTGACAAAATAACACCTTATGTGACTCAAACTGTGTTTCAATATGCATGTTCATATTGCTTATTTAAAATTGACTTATTGCAAACTCCATGACTGACAGTGTAACCCAGGGACATTCTCATTAAAGAAGCTTCTTGAAGCACCATGTTGAGGCTTGCAGAAGTCCCTGGCAGAAAGAAGAATCAGTATCATGATCCTTTCTTTAGTCAAAATAATAATTTGTTCATCTTTGATTTTTTATACCAATTTTGTCTTTAAATATTTCATTATATTATTTCTGTTGACTACTACATTTTTATAATACCCCCCTAACTTTTGGGGAATGGAAACTTTCTACCTCTCACTTTAAAGTCAGATATTTTTATTGGCTATTCAACCCATTATATTATTTACTTTGATTAACCTAAAAACAAACAAACAATAAAACATAAAAAAAGCTTGCATGATATAAAGTGATAGAAATGGGACCAAAAATTCTTTATCACTTAGTGTGTCCTTAGTAGAACGTCCTCGTCTACAGAATTGTTAGTGAGATAAGCAATGAAAGATATTTTGCTTCCAGCAAATTTGAAATAACCTCTCTCTCCTTCAATAAAAATATGAATTTTATTATGCATTTCTCTATATCTATGTTATACATTGACTTAGTTTGACTACATATTTTTAGTCATGTTTTGAGATTTGTAAATTGCATTTCCACTTCCCTTTTCTCCCTCCACCTCCTGCCATATATCCCACCTTGCTTTATTTCAAATTCATGATTTGAATAATTTTTCATTGATTGTAACTATATGCACATATGTATAGTATGTATGTATTACACACATTATTAGCAGATTAATGGTATATAGATGATAGATGTTATGGAGAAAGACAGGTGATAGTGAGGTACATGATGAGTTGAGGATACACAAATAGAAAGACAGATACATAGTTGTAAAGATAGGTAGGTAGATAAATGATAGATAGGAAGATACAAAGACATACAGACAGACACATAGATACAGAGATATATTCAGGGTGCTATAGCACATTACCAAGCTAACAAGGAGAGTGATGGAGAAGCTACATATCACAGGCTCAAGTACCTCTGTGCCCCAGGAATACACATTTTCTTAGCATAAAAAATACAAGGTTTGTATTCCTATCCCTCATCCACAATTCAGGTGTATGGATGGAACATAAGGACAGAAGTGATGGAGCCTTGTAGTTGTGGGACAATTCTGCATAATAAGGTATAGACATTATCTTTGGGCCTGTAAGGTGGTTACTTACAAAAATTTCTGCTTAAGCATTGACAATCCAATTTTGAGAGATTCTTCATTTACACCTTTAGTAACCATCAAGGTCTTCCTTTTTCTACTCATTGTCATCTGAAGGAAGTCATCAGGTAAGCATATTTTGTCCTTATTTTAGATGAAATAAGCATGAGAGATGTTAGATGACATTTTTCTGCAAATGACTTAACTGTACATGAAGTTATCATGGCTATTAAGTACATATGTATAATATATATGTATATGTATACATATGTATGTATATACATAAACATATGTATTTAATATTTATAATAGACACTCACTCATATACACTCACACACAGAGAGACACACACATATACATTTGTATATAAACCAGTTCACAATTCAGCTTTACTAGATTTTTTTTTTCTATTTGCTTGTTTGTTTAACAACAGTATCTCACTACAGCAAGGCTATCCTAGAAATGCCCATGTAGCTGTGGTGGACTTGAATTTATAGTAAAATTCCATTCCTATATCAGTGAATGCTGGATTTATAGGTATGAGTTACTATGCCTAGCTTTTTGGATGCTATATTGATTTCGTTGTTAGTATCTTGAAAATAATTCTTGGAAGTATTATACAAGACAAACCAATTGTGTTTTAATTTATAGGCCATTAAATTTTGCTACAAAGGAGCAAGAGAACCATTATAAGTATAAATAAACTCATAACTATATTGACCCGACATCTAGCAACATTAACTTACAGTGACTATTTAATTAAAATAGCATTAAACAGAACAAGACTTACTTCAAAGAATATCTAAAGCAATGATTATAATAAATAAAATTACCCATTACTTAGCTTCCCATCATTGGAAGCCATTCAGTACCTTTAGAATATAAGTGTCTAGTTAAATCCAGTTAACAATACTTCTACATGAACATTTAATATTTCCTTATAATTTTTTGCTATATTTTAAGCATTATTTATAAGAAAGATAGCTAATATTAAATGAATTCTAATATTAAATAAGTCACTTGCAAGGATAAAATGTAAAGCCTTAACATTACACAAATTAACTTAGTCCAATTAGAAAGCAAAGGAGGTTATACATGTTGGGTATAAAACAGAAATATTTAGTAGCTTAGCTTTTCCCTGCTTCCTGAAGATGGCAGTGGAGTACATTTGCATGGCTTCACTGATGAAACAATAGGTAAATAGCCTCCTAATATTTCACAAAAAAGAGTGATAAAAGTGTTACATGTTAAGGTGAAGATGTTTTATCTTCATGGTATCACGTAGAAAGTCATGGCTATTTCAATACCACAGTCCTTTCTTATTTGTCTGTAATACAATGCTGAAAGGTAAGACATTTAGGCCTAAGGTTATTAGATTAGTTGAGAGAACTCCTATATGAAAATTGTGGTCTTTGGGTGTCTTAAAACTATTCTTTTACTATTCTTTAGGAACAAGTATAAACAGGAAAATGAAGAATAGTCATGAGCTCCTAAGGTTATGAGATAATCGGGGATCTCTTTCACCTCTACTCCCCATCTCAATGGTACAATGGTTTCCTCTCAAATAGAATTGTTGATTGGAAAGGGTTGTCCAATACCAACAGAGTATTCCTGAAACCACAAGCCATATTGAATTCAGTAATTACACATTTTTTTTCTCAATTAAGTACTTAAAAATAATATTGTGCTACTTTTGCACTTTGAAGCAAACACTAAAAAGGTGCTTAAAGTACTTTGAACTTCTTCATATTTTCAAAGAAGTATGATTCAAATTTGAATATGTCTCCCAAAATTCACCTGCTGTAAAATTAACTTCCATATTTGTACATTAGTAGTATTTGCAGGTTAGGACGTGAGAGTCAATTGGATCATGAGGACTTTTTTGTGATATATATTAATCTGTTTATGGATGAATGGGTCTTTAAGTGGCCTGGTTACAGAAATATATTTTCTTGGCTATCTCCTGTCCTTCCACATCATTCCATGCTACCTTAGGTCTCTACTGAATCCTTATTCACAAGAAAACTCAGTGGTTGTATTCCCTGGACATTTAATTTTTGGGTTTCCTCAAGTGTAAAACTTAAATTTTCTTTCTAAGTCATGTTATCACAGTTTTTCTCTTAAAGTAAGAGGTATAGACTCCATAGATATTGAAAACCTTGGCATATGATTTTTTTTCTCTTTTGTTAATTGATAAGTTTTACTTTTTGACTTAAAGGAAGTACCTTATGGCTTTTCATTGGTATATAGTAATTGCCCACAGAAGCATGGTTTCACATCATGGTTGCTATTAAGTAAAACAAGAATTACTTGATCAAATGTACCTTAGCATGACTGATACCATGTTTGAGGAACCATCCTAACTTTAATACCCATCAGTTAGGCTCCAACTCCTACTGAAATAGAAACAAAGACCCAGTCCATAATGAGAGGTTTAAACTTCCAACCTGGATCTAAGTTTCAGTTTCTTAAGAGCAAATGAGATTTGTTGAAAACAAATGGCTATTAATTAACAACAACCCCGAGAGCAGGAAGGAGGGAAAAAGCAAGTACAAGGTATGAACCAGATTCCACAGTATCTCTCTACAATGACCAAAAATAAAAAAAGGATAGTTCCGATAATTCCCCTGAAACATGCCCAGACTTTACTCAGCATGACCAAAGATGGAAAAACTAAAACCACAGTCAATCAAATTTGTATCAATGTCATTGCTACTTGCTTAGGCAATCATGCTTAAGATGACCTAAGTGTTCCTGAAAATCCCCTCACTGTGCTTAAAAGGAGCCTGAATGCTCCTCTCTCGTTCTGTCTTTTAAAAGTGGTTGACCTTGCATGCTGGCCATTCCTGCAGAATAAAAGAATAAATGTTGTGTGTGTGTGTGTGTGTGTGTGTGTGTGTGTGTGTGTGTGTGGGGTGTGGTGTGTGGTGTGTACTATTATAGTTTGAGGTCTTCTTTTCTGTTACTTGGATCCTATTGTTAGCGCCAGGGAAGTCTCCAGTAAAAAGTTCCTAAACATACAAACCTTGCATCTTAGCTTCCGTGGTGTGGTTCTGCTTCTTGCTAGCTGAAGAGTGTCCACTAGGATGTAGTTTTGTATATAAAAGATAAATAATTATAAAGCTTAGGGTTGCATGATTTAGGCAAGTTCTTCATCCAACTGCCTCCATTGTTTAAAAATAGCAGTCTCTGTTGGGCTTACCTCACAACACTACAGTACCATGACAGTAAAAACAACAATAACTGCTAAGTAAGAATGCCTTGGTATATATAATATGGGTAACCTAGATGAAGGAATGTCATATCATATCTAGGATGAAGCAAAACAGCTAGAATTTCTTCATACTACTCAGAGAGTCATATAATTTAAAGCATGGATTGTTTCTTTCTGGAATTTTTGTAATTGTTTTAGTATATGGTTTACTATAGGTAATGGAAACCATGGGAAATGAAATAAACAGACTTGTATAGTACATATAAATTCTTATTCAACAACATAGATTAAAACAGTAGTTATACGTGTTTGTTTTAGGTTTGTTGTTGCCAGTGGTATTATGAATATATTTGTTCTGCTTTACCCTTGATTTCGGGTGTAGTTAGTTAGATTATCCATTGCCTACATTTTTTTGTAGGCATAGGTAAGTTCCTTGGGTTGGATTGTTCCTTCTAATGCTTTCTGTAGGGCTGGATTTGTAGATACATATTGGGAAAATCTAGTTTTGTCATTAAATATCTTGTTTTTTCCATCTATAGTAATTGAGAGTTTTGCTGGGTAAAGTAGCCTGGGCTGGCATCTGTGGTATCTTAATACATAGAACATCTATCCAGGACCTTCGGGCCTTAAGTGTTTCCATGGAGAAGTCAGGTGTAATTTTGATAGGTCTGCCTTTATATGTTACCTGTCCTTTTTCATTCGATGCTCTTAATATTCTTTCTTTCTTCACCCTCAACATTAATGGTCTTAACTCACCTATAAAACGACAAAGGCTAACAGAATGGATACGAAGACAGAATCCATCCTTCTGTTGCATACAAGAAACACAGCTAAGCTTCAACGATAGACATTACCTCAGGGTAAAGGGTTGGGAAAAGATATTCCAATCAATTGGAACCAAGAAGCAAGCAGGTGTGGCTATCCTAATATTAA
Organism: Phodopus roborovskii; assembly: GCF_943737965.1. Classification (NCBI taxonomy): domain Eukaryota; kingdom Metazoa; phylum Chordata; class Mammalia; order Rodentia; family Cricetidae; genus Phodopus; species Phodopus roborovskii. The sequence goes on along the minus strand of NW_026126407.1, from coordinate 37,365,042 downwards.
AAATTAGACTTCAAGCCAAAATTAATCAAAAGGGATGAAGATGGTCATTTCATATTCATTGCAAGAGAAATCCATCAACACAAAGTCGCAGCTATGAACATCTATACCCCTAATACAAAGGCACCCACATTCTTAAAAGAAAAGCTACTAAAATTCAAAGCTCATATAAAACCTCACACACTTATAGTGGGAGACTTCAACACACCACTCTCAACACTAGACAGGACCACCAATCAGAAACTCAACAAAGAAACAAAAGAACTAGCAGAAGTTATGTCTCAACTGGGTTTAACAGACATCTATAGAACAGTCCATCCAAAGACAAAAGGATTTACCTTCTTATCAGCTCCAGATAGAACCTTCTCTAAAATCGACCACATACTAGGTGGCATAACAAACCTCAAAAGATACAAGAGAAAAGGAATAGTCCCCTGTATCTTATCAGACCACCATGCTTTAAAATTGAAATTCAACAACAACACAAACAGCAGAAAACCTGCAAACTCACAGAAATTGAATAATGTGCAATTGCACCACACCTTGGTCAAAGAAGAAATAAAGAAAGAAATTAAGGACTTTCTAATATTCAACAAGAATGAGGACACAACATACCCAAACTTATGGGACACCTTGAAGGCAGTGCTATGAGGGAAGTTCATTGCACTAAGTGCCCATATGAAGAAAACAGAGGATAGTCACATAAGAGAATTAACAGCGCAACTGAAAGCCTTAGAATAGAGAGAAGTGAACTCATTCCATAGGAGCAGATATGAGGAAATAATCAACTTGAGGTCTGAAATCAACAAAATAGAATCCAGGAAAAATCAATGCAATGAAGAGTTGGGCTTTTTTGAAAAAATCAACAAGATAAACAAAACTCTATCAAAGTTAACAAAAAAGCAGAGAGAGAACATGCAAATTAACAAAATCAGAAACGAAAAGGGGAACATAACAACAGACACAGAGGAAATCCAGACAATTTTCAGGTCATACTTTGAAAATATGTATTCCACAAAAATTGAATATTCAAAGGAAATGGACAAATTTCTGGATAACTATCACTTACCAAAATTAAATCAAGAACAGACAAACAACTTAAATAGACCTGTAACCAGCAATGAATTAGAAGCAGTCATCGAAAGCCTTACAACAAAAAATACTCCAGGGCCAGATGGATTCAGTGCAGAATTCTACCAGACATTCAAGGAAGCACTAATACCACTACTCCTCAAACTGTTCCACAAAATAGAAACAGAAGGTTCATTGCCAATCTCTTTTTATGAGGCTACAATAACTTCGATACCCAAGCCTCACAAAGACACAACTAAGAAAGAAAACTACAGATCAATATCCCTGATGAACATCGATACAAAAATGCTCAATTAAATACTAGCAAAATGAATTCCTGAATACATCAGAGAAATCATCCCCCATGATCAAGTAGGCTTCATACCTGGAATGCAGGGATGGTTTAACATATGAAAATCTATCAGCATGATCTACCATATGAACAAACTGAAAAAGAAAAACCATATGATTATCTCCCTAGATACTGAAAAAGCCTTCGAAAAATTCAACACCCTTTCATGATAAAGGTGTTTGAGAGATCAGGGATAACAGAAACATACCTAAACATAATAAGAGCAATATACAGCAAACCAACTGCCAACATTAAACTGAATGGAGAGAAACTTAAGCAAATTCCTCTAAAATGAGGAATAAGACAAGGCTGCCCTCTCAATCCATATCTCTTTAATACCATACTTGAAGTTCTAGCTAAAGGTATAAGACAACAAAAGGAGATCAAGGGGATCCAAATTTGAAAGGAAGAAGTCAAACTGTCTATTTGCAGATGATATGATAGTTTACATAAGAGACCCAATAAACTCTACCAGCGATCTCCTACAACTGATAAACACCTTCAGCAAACTAGCAAGATACAAGATAAACTAAAAAAAAAAAAAAAAAAAAAAAAAAAAAGAAATCAGTAGACCTACGTTTTTCAGATGACAAAGAGGCAGAGAAAGAAATCAGAGAAAAAGTATCTTGGAGTAACGCTTACCAAACTAGTAAAAGACCTATACAATAAGAATTTTGTGGCTCTAAAGAAATAAATTAAAGAAGATACCAGAAAATGGAAAGATCTCCCATGCTCTTGTTTAGGTAGGATAAACATAGTAAAAATGGCAATCTTGCCAAAAGCAATCTACAGATTCAGTGCAATCCCCATTAAAATCCCACCACAATACTTCACTGAACTTGAAAGGATAATAATCAACTTTATATGGGAAAAAAAAGACCCAGGATAGCCAAAACAACCCTATATAATAATAGATCTTAAGGGGGGATCACTATCCTGACTTTAAGCTCTACTACAGAGGAATAGTTATGAAACCAGCCTAGTATTGGCAAAAAAATAGACAGATAGACCAATGGAATCAAACTGAAAATCCTAATAGTAACCCACACACCTATGAACACGTGATTTTCCACACAACAGCTAAAATTATACAATGGGGCGAGGACAGCATCTTCAACAAATGTGCTGGCAGAATTGCATGAGGGTGTGTAGAAGACTGCAGATAGACCCATGTCTGTTGCCATGCACAAAACTCAAGTCCAAATGGATCAAAGACCTCAACATCAATCCAGCCACATTGAACCTCTTAGAAGAGAAAGTAAGAGGTACCCTTGAACAAATTGGTATAGGAGAGTGCTTCTTGGACATAACTCCAGGGGCACAGACACTTAAAGAAAGAATTAATAAATGGGACCTTTTCGGTGTGGCGGTGCCTCAGGAAAATTGGAATTAGTTTACCACAGGACCCAGCAATCCCCTCTGAGGCATATACCCAAATGATCCACATCCATGGAACAAAGACATCTGTTCAACTCTGTTCATAGCATCAATATTTGTAATAGCAAGAACATGGAAGCAACCTAGATGCCCCTCAATTGAAGAATGGATAATGAAGAATGGCACAGCTATACAATGGAATACTACTCTGCAGAAAAAAAATAATGGTATCTTGAAATTCGCAGGCAAGTGGATGGCACTAGAAGAAACCATCCTGAATGAGGTAACCCAGTTACAACAAGAGGAACATAGTATACACTCACTCATATATGGATTTTAGACCTAGATCAAAGGATCACCAGCCTATAATTCACACCACCAGAGGAACTAGGATCAAGGTGTATTCTAAGAGATTCATATAAAGTCCCTCACAGAACTGGGAAGGTACAAGTGTCCCAGAGCAAAGGGGAAGTGGTGGGAAGCAGCGAATGGAGAGAGAAGTAGGAGAAAATGAGGTGGAGGAAAGGAAAACATGTAACTAGGAACATTGAGCCCCATTAGGAATAGAGTACAGGAGAGAGAGAGAGAGAGAGAGAGAGAGAGAGAGAGAGAGAGAGAGAGAGAGAGAGAGAGAGAGAGAGAGAGAGAAGAGAGAGAGAAAGAGAGAGAGAGGACAAAAAAGAGGGAGCCAATATTGGTTTGAAGAGAAAACTGAAACCAAAGAAAGGTCTGGAGGCCAACAAGACTGCTGCCAACTGACAATTTGGGCTTCCATGGAAAGACTACCATAAATGCCCTTCCTGTATAGTGAGATCAACAACTAACTTATCCATGGAGCCTTCTTTTAATACCTGTTGAAAACAGAAGCAAACACCCATACCAAAACATTGAGTCGAACTAGAACCCAGATGCAGATGGAGAGGTCAAGACCAGGCTGCAGAAACACATTGAGACAGCTTACCTGAACAAGGACTGATAGCTGGGAAGCCAGCATGGGACTGACTCAAGCCCCTCTGAATATGGGTCTCAGCCAAAAGTACTGAGCAGTCTAAGCGACCTAAGACAGTTGAGCCAGCATGCCCTAGTCCCTTCTTCACATCACATGACCCCAACTGAATGGCATTCCTCTACATATGGAATTGGGGTAGGTTGATGGGAGGAGAGGGTGGTTAAGGTGCGTGTGAGAGGGCAGAGAGGGTAAAAGGGAGAGAGGGAGGAAGGGAAAGAGGGAGGGAGGGAGAGGGAACTGGGATCGACATGTAAAATAATAAATTAAATTAAAAAAAAATGCTTTGACTCCAAAATTTGAGTTCCAGGACAAGTTACTGGGGAAAAGGATTTCTATTTTTGTTTCCACAGAAAATGGAAAGCTGTGGATTTATTCCAGACTAATGGGGTTTGATCAAGCCAGACTGCCTGAAACAGAGTCCCAGGTGATCCTACATTCAAAATAGCTGGACAAAGCAGCCTTGCAGACTACAGCCAGGATTTCTGCATCTTCTTAGAATCCTCCACGACAGCTTCCCTTGCCAGCAGGAAGTAGTTTGGAAAGAATGATGCCCAAATTCCCAAATATTGTCTATAAATGTTTGTTTTCATTTAAATGGACTTGGTTTTAAAAAGAAATAAAAAATAAAAAGACATCTTATAAAAAAAAACTGTCTTACAGAGTCATGGAACAGTAAATCTAGTTATGAATGAAACATATCCTAGTATATTTTGTATTTGTCAAAATTATACAATTGATGAGAAATTGTCTTCCTGTCTTCTCACAGACATATGTGTGCCCAGTAGATGGGATATTTTCATAAGATAAACACACAAGCAGAGGGAAAACACCCAAAATTATTCTTGGGGAAGAAATAAGGTGGCACATGAGAGAAATTAGAGATACAGGCATCCAGTTTTCAGAGTCAGTAACCCTGTAAGCCTCATTAGACAGAATTATCTCCATCAGAGTCTGGATTGTCAATTGAATAATAACCATTTGAACATCTAAATTATCAATTGCCATATTCTGTATACTTTCATGCCCCCCTGCAATACGTTTAACAATTGCTTGTTTCAAGTTGACCCAACTGTAAGGTATTGGCTATGTTTATTATTTCAGAAGGGAAATGGAAGTGGCAAGATGGACATACTTAGAAAATTGTTGAGATAAGGATCCTAAATATGTCTAAACTGCTCACAGATATAAGTTGACTTTTTTATGACCAGAACTCTTCATTCCCTGTACTAGTAGCATCATTTTAATTTTCCATAAGGTGAATGATTCCACCTTATCTCTCTTAAATTAGGCATGATGTAACTGTTACAAATCTTCCCTTTTGTCACAGGAATTGACAAGTGAACCACATCTGGCCAATTAAAACAATCTACTTCTCAACCTCTGCTATTAATTGAGAACTTTAGCTGAAGATACCAGGAAACAGACCTCACTTTAATGCTAAGGTTCCTAAGTTGATGCTAAATAACAATAGATAGGCTGAAAGTAAAGCAGTAGTGGGGAAGAGAGAAGCCCCTGCCCTCTCATTTTGAAATCCAATTGTATCATGCACAGTAAATGTAGTTCTACATATATACTGCCTCATGCAGTCCACACCCCAATACTGCAAATGGTGCTGCATTCATTTTCATGTTAGGCTCAAGAGAAAAAAAATGATTATTTCAAGCTTACTTATATCAGTATAGGGATTGTAATAATTTTCTATTATGAGTTTAATATTCCACATTATTTGAATACATACTTAAGCTATGATATAACAAAAGGAAATTAATTTACTGTGAAATGCTTCTTTGTTATATTGTATTTTCTTTGATCATCTTCATACTGGCTTTGATGTAGACTAAGACACAGATTCCCTCATTTTGGTATTCATGAAACTTAAGGGTACATGTGGAAGGTCAGGTCACTGGAGGTATGCCTGTGAAAGTACACAGACTTTCAGCCTTTTCTTTGCCTTTCATGATGCCTGGCTATGAGACAAATAGTTTAACTAAACTCTATACACTGTGTTATGCTGATTTGTCAACAGAACCTGAACAGTAAAAGCAATCAAGTACACATTGAATCCTCCAAAACATTGAGACAAAAATAACAATTATTTCTTTAAGTTTTATATCTCAAATAGTTTGTTACAGCAATGGAAAACTGATAGTGACACAGCATTTGTTTCTGATGCCATGATATTTGGAGCTTTGACCAATATGTGGTCTATTAATGCCTTAATATCTAGATGGTTAGAACAAGAAGATGTCAGCAGTCATCATCTCTGTTAGAATACTTTGGTAGCATGTCTGTAACAACCATGTTTGATATAATGGAAGTTATGTAATGAGGCTACTTTCTTGGGAGCAAAAACAGAGGCCCCCTTACATGCTGTCCTAGAGTCCTCATCCAGTAGCTGATGGATGCAGAAGCAGACACCCCCATCTAAACACTGAGCTGAACTTCTGAAATCCATTTGCAGAAAGGGAGAAGTGATGAGCAAAATGATCAAGACCAGGTAGCAGAAACTCACAGAGATAACTGGCCTGAACAAAGGGGGAGCTCATAGACCCCAGATTGATAGCTGGGAAACCAGAATAGGACCAACCCATATACCCTGAGTGTAGGTATTAGTTAGGAGGCCTGGGAAGTTTATGGTACCTCTGACAATAGAACCAGGATTTATCCCTAGTGCAGGAATGGACTTTGGGAGCCTATTCCCCATGGAGGGATATTCCCTTAGCCTAGGTCCTACCCCAAATGACTTGACAGACTTTGATGATGCATCATGGAAGGCCACATCCTCCCTGGGGAGTAGATGGGGGGCTCTGTAGGAGATATGGAAGGATGGAAAGGAGAGGCAACTGGGATTGATGTGTAAAATAAGAAAAATATTAAATAAAAAAGAGGTCCCTTAACTTAATTTCACCTTTTCTCTAATTACTCAAAACCAAGAAAATGTTATGTGCATATAAAAATACATGAAATAATTTAAATCTTTCCTGGTCTCCCCTGCTATTACTCTTGACATTCACTATTACCAATGAAAATACTACAGTCACCTTCCTTGTCTCTAGGGTTAGTTCAATGCTTCTCTTTTGCAACATATAATCTCTTCTCAAGTTTCTTAAATATCTTTCAAAAACAGAACCTAGATTTGAGATAGATAGATCTATAGATAGATAGATGGATAGATAGATAGGTAGTGAGCATTACAGTGGGTGGGTATGAAGATAAGCAGTATCTTAATGGTGTTGGAAGAGAGAAAAGTTTGTAAATAAAATACATTGTATGAAATCATTCTTAAAAATGAAATAAAGCTGGCTCCACCCCCCACCTTTGAGTTCACACTCTTGAACATCCTTCCTATCCATGACCTGTTGGTGCATGTAAAGGGACTGGTCATGCAGAACCATAGCTCAAAGATCACCATGTCTTGGGCAATAGCAAGAAAATGAGAGGAGTTTCAGTGAGGGTTCAATATTAATGGTGTACCAACAACTGGAGGCCTTGAATTAGACAAACAACACATGGCAACGAACATTTTCCAGTAAAGCTGTTTGGAGAAAAGTGTACACTGCATGATACACAGACAGCATCTCCTAATGCTACTATGATGGAGATGCAAGGAAGATACAGGAAAGAGAGATAGACGAAGAAAATGGTTTTTTGTTTGTTTGCTTGCTTTTATCTTTCTTTGTTTGTGGTTTTTTAATGTTTGTTTTTAATTAATATGCTTATTTATATTTTCCTTTCTTATTTTTATTGTTTATGTTTAAGTTTTTCTTTGGTGAGGAATGTTACAGAGTGAAAAGGCAGATATAGAGGGGCTGGGAAATGACTTGGGTTAGGGTGCCTGAAAATAAACCAATTCAAAATGGAGTATATCACAGTTTAAAATATTCCAAATGGCTTTAATTAGAATGGATTTATAATGTATTATTGGCCTATCAAATGCCAAAATCTTCCTTGTTACTACCCACAAATTCAACCTTGGTTTTTCTCCTCACTGTATACACTAACAGCCTTGGCCAACATTGCTTTTGCTTTAGGGTCTTTCCACTTCCATTCTTCTGCTAAAACAAACACACAAAGAAACACCATTGTATTCATGTCTCTGCACATCTTATGTAATTCATCTATCACATTAGTCATCACCTAGTCCTGTGGACGTTTTTGTTCACTTTTCCAAAAGCAGACCCCTGTGTTAGTTTCTTCATAAATCTAGTAATTTATTACCTTCATAGACTGCATCTCTACTGAACAATATCTTACGTATGTATTTGTTTACAAGTATCTTGTTGTTCTTCCTTCAAAATAGAGTAGACTTTCAGTCTTGGGGGTCATAAGCCACTGTGTTGGTTGTGCACTGAACTGCATCTCGCATGCAATATGCATTTAGTAATCATCACTGAATGAAAGAACATGGACTGGAATGAAAATCAATAAAAATCTGCGTGAAAATCCACTTAAACCCATTTTTCAGTATTCCTTTGAGTCCTTTCATGTGTTTATGTGTAAGTCATTCTAATAAATCTCCTTTCTATATATAGACAGAAAAAAAATCAATCTATAAGTTATGTTACTCTAGAGCAGAGCAGTTCTCAACCTGTATGTTGTAACCCCTTTGGGGATCAAAATACCTTTCACATGGTCACATATGAGATATTCACGTTACAATGCATACAGTAACAAAATTATAGTTATGATGTATCACTGAGATAATTTTATGGTTGTGGGCCACTACTACATGAGGAACTGTATTAAAGAGTTGAAGCAAAAAAAAAAAAAAAAAAAAAAGATTGAAGCATTAGGAAAGTTAAGAACCACTGCTCTAGAGAACCCTGACTATATATTAATATAAATAACTGTGAACACTGGAAATTCCCTTATTCCCTTTGACTTATATTTTGACTATCCATTGAAAAAAAGACCAACCAACAACAGAAACAATTCTAATATGAAGAAAATATGTATTTTTAAGTGTACTGTGGTCCTGGGAATCAAAATAAGGGCCTTGAACACCCTAGGCAAGCACACTAACAATAGGGATTGAATTAAAAATGCTCCACACCTAGTGTGAACCAGGCGGTGAGAGCCAATGCTTTAGCATCAGCCAGCACAAGGGCATACCGGCAGAGAGAATTATCTCTCTGTTCATGCTAATTTACTGGGCTACCAGATTGTGCTGGGCATTACTGTTTAAAAGTAGTAAATTTCTCTAATTGAAAGAGTGAAAACACTATTTGTAGTGTTTTATTATGTGATGTTTAACATTGTTTTTTAACGTTTTTATAATTTTTATTTATTTAATTTTTTTCTTATTTTACATATTGATACCAGTTCCATCTACCTCCCATCCTCCCATGACTGCCAAAGATCCCTCCATTTCATTCCCCATCTACTCCCCAGGGTAGATGTTATGAATAGGTTTTTCCTGCCAGTCTTGTCCCACCGCCACACCAGCCCCCAATAATACACTGAGACTCTGTATTAGATATAAAGCTGTAGGCCAGTTACTTGTTTCTTATTGACTAGCTCTGTCTTAATTATTAACCCATTTCTATTAATCTAAATATTTCCATGTGGTCTTATCTTACTAGAGAGAGGGGCTGGCATTCTTCTCTCTATCCTCCATCTTGAATCTCCTCCCTCCTACTTCCTCTATCCACCTAGTCTCTAGTCCCGCCTATCTTGCTTTGCTATTGGCCAATACTGCTTTATTCATTAACTAATAAGAGAAACATATTTACAGAATGACATCTCCCATCATATTTTCTTTTCTTTCTGAAATAAAAAGAAGGGTTTTAACTGTACCATAGCAAAATGTATAACAAAACAGTTATCAAATAAGAACCACAGTTAACAATATTTAGTCCATAAACATTTAGCAAGATTTAAAGAAAACATTTCACTATCTATCCTATCTTTGTGAGTCTGAAGTTCTATATGTAATTTATCTTTAATCCCAACTAAAGAAAACTATAATCCTGTCTTCAACTCCTTCAAAGACCACAGAAGGATAATATATAAACTCTAGAAATGACAGAGACAACTTGCCGCCTGGTCAGTCACCTGAAGTTTCTGTAATGGTCCATCTTCAGCCCATAGGCCATAATGTGTCTGGCAGCCTCCTCAGCAAAGCAGGAAATTTTAAACTGTCCATCTGTATTAGCAGTTTTCAGCCACTTTTCTCTGTGTCCTGCAGCTGTCTGGCAGGAACCTGTAGCAATGTCCATCTTGTATCAGTAGTCACTTTCCTGTGGGTCCTGCATGTCCAGTTTATACAGCATAAAGTCAAACAGTACAGTATCTTGCCCAAATGTCTCGTCTTGCCATATTGAAAGCAAATTCCATAACATGTTTTTCAAGGTCCATTGTCCTTTCTGATGCAGGTGGTGTTGCCAGGAGCAGTTGTGCCTCACTGTTAAGAAAATCCCTAAACCATTTTAAATGCCATATTCTGTAGGTCTTTGAAAGGTTTGGAGAATGCCTATCCATCTCAAATACATCGCTGTGTATCTTGAAAACCTAACTAACTTAATTCTAAGTTTTGACTATTATAGGTAACTATCTATGATCTGTATTAAATTATACATTTTTTAAATGAGCTATATAAACACACTATCTAAACTAATATCACAAAATGGACCTTAAATTGTATCACTAAATGAAAATCCATTTTAAAACACAGTATTCATCTCTATACCATAACCCCCTTTTAACCTTTAAAAGAATTGGTTGTGATCATTAACTATTTATAACCAAGTCCATTTAAATGACAACAAACATTTATAAACAGTATTTGGGAATTTGGGCATCGTTCTTTCCAAACTGCTTCCTGCTGGTAGGGGGCGCTGTCATGGGGGGATATGAAAGAGATGCAGAAAACCTGGCTGTAATCTGTAACATTGCCGTGTCTTAACTGTTCTGAATGTTGGATCACCTGGAACACTGTTTCAGGGAGTCTTGTTTGATCAAACCACATTAGTCTAGAAGGAATATTCAACTTTTCATTTTCTGTGGAAACAAAATTAGAAATCCTTTGTCCTTATACTAAAATTTTGAAGTCAAAGCATTTTTTTTTTTTTTTTGATAAATTTTATTTTCTCAGGGGAGGCTTATATAAGACCGTGGGCAGGATGTGAGCAGGGTTTGAGTATAGCCAGGGCATGGGCACTAGCACATAGGCAGAGTGAGAAGGTCAGTAGAAGGAATGTCCTGAATTGTTTATTTAACCTGTAATTGGCTGTAAATTGTAGCCAGATAGCCCTGAGGTGGTTAGCTACTATTTAGCTGGCTGTTAAACCACAGCAGGAGAGCCCTGAGCTATTCTTTAACTGGCTGTGAGACTACAAGCCTGTACATTGGAATGTTCTGCTGAACATTCTGTTTATTTCTTTAAGAGGCAGTAATTTTCTGCCTGAGAGTCCTGAGGATGTGAGGATGGTGATGGTCCCCAACAGTACTAGGCATGGCATGACTCATTATGACATTTGTGTCCACTTGCTGTGGGTTAAACTATTCTTCCCAGGCTTCTCTATATGATACACTGACTTCTAGACTAAAGACCATTAGACTAATATTCAAATATTCTCTAATGCTAATTGCATTGATTTTTATCTATGTATATTCTACCTTACCCCTAAAATGGAATTAAGATTATTGTATGTTAATAGATTAGCATGAAAATGGAGCTTATTATTTTAAAGAGATTTTGGTATTTTAACCTGTGGATGCTGACATGTAGAATAACATATTTAATTAGTAAAGAAAAAACGACGTGCTTAACGAAATGCAGGCATCGGGGAAATACATTTGGTTTTTCAGTGCTTTACTGATTTGTATGTGAGCCTCAGTATATCATTTATTTCTCTGGGTTAATTTGTTCATTTGTAAAATGAACTATTGTGTGATAAAATTTGGATATGTCAATGTATCCATCTGAACATGATGTAGTAAAACTTAAATCCAACAGAAAGCAAATCTATAGTGATTAAACTGGTCTAAACCTGATTGAACTAGCTTGAACAGGATAAAACTGGTCTGAAGCAGATAGAACCGGATTAAACAGGTTTGAATCTGTCTCAAACTTATCAAACCGGTCTGACTGGATTGAACTGGTTTAAACTGGTCTGAACCAATATGAACCAGATCCAACTGGAGTGAACTGCATCAAACAGGTCTGTACCTGTCTTAACCGGATCGAACCAGTCTGAACTCAATGGAACCTGTCTAAACCCGTCTGAACTGTCTCACACCGGTCCAAAACTGTCTGAACCGGATAGACCCAGTTTGATCCCATCAGAACTGGATTGAATAAGATCGAGCTGCAAAAACCAGGTTTGTACCGGATCCAACAGGTGTGAACCTGTCTAAACCGGGGTGAACTGGTTTTAACTGGTTGAGTTGGATCTGACCCATCTGAACTGGATTTTTAAAATACATAAATTGAATTAATACAGCATTATTTCTATTAACAGTTATTTCCTCAGCAGTCAAACAATTTAAAGATAACAACAGCATATTGTTATTTGGTGTTTTGTTGGCTAGTTTCTTGAGTTCTTTGTATATTTTGGAGATCAATCCTTTGTCAGATGTAGAATTGGTGAAAATCTTTTCCCAGTCTATGGGCTGCCTTTTGGTCTTGCCCACTGTGTCATTTGCCTTACAGAAGTTTCTAAGTTTGAGGACATCCCATTTATTAATTGTTGATCTCAGTATCTGTGTTCCTGGAGCTTATCTTTTATCGTGCTAGTTTGTTGAAGGTGTTTAGCAGCTGTAGGAGTTTCCTGATAGAGTTTATTGGGTCGCTTATGTAAACTATCAAAACATCTGCAAATAGAGACAGTTTGACTTCTTTTCCAATTTGGATCCCCATGATTCCTTTTGTTTTCTTATATCTTTGGCTAGAACTTCAAGTACAATATGGAAGAGATATGGAGAAAGAGGGCAGCCTTGTCTTTTTTCTGATTTTAGAGGAATCTCCTTAATCTTCTCTCCATTCAGTTTGATTTTGGCTGTTAGTTTGCTGTATATTGCTCTTATTATGTTTAGGTATGTTCTTGTTTTCCCTGATCTCTCCAAGATCTTTATCATGAAAGTGTGTTGAATTTTGTCCAAGGCTTTTTCAGGATCTAGGAAAATGATCATATCATTTTTCTATTTCAGTTTTTTATATGGTGGATCATGTTGATAGATTTTCCTATGTTAAACCATCCCTGCAATCCAGGGATGAAGCCTACTTGGTCATGGTGGATGATTTCTTTGATGTAGTCTTGGATTCTGTTTGCCAGTATTTTATTGAGTAATTTTGCATCGATGTTCATCAGGGATATTGGTCTGTAGTTTTCTTTATTAGTTGTGTCTTTGTGAGACATGGGTACCGAGGTTATTGTGGCCTCATAAAAAGAGTTTGGCAATGAACCTTCTGTTTCTATTGTGTGGAACAATTTGAGGAGTAGTGGTATTAGTTCTTCCTTGAATTTCTAGTATAATTGTGCACTGAAACCATCTGGCCCTGGGCTTTTTTTTTTTTTTTTTGGTTGGAAGGCTTTCAATGACTGCTTCTAGTTCATTGTGGGTTATAGGTCTATTTAAGTTGGTAAGTGATAGTTATCCAGAAATTTGTCCATTTCCTTTGGATTTTCAATTTTTGTGGAATACATATTTTCAAAGTATGACCTGAAAATTGTCTGGATTTAATCTGTGTCCGTTGCTATGTTCCTCTTTCCGTTTCTGATTTTGTAAATTTGCATGTTCTCTCTCTGCTTTTTCGTTAGTTTGGATAAAGGTTTGTCTATCTTATTGATTCTCAAAATACCAACTCTTTGTTGCATTGATATTTTTGAATTGTTTTCCTGGTTTCTATTTTGTTGATTTCAGCCCTCAAGTTCATTATTTCCTGGCTTCTACTCTTATGGGTTGAGTTTGCTTCTCTCTGTTCTAAGGCTTTCAGTAGGGCTGTTAATTCTCTTATGTGACTATCCTCTGTTTTCTTCATATGGGCACATAGTGCAATTAACTTCCCTGGTAACACTGCTTTCAATGTGTCCCATAAGATCGGGCATGTTTTGTCCTCATTCTCCTTGAACTTTAGACAGTCCTTAATTTCTTTTTTATTTCTTCTTTGACCCAGGTGTGGTGCAATTGCACATTGTTCAGTTTCCATGATTTTGTAGGTTTTCTGTGATTTGTGTTGTTGAATTCCAATTTTAAAGCATGGCGTTCTGATAAGATATAGGGGACTATTCTTATTCTCTTGTATTTGTTGAGGTTTGTTATGTTTATTTTAGAGAATATTCCATGTGGAGATGATAAGAAGGTATATTCTTCTGTGTTTGGAAGGACTGTTCTATAGATGTCTGTTAAACCCAGTTGAGACATAACTTCTGCTAGTTCTTTTGTTTTTTTATTGAGTTTCTGATTGGTGGTCCTGTCTAGTGTTGAGAGTGGTGTGTGGAAGTCTTCAACTATAAGTGTGTGAGGTTTTAGGTGAACTTTGAGTTTTAGTAGCATTTCTTTTAAGAATGTGGGTGCCTTTGTATTTGGGGCATAGATATTCAGAACTGAGACTTTGTGTTGATGGATTTCTCCTGTGATGAATACGAAATGACCGTCTTGATCTCTTTTGATTAATTTTGGTTTGAAGTCTAACTTGTTAGATATTAGGATAGCCTTTTGATTGGAAGATCTTTTCCCAACCCTTTTCCCAGAGTTAATGTCTATCTTTGAAGCTTAGATGTGTTTCTTCTATGCAGCAGAATGGTAGATTCTGTTTTTGTATCCATTCTGTTATCCTGTTTCTTTTTATAGATGAGTTAAGACATTAATGTTGAGGGTGAGTAAGGACCATTGACTGATTGTTAATGCTTGCTTGTTTTAGATTTGTTGTTGGCAATACTACTGTGAACATATTTGTCATGCTTTACCCTTGGTTCCTGTTGTAGTGAGATTATCTGTTGCCTATGTCTTTGTGGGGTTACTTACCTTTCTTGGGTTGGAGTTTTCTTTCCAACACTTTCTATAGGCCTGGATTTGTAGATACATATTGTGAAAATCTGGCTTTGTCATTAAATATATTTTTTTCTCTATCTATAGTGAGAGTTTTATTGGGAATGTTAGCCAGGTCTGGCATCTGTGGACTCTTAGTACTTGTAGAACATCTATCCAGGACCTTCTGGCCTTGGGGGTTTCCATGGAGAACTTAGGTGTAATTTTGATAGGTCTGCCTTTATATGTTACCTGTCCTTTTTTCTTCACTGCTCTTAATATTCTTTCTTTATTCTGTATTTTAGGTGTTTTTATTATTTTATGTGGGGGGCTGTTTTCTTAGGTCCAGCCTATTTGGTGTTCGGTATGCTTCTTATACTTTCATGGGCTTGTCCTTCTTCAGATTGGGAAAGTTTTCCTCGATGATTTTGTTATATATTTTTTCGGCACCATTGAGCTGGGCTTCCTCACCTTCCTCTATGCCTATTATTTTTATGTTTGGCCTTTTCAGGGTGGCCCACATTTCCTGGATGTTTTGTGTTAAGGATTTGTTGGATTTACGGATTTTCTTTGGTCGATGAATCTATTTCCTCTAGTTTATCTTCTGCGCCTGAGATTCTCTCTTTCATCCTTTGAATTCTGTTGGTTATGCTTGTGTCTGTAGTTCTAGATCATTTGCTCAGTTTTTTCTAGCATTCCTTCGGTTTGTGTTGCCTTTATTTTTCTCTATTTCAGTTTTCAAGTCTTGAACTGTTTCCTTCACCTGCTTAACGTTTTTTTCTTGGCTTTTTGTACTTTCTTTACTTTCCTTAAGGAATTTGTTCATTTCTTCCACTTTTTTTTTGTGTTTTCCTCCATTTCCTTAAGAGATTTTTCTCACATCTTCTTTGAAGGCCTCTATCATTTTTATGATGATAATTTTTAAGTCGTTCTTTTCTGCTTCCTCTGCTTTGTTGTTGTGTTCCGTTCTAGTTGGTGTAGATTCCCTAGATTCTGGTGGTGTCACACGTGTCTTTCTATTGTTAGGTACTTTCTTGTATTGCTGTCTTCCTATAACTTCTTCCAGTAGGTGTTGGTGGGGTCTCCCCCTCTCTCTATGGTTCTTGTTTGGTGGGCTTAGGTGAGTCAGAAGTTCAATGTCTGTATCTCTCGGTGGTCCAATCTCTCTAGGAGGTCTCTCCACAGGCAGGGCCATGGAAATTTGTGTCAGCAATCAGGCTCCAGCAGAAGAATGTTGATGGGGGTCAAAGATCATGAAGGCTGGGACTCAGGATGATCCTTTTGCCTATAGGCTGATCTATCCTTGGCCTGACACTCTCCAGCTGAGGCCTCTTTAGTAGAGGCCCTATGATAGGGGTCAAGGATCCTGCTGGCAGGAACTCAGAGTGGTCCAGCAGAAATAGGCGGATCTCTGGGAGGGCCTGGAACTCCAGTAGAGGACCAGTGATGTGGTCAGAGACCAGGCAGGTGGAAATTATGGATGGTCCTGCGTGGACAGGCAGGTCTCATGTGTTCAGAGCTGCTCCAGGAAGTTCCCTGAAAGTGTCTGGACTGTTGGCCCCACCCTCTGTCCCAGTGCTCAACCAGAGTGGTGGGACAGTGAGCAGGGTAGGGCACAGGGTAGGGGGAGGGCATGCTCTAGGTGGGGGGTGGTTGGGGTGTTTCAGAGCTCCAAGAGCGCTCTTGATGTGGACAGGGCACAGGGGCAGGGGGTCCGGGGCCAACCCAGGGAATTCTGAGGGAAGGGTATAGGGGAGAGTCCCCTGGAATTGGTCCCAGACTCACCTCTAGCCAAGACCTGGTGATGGGGGTCCAAGGTGATGGGCTGCTACTCAGGATGTTTCCAAACTGATAGGCAGATCTAGCAGGGACCTGGCACTCCAAGCTGAGGCCTCTTTAGCAGAGGTTCTGCGATGGGGGGTTGAGAAAAACATCTTGTACACCTGTAAGCTGGACCGTATCTTTCAATTTATACAATGTTCTAATATAGCATTTCTTTCGCTTTAGAGTACAGGTGATTAATTATTAAATAAAATGAGAATACTAATTGTAGATAGTAAAAACCAGAGAAGTATGATTTAAACTAAATGGTATACAGATTTCAAATGAATAAATGATTAGTTATCCAAGATGCATTGTATCCACTTGTAGAGTTATCCATAATAAAATGAGATAATTAGAACTACGGGTACCGGGGTGAAATAATAACATTCTATAGCTATTGTATACTAAATAATTACAATATTTGTAGCTTTGTGGTTACTGATCACTTCAAAGGTAGCTGGTAGAGCATGGTGTTCTGTAGCTTAAGGGTAGATCACTTGTCTAGAATTCCTAAAGCTTGGGATCAATAAGGAATTGAATTGTAAATATTGCTTCATTTTAATTTAAGTAACTATGTGTCTAGTGGCTCCTGTATTCACTGCATGAGTCTATAACACTATACTTAATGAAACTCCAAATTACAAATAGAGTCAGACAGGGTGAATTAAAATATCTAGAGAAATTAGATGTCAAGGACTATGCAATTTCTTTTAAACCATTACATTTTGACTGTTAATGATCATGCCATCATCTACATTGGTAAGTCACATACAAGGTCAGGTACATGGGAGTTCCCCTACTGAAGGGCTTGGGTGCAACATGTCCATGAAAGATAGAGTGTAGTCATGAAGTACCAAACTAACATTATTAGTTAACTTTGGAGTCTAATCTTTCACAAAAGGTAATAAATCTCTTAAATATATTAAGACAAAGGATCTTTATAAAAACCACACAAACCAACACAGAAGGGTAATGTCAAGACTCCCTTATATTTATGAGTTTCACAATTAATTTTGAAGAATGGTTATATTTTGAACACACCTATACCCTCATTTTATTCTTTCCTTTGTCTACTTCAGCATTTCTTAACTTTGACCAGGCAGGTAATTTCAATGGTAGGTTGGGTACACAAACCTTAGGGTATTATTTAAGAGCAACATTTACCTGATTAGGTTTTTTTTTTTTTTTTTTTTTTTTTTTTTTTGCCTTATATGGTGACTTGTCCTCCTTTATCAGTATTTAGCCATCTACTTTTGTTGGAAATTGCTTTCCTTTGAAGGTGGTGGAGCAAATCAATTCAGCATTGCTTCAAGCACATGTGACTCATGTTTTTAAATAAATACAAACCTGCAATTATCTGCAATTTCTAAGTGTTTATATGCCTAAAGCCTTAATTGCTAACAGTAGTTTCAAATAACCTAATAAACTTCAAGCATCTAAATACAGAATGATGATTTTCCCCTAATTTTTTTCTGCATTCAATCCCACCAGAATTTGCATAGTTTTAGAATTTTTTAGGGATAACTGATGAAAAATACCTTTTCTTCAGGTTTAATCAGACAAAAATGAATATCCCATTTTTCACTCCTACAATTTTCTAGACAAATTTTTTAATAACTCTAAACATCTGCATGCCTATAAATCATCTTAATTTCAGGTTGCCCAGCTATTAATATATTTATGCAAAATAATAAATTACTATTTTATCATTGGAGAAGCAGTAAGGAATGTTAATAAACTTAAAAAACTTTATTCAGACATTTTATAGTGCTGTTATTACTACAAAACTTGTACAGTAGCTACTAATTGTCATTTTAGGGCTTGTTTTTAATATGGGAGCTTTTTTATAAGTCTATGTGTCTGAAACTGTTAAAACCTGTGATTTTTTTTTTTTGGCAAGCTTGTTCTTATTATCTTTCATGAGACAGTAAATAAACTTTTATTCTTCTACTTGTCACATGATATAAATTCCATTACTTTATACATGCACTGAATTATAACTCTTAGGGAATTTTTGATTTTATTCTCAGAGATAAAGATTTACACAGAGCTTATATTTAGAAGAATGCTTAGAAGTTATTAATGAGGATAGCATGAGTTTACCATCTTAGAATAACGCACAGCAATGCTACTGTATACTGTACTCAATATTTTTTGATCACCCAAATGACACATGTATGAAGTACCTACCATATGTGTTATGGTTGAATATTCAATACCCCATGTAACACTGTTGAAATGAGGGGCCTTTTAGGGGTTATTTGGTTATGAGCACTATATTGCTTAAGAGATTTATGACATCACTAAAAGGATGGGTTAGTTATAATAGGAATAGATTGCTGATAGATGAATGGGTTTGGTTTTTACAGCCTCTTGTTTTTCACATGCTTACAGGTTTCTTGCTTTTTCTCCCTTTTGTCAAGGAATGAAACAGCAACAATACCTTTTCCAGGCATGGATGCTTTGATCTGTGATTTTTCAAATCTTCAGAAATGTAAAAAGGAATGTCTAGTTTTTATTAGTTATGCAGGCCCTACCATTCTGAAATAGCTATGATGAGCACCTATCATGTAGTTAGGTGCTTTACAAGTATTTGTTTTTCTGAGTAATTATGGTATTACTACCTTTTATTTATCCCTTTATAGTCATGTTGCTCATCTTGATTTATGCCATGAATATTTCTTGTGATTTAATAGGAACTCCATCAATTGACTAGAAGAAAACACAGATGTGAAGACATACGTGAGGTGCTGGATTTTGGCAATAGGTTGCATTACTTGGTTAAGCATTTACCTGCAAATATAAGGCATGTTCATTTCAGCTCTGAGAAAATAGAATAAAGGCATCTTTCCTCAAAAGAAAAATCTTAAGAATCATTACTCCCATTCAGAAGATCCAGGATCAGCTTTAGGAGCTTCAAGTCAGATAATGCAGCATATCACACACACACACCTCCACACCCTTTCTTATGACCCATGTAACTGCCATAGGAAAAGCCATCCATCTATGCTTGAGTCCTCACCTCCCTGTTACAATCACTGTTTCTTTGAGACAGATTTAATCTTTTTTTGAGGGGATAGTGTGCTCTTCAAACTGTAGCACAGAACTATTCTTCCCAGGGAAATCAAAAACAGGAATGCTTCCTATAGTGCCCGAAGCTAAAAGATAATGGTGGTTTTGTGGATGTTATTTTTAGTCAGTGGAAAAAGTCAAAATCTCATTGAAGAGTTCCATAGCATGAAGAAGAGACTATGTAAGATATAACTAGCCCTGCGTAATCTGCTACCAATCCATTTGTCTTATTTTTACCTTTGTCCAGTGAACCTTTGTTAAACTATACCGAGGAGCTAAGCATCAAGGTCTAATCTAATTCTCTTCTTTGTGTGGTTGCAATTACACAAAGAGAAAAATTATGAGGCCATTCTTAGTGGGTTGCAAGGAAGAGAGACCCGTGTTCAAAGTTGGAGCTGGGAGTGCCTTGCAGGTGTAATGATTCTGTCTACTGAACTGTGAAGGAAACAATCTCTGCAAACTGTTGATAATTTACATTGCAGTGGGCCAATAAGAAAAACGATGAATTTACTCAAAAGCTATCCTTTACAATGGAGCATAGGTATCAGAAAGAAGAAGATTTTTACATATGGCATAGCTATTGCGGTAGCCAAGAAAAACTGCTATATATATATATATATATACACACACACACACACACACACACACACACACACACACACACACACACATATATATATATATACATACACACACGCACAGTCTTGTAACAAACAGAACTTTTAGTTAAGTTATGGGAATCACCTATCTGCATGTTGAGGCTCAATCTTCTTATTCACACATGCTTTCCTCTCCTCCCCTTCTCAGATACCATAAAAAAGAGAGCCATTATAGGTTTGAAGAGACCTACAAGACTGACCCCAACAAACAATTTGAACAGCAGTGGAAAGGCTACCATAAATACCCTTCCCTGATAATGAGATCCATGACTAACTTATCCACCCGTAGAAGGAACATCCCCATCATCATAGAGTTCTCAACAGTCAAAAATCACAACAGAGTTAGTGTAAATTACTCAATAAACTTTTATTTTAGATTTCAGAAAATGATTAACTATTTCTATGAAATAAAATGAATGTACCAATTAACTTAGCAAAGGGTATTGTCTTTATAGCTAGAAAAGGACAAAAATCAAGAAGAAAAGAGAGAATGATCATTTTACTCTAAGGTCCTTTATAGTCACTAAACTGAAATAAGGAAGCTAAGGAGGTTTTGTTTGTTAGGAAAATATACATTTCCAAGGCCAGTTGTGTATGTTTGGCATAGCACAAGTGACTCCACTGTGTCTGATCATGGGGCCCAGTGTGGGAGGCACTTCAATTCAATATCCTATAAGTAAGAAAAACAAATAAATAAGGCAATATACTTCCTTTTGGTATCATTTAAAATGTGCTTTATTTTGTTAATTTTAGATTTTTTCTCTTTTATCTGAACAAATATTTGTTGAGTTCATTTATCATTTTTAAAGAATCATGTCTGGGTCATTGATTTACTTTATTGATCTGTTATTGATCTTAATCGTTTTTTATTACTGTCCTGGTATTTCTTTCCTATTATTTGAGTTTCAAGTAATGTTGGGATTGATTTCTTTTTTTTTTTCAGGTCTTGAGACACATCATCAGGCTTTAAAAAATATCCTATTGTGTTTAAATGTAGGCAGTTGTTGCTATAAACATTGTTTGAAGCACTGCCTAGGCTGTGTCCTATGAGTTTTATTTTTTAATTTTTGTATTTACATTTATACTCTCCTCATGATGTTCTAAGATTTCCCCATTCTTTTCCTTAAGGGCTCATTGTATACTTAGTCTAATTTTGCTTAGCATCCATAGATTTGTATAATGTTTATAATTTTTATCATTAATTTTCACTTTTGCTACTCTGTGTTCATGGATTTTACATGATTCAATTCTGATTTTTTTTTTAAATGTTAAGATTCCTTTCGTTTCTACTATTAGGATATGTTTTAGGGGATGTTCTGCGTGGTGAAGAAGATAATGTTCAGACTATAAATAACTGTTGAAGAAAATGGCCAAGAAACATTTGATCTATAGAATACTGTACCTCTCTTGTTTCGTTACTGACTTTCAATCAGCATTTTATGGATGAATTAAAGTGCGATGCTGAAGTTTCCCATTACATTCTATCAGGCCTGATTTATCCCTCTAATTTAATATTTGTTTTGAGAAATCGGGTGCTCTGGTATTGGGTAAACAAACATTTTCACTGACTACTTCTTTGTAACTTAGTGTCTTGTCAGTATGTAATGACTTTGAATTCTTTAAAGTTTATATCTTTATGGTTTTTTTTTCTTGAATGACAAGAGATTAATGGCTTCTTATTACTTCTGGCTTCTCTTTGAAGAGAATATCTATTTGAAGAGAATATATTTCCCTTGCAGTCTGTGTGCAACTTTGCTGATGAAGTAGGGGATGGACATGCAGAGCATTGTCAAGTCTTGTTTCTGTTTCCATTCTGCCAATCTGTGCTTTCATCAATGGGGAATTCTAGTTTATTATAAATAAGAAAAGTCTTGATCCTGTTACTTGTGAAATTTCTGTTTGAATATTGCTCTTGCTTTTTGATTCCTTTGCATCTGTAAGCTGACATTTTGTTGTTTTGTTGTTGTTGTTATTCTCATTGGGGTTTGGAATTTTCTACTTCTTTTTGCACTCCTATTTCACCAGAACATTATTTTTTACTTCCCTGTCTTGTCATTGTTTTTATCTTTCTATTGATTTCAAAGGCTACTTTTGAAAGGGATGACTCGTGTTTATTAATTCTCTCAGATATGACTAGTCTTGAAAAGTCTTTATTTCATCATGGCTTATAGAGGTTAGCTGTGTTTGGCACAGAAGTTTGATAGACAGTTACTTTCCTTCAGAACTTGGCAATGCCATTTCATTACCTTTTGCCCCATAAAGATTTCTATTGTAAACTTTGCTTATTGTATAATAATATGATGTGGTTCACAATATTGAGGCTTTAGCAGTTTTACTCTGTCTTGTGCTATTAGTAGTTTGACCATATTATGAGTGGTGATTTTTTTATTTTTTGATCATGTCTATTTGGGATGCTCTGTGCCTTTTATAGTTCATGTTTGTGTCATTTGATAGCCTTGCACACTTTTCAGCTAATATTTTATCATATTTTATCAAGTAGCTCTATTGCACTGTTTTTACATTACCATGGCTAGCCTAAACTATCATGACCAAAGACATCTTTAGGAAGAAAGAGTTCCTTTGAGCTTATGATTTCCAAGGGAGAGTCCACAATGCCTGAGGAGGCATGACAGAAAGCAACAGACATGTTGGAAGAAGAAGAGCTTGGAGATCACATCTTTAATGCTATCCTAAAGCAGAGAAAGAGAGGCAGAGAGAAAGAAAGAGAGAACAAGACAGAGAGACACACACAGACAACTGGAAGTTTGGAGAAGCTATATTACATCAAAGAGTACCTCTTATAACATATTTCAACCAGCAACACTACACCTCCTAAACCAACTAAATAGCACAAAGAATTGGAGGCCAAGTCTTCAAATATGTGAGTTTATGGTGGTTGTCTCCCATTCTAAACACTGCACCTTTGTTCTTTTCTCCACCACTGGGTCTCCTAAAATGTGGGAAATCTTTACTTCATGTTATCTTAAAGAATTTCATGAAAACTTATATTATTTCTTTCATTTTTAAAATATATTTAAAAAGATCTGCCTTCAAGACATATATCTTTTTTCATACTGGATCTTGTCTGATACTCTAAACAGTATTTCTCATTTTATTTATTAAGTGCTTCAATCCCAAAATTTCTGTTTGATTCTTTTAAGACCTCCGGTTACTTAATTTTCCATTTGTAACATGACTTTATTTTTTAGTTTAGTTTCATTGCTTGCCTATACCCCCCTGAATATCAATCATATTCAATGAGTAATTACTTAGACATTTTCATTCTGCATATAGGCATCATCAGCTTCTTTTTCAGGTGCTTGGTAAAGTGTTATTGTAGTCATTCAATAAAAATCAGCTGTCTTCACAATCCTGTGCTTCTACTTTGAGATTTAAGTATCTGATTGATCAGTAATCTCTATCATTTACTCTCTGTAGGCTGAATAGCAAGCATATTTAACCTAAGGATGTTTATTTGGTTCCTGATTTGGCATACAATGTTGGCTCTAATTCTAGTAAAGCCACCTACAATACTTACAAATATTATATATATATATATATATATGTATATATATATATATATATATATCATTCTGTCAGCATCGCTTACTTTAAAATGAGCTCTCTCTCTAAAAACAAGCAAGCAAACAACATAGCCAGAGGAAATAAAAAGAAGCAAAATTGATCTTTAGAATACTTTGTATATTTAGGGTCTGGACCTTTAAGAGTTATTCATATATATATAAATTACAATAAATTCTAAGAGTAAAATATTTCTGTAGCTGCTGCCCTCTTTTTGTTTTCTTTCTTTTCTTTTCTTCCTTTCCTTCTCTCTTTCTCTCTTTTGTTTTTGGAAGAAGCACATATTGGACATCTCTATTTGAGCATTTAAGACCTTTTTTCCCCATGTGCTCTGAGATTTTTGGTTAGTTTGGGTCTGGATGTGAATATATCTAACCAAATATTCATGGAGTTTTAACATTTTATTACAATGGAGAAATGATCTTTGAGACCTTTGAGAGACATACTGTTTTTACTTTGCTTTACAATAACTGGGTTTCTCATTTGACTTCTCACAGACAGGGCACAAAGGATTTCCTATATTATCCATATTCATTTTAAATTTATTTCAAGCTTATATTTCAAACTTCTAAATCTATAAATGAAGTCTAAATTTAGCTCATAAGTGCATGATAAGAATGGGGTTTAGGTGCAACCAGGAACCCTGCATGGGACTGGTGTGTAACTCTGCACATATGTTAAAGTTGTGTAGCATGGTCTTCTTGTAGATCTCATGACAGTGAGAGCAGGGTCTGTGCTCTCACTGTTTCTGGGACTTGTTACTTCTATTGGGTTGCCTTGTCCAGTCTTAATGGGAGAAGTGCCTAGTCTAAGTGTAAATTGATATGTCTTGGATGGTTGATATCCTTGTGAGGCCTGCCCTTTTCTGAAGAGAAACAATAGAAGAGAGGATGGGGATGGAGGGGAAACTATGGTAGAGATGTAAAAACAAAAAATAAATATTAAATAAATAAAAATATATAGAGAGTAAAGGGATTTAATATGTTTGTCTCAGTCACTGTTTACATGCATGACTATAGTCATAGATGTGTTAGAATAGTCTGTGGTTAACTAAATAGTCCTATAACAGATATTATTTTCCATTTACAAAGAGTAAAACTGAATAAAACTCAGGTTGATTTGAGATTAAATAACTCATCTTTTCCAACAGTATGACATGATGCAAAAGAACCAGTCTTAAAAAATTGACATAAGCCACTCAGAGAGGTTGATATTGGGGAATGAATGCAAAATGCTAATTAGAAAGGCAGTTGGATAATATAGATGAGAACAAAAATTAAATGTCACAAAGCAAAACTTTCTAAGTTTAGAGATAGGAGCATTTACGTTAAATATGACTCCTTCCTGTGGCTCTTAAATACCTGCTCTAATCACTTCTTGCTTAATACCTGATTGCACTTGACTTTCTAGAGCACCTGAGCTGATTAACTGACTTCATCAGGAAGGAAATGTGTGTGTGTGTGTTTGTGTGTGTGTGTGTGTGTGTGTTGTTTTGGAGAAGAGGATTTGTAAGAGCTTGTCTAAAAATAAAACTTTTTTGTCATATTATATTTTATGACAGAGTGAAAAGCAGAGTGTTCACAGAATGACAAAATTCGTCGTGGCATCTCTGAGATAACTCAATGACCTTTTCAATTTATTCTCTTTGGAACACACCTAGAATTTATTTCTCTAGTGCAGTGGGAGTGGTTCTCATCTTAGTCAGAAGTTATGCAGTTCATAAGTGTCTCCAGGCAATGGAAGCCTTATTTCAGAAGACAGAGAATAAATCTCCCTGAAGAATCCTTAAACAATTTGCCAAACTTTAATCAGCCTTTTATTGTGTTTCACATACGTTTTGTTCCTTTATTACCTTAGTCATAAATACACATTAAATTTTATTTTGAAAGTCACAGGGGATACTCTGAATTAGAAACAATTTTTGGTGCTTAATAGACTTTGGGTTCTTTGACTGCACTAAAGCACATTACACTGAAGCATTATTTAAAGACCTAATGTTTGCTCACAGCATATTCTTCAGAAATAAGTTTTGAAACATTTTCTGCATACATAACTACTTTGTTTTGCAAGAATTTCTCACTGTGTGGAACACTTCAGAGATGTTTCTGAGTAGACATCTGCATATAGGAAAATGCCTGCCCCCAAGCATGTCACAAAGTTTTTGATGCCATACAACTTTCTATATGTTAGCAAAATCTAAAGTGCATTGTTTTACTGATTTACTGAGGCTCTGGGAGATCAGATTTGGTGTAAAAAAATGCCTTTATTTATAGTTAGGTCAGAGCTAATGAAAAAAAATCTTTCTTGCCTTGTAGCTTAACAATTTATAAAGAACAAAAAGAGAGAGGAAATATGCACACATAGATTTAGATGTGGACAAGTTCTCCCCCCATCCTCACCCCTGCCTGGGAGATTAGTTCTGCTCTGGAAGGAAAACTCCAGTGAGTGGCCTAACTTCCCCACCCCTCCCTTAACCTCAGTGCTAGCCATTGCCATTTGCATCTGGTCCACCATCTTGTGCTCTAACACTGTTTTTCTACATGCATCAACATGCTGCAAGCTCCCATGTCATATTTTTTGGTGTTTTTTCCCCTATAGTTCTTAACACACTGAGATACTGTAGATTTACTTATGGAAAAGATGATTGGGTTGTCAGTTTGGGGAAGAACGGGAAATAGAAGTCATGGATTATGTTACTAGAAAATAGAGCTTTCCAAGGATATGGAATACTTATACACTAGACACCAAATTCTAATCTTTATTTGTCACATAGTCCACTTAAAACCAGATTTAAGGTCTGGCAAGATGGCTCAGTGTGCAATTTAGCTTGACACCAAACCAAATATGATCGTTGAAACACACATGGTACAAAACAAGAACCAATTTCCACAAATTATCTTCTGATCTCAATGCACCTACTGTGGCAAACATTTCCTCAACATAAATTGATAGAAGAATAGATAAATAAAGAAATAGATATAACTTTGAAGGTAAAACAAAATAACTTTTTTTTTTCATTTTTTCTTTAAAAATTTAACCATGTAAGTGTGTATGTCTCTTTAGAGGTTTATACAGCGCCCCAGAAAAAAGAAGCAGGTGTTGGATACCCTGAAGATGGTGGGTTTGTGAATTTCCCTATGTGAGTACAGGGAACCAAACTTGTCTTCTGCAAGATCAGCAATTGCTCTTAAGCATTGAGCCATCTGTCCATCCATCGGATGCTATTGCTTAGTGCAATTTTAAGTTCACAGTAGACACAAGTGTAAGGTTTGGAGATTTTTCAGGCCCAATTCTCCTTCCTACTGGCATTCTTCAACAGAATGATACCACTAATAAGGATGACAGAAATATGCTAATACATCATTAACATCACTCAACTTTTCTTGTTTGCATTAGACTTTATTCATGGTGTGGCATGCTTTAGGGTTTAGATAGTTTATGTTACAGATTGTTGTCATTATCCTCAAAATTCTCTGTGTCTTGCCCATCATTTCTTCATCAACCAATAAGAGAAACAAATACACAAAAGAACATTCCCCATCATCTATGCATGTGTCTATCTATGTGGGTATTTTCAGAGAGTTTAACTAAGGTGAGAAAAATCAACCTGAATGCAGGCAGCCCCATGCTATGGACTGGGATTTCAGAGTGAATGGAAAGGAGAAAATGAGAGTAATAAAGCATGAATCCCTCTTTGCTTCCTAACTGTGGATTCAATGAGAAGCTACCCCATGCTCAGACTGCTGTGCATTCTCTGCTGTGATGACTTTATCCTTAAACAAATCTTTCCTTCAGTTGTTTGTTTTAATACTTGTCACAGAAATAAAGTAACTGTAAGGTGGGTCATTCAAGAGATGTTTCAAAAAGTGAAACCAAATAAGCTAGAATTAGGTCATCTCCATGTTTAAAGCTAAGTGGAAAATGATTGCAAAATTTTTTATGGTATACATAGAACTTAATTTTTAATTATGAACATTGTGATTTGTCTTTTCTATCTTAATGTGTCTTGGAAGATATAATAAGGATTACTCAAGTAAACCTCTTTGTTTATAAATACAGAGGGCTAAATTAACTCATGATGAATGGGGCTCACTTTTCTTACATAGTAGAGAGGGTTTCTATTACACATCCTGACTTTTGTTCTAGGAACACATTTTCTGCCACATCAGGTTCCATGTCTTTATCTTACTTGGTGGGGCCTAGAGATTAGAAATAGCCTACGTTGCTGGTTGGCTAGTTTTGTCAAATCTTTAATACCTACCTCCCACATACTGTGAAGTTGATTTTACAGACCTACCAATCAAGGAATTATAGTCATTATACCACCAAGTTCCTCTTGTCATAAGCTTTTCTAATTTTCTTTATTATTTTAGTATCTGCCCAAGGCTAGAATGTACCAGATGTGTTTAGTTTCAGTGAAACTACAGTAAAATCTCATTTTTTTTCTCTCTCACTGTTCCTGACATTTCTTATTCTTAGAGTGGTTGATATGTTCATTCTGTTTGCCCCAAAGCCAAAACATGATATATTATATTACCTAAACAATTATGGAGCTTTAAATCCTTCAAAAGAATTATCTTTAAAATATAGATGAAGACTATAAACAGCCCACATCAAAAGTGCATTTTCCTAAATGTGAGACATTATTTAGTCAATTTGTTAAAAGATAAATTCCATTGTACAGTTGACGGGTTGTTAGTAACTACTTGGTTTTCTTCAACATGGCAGGAAACAAAGTACAAGGAAAACTTAAAAATGAGTGTATTTTAAAATTCCCCTTTGGAAATATTTTATACACTTACCAACATATAATTGTTGGTAAATTACAACAATTGGATTCTTATAATTCATTCTAGTTTTGTGTCTATCTGTCATTAAGATTCATTTGGATCAATATGGAAGACACACATGTTTCAAACCATAATGAAACTATATCTTCAGCATTCTATTTGAAATGATCAAATGACACTGAGATTAACAAACTATTCATAATTCCATGACCATTGCTTGCTGCATCATTTTGGGGTGAACTGGAATATGACGTAGTTATATAAAGACCTAATCAATTATCCCCTGAATTTAGTTCCTTCATACTTGATATCCTTAATTCAGAATTCAAGTGGTGCTTTTGCTTAGAGTCTAAAATATATTTCTAAAATGAGGCAAAGACTTGTGTTTTCAGAGGACATCTGCCTATTTATACTTTAATAGAGTAGCTTTTCCAAATATATTTCAAAGGATCTGTTGAAGGTTTTACCCTTGAAAGTCTCTTTCTTTCACCAAACCAAATAATTACTTCCATATTTTTTGTACACTGAATACAGATTTACTGAAGAAACAAAGATGTATATATAGTGAAGGGATTGCATAGCTTCACTTTTTTATTTGAAATACAAAAAGGAAATGGATAGTGGTGAAAGATTAAAAGAAAGAGGTGAGTTTGCAAACAGCCGGTGTTTCTGTAGCAACTTGAAAGTTGCAAAAATCATACATTTTAGAAATATTGTCTCAGTCAAATGATGATCTGGGGAGAAACTCACTGATGGAGGGAATGTTTTGTTCTTCTGGAGGACATGACTTTAATTCCCAGCATCCAAGACAGAAGGTCAGAGCTACATGCAACTCATGTTCCAAAGGATCTGACATCCTATTATGAACTCTGTAGGTACAGCATTCAAGTGCACACACCACACAGATATACATACCATTTAAAACATGGAAAAAAATCTAAAATGATGGTGAACAAGTTCTAAAAATATGATGAAAATTTAACTGGTTTTTTATTTTCTATGCCTTCACAGAAAAAAGCAGCATCAATATGTCACTGCTCTGACAAAATTCCAGAAAGTTTTAGAAAGTTTGAGGACAATGGATATCAAAGGATATCCTTACATAAGCTGAGCTAGAATATTTAGCTATTTAAAGACTCCATATTGTAGCCAGGTGTTGGTGGTGCACACCTTTTATCCCAGCACTCAGAAGGCAGAGGCAGGCAGATCTCTTTGAGTTCAAAGCCAGCCTGGTCTACATAGTGAGTTCCAGGACAGGCACCAAAGCAATACAGAGAAACCCTGTCTGAAAAAACAGAAACAATCAAAGACTCAATGTTGCTTGATGTAGTATTATACCTTAGTAAACTCATTTGAATATGTATACATGTGTTGGTTTATGTCTAGTTACCTGCTAATTATTTCTTCTCTCTGTTTTATAACAAACATCTCTTCTTATTCTCAATAGAATTTTAGTATTCTCAAAACTCTGTCATTTTAAATATAAATTTACATCCACCATCTACTACCCCTATCGAGTTATCACTTTGTGCCACAACAAATCAAGTAGATTCTTTGTGACAAGTTCCACAGACTAAGGTATTAACTTCAAAAGTAGGAGGCCTCTTGGAAATGGTTGTGGAACTCTCAGCCAGAGAAAAATATTGAGCTGTATTTCTCATGGCAATTTCTATTTTTCTATTCTTTTCTCATATTAATGAAATATTCCTGAAAGCCAATGCTGATATTTTAAACAAAAGATATGTGAGAAACAATCCCCTAAGATGTTGTCACTCATTCACATAAGTACATAGTAATAGCATTGATAAAAATTTTCCCAACAATAAAATTTCATAATGCTGTACATGTATAATTGTGAGTGGGTTTAAATGTTTGGTAAAGAAAACTTTTTAATAAGAAGGCTTTTTGATAAGAAAAAGTCAAAATAACTCAATATTTCAGACTAACAAGAACTAGGCAACAGATACCAAACAATTGTGAACTAGGTAACAGATATCAAACAATAACTTATAAAAATTTATTAAGCTGATCTTAGAAACAGGAGGTTAGCCTTGAATGATTTTCTTATTTATTGTTAGATAAGTTGTTTATGCCTAGTAACAATGATGTCATCTGGGTATTTCTTCACTGAACACAAATTCTGAGAATATATTTGTTTTATTATAAAAGGCCTTGTGTGAAAGCTGCAAATACACTCAGATTCAAACTGCATCTATCTTTGTTTCTATTTGTCACCACCGAATCCTTACCCACCTAGTCTTTGAGTACCCTAACCCCAGAGACTCCCAAACCTGGCTGGGAATAGTCCATGGAAGCTGGCACTCTCAATGTGGGGCTTGAAGTAGGTAAGCTTTTTCTCCCCCTTTTCTTTCTTTTTTCCTAAAAGGTACTTTTCAGGTGAGGATACGGCCTCACCAGAGTACTACAGACTCTTTGATAGAGATGACATCCAGTTAAGACGGCAAGAAGGTAAGAATCATGGCGTATTCACAATTCAAAAACAGAGGCATATTCCTGGCAGTATTGAACCATGTGTTAGAAAGCAGAGGTGTTAAAACCTCAAAGAAGAGTTTGGCAGCATTTTATGATTTTGTATCGAACATCAGTCCATGGTTACCAGAGGAAAGATGCCTGTCTGTAGAAAAGTGGAAAAAAATAGGACAAGAGATGAGGAAATTTTATGAATGCCATGGCCCCAAACATGTCCCAGTTCAGGCAATTTCATTACTGATATGAATTAGAGACCTCCTTTCAGAAAAACTAGAAGTGGAATTCTACGCAGATGATTTTATTGCAGGATGCTTCCTCCTTTTGAGGGCTTGGACATATTATTAAACAACTTGAATGGAAAAATGACATTCAGCCATTACACTGTCCTGCCCCTGTCACCTGACAGAATGCACTCAGGCAGAACTCTGGTCAGCTCAGGGTTCCATGAATACTAGTTTGCAGGCAGGTGGACCCTTTAAAAGACAGACCCCTGCCCACTTACGCTCTCTTTTGCTCTCTCTCCTCCCTCTCCCTCTCTGTCTCCTGCTTTTGGTTGGCCACCAGCTACCCCTTCCCCTTCTTTCCCCTCTCTTTCTCTCCCTTTCTTCTTCTATTCCTGGTGCCTCAATGTCTCTTCCCTCCTCCCTCAGTCCCCTTTCTAAATAAACTCCTAATTCAAGCTCTATTTGCCTGGTGTGTTATTCCCTCCACCTCACTGCCTGGGTCACCCTTACCTGCTATGGAACCTGCTATGCTCTCCCATGTGGTTCCTTATCTTGGGACCCCATTCACTTGGGAACCTCACTCGGGACCACCACCCCCACCCTTTCTCCAGCTTTTATTCTTATAGCTGTGACAAAAGAACAACACTCTTTGTCAAGAACTAATTATGTCAATCAGAAAAAGAGGGACTGTGCAAGATTACATCAAAGCATGGTCACTAGCAATGGTCCAGGGTATGTCCTATGCTGCTGCTTTGCAAAAGAAACATGGGCAATATTTCTGTCCCTATATTCAGAATTTAAGGGGAGGAAAGAATTAAAAAAAATCATGATTTTCTCATGAAAAACAAGGACATATGTGCCATACTGAACAGACTTTAAAAAATAAAAATAAGAAAAATCAACCTCTGGGACTGTGTCCTCTGTGTAAGAAGGGAAAGCATTGGAAAAATGAATATAAATAGGAATTTCATGAGAATGAAACCCCTATGAAAGTTGAGGAGACAAAAAAATGGGCTGAAGGGCATATCCTATGCCTCTAAATTTTTAAAAAGGGGCAAAGTAGGGAGACAGAGGAAAGTGAAAGTGATAGAATCCTCTGGCCCCTGAGTTTAACATCTTAAGTTTACCCAGAGCAACCCCAGGTAATGTGGATTAGATCTTGCAGTAGACAAAGATTATTTATTTTCTATTTATGAGGTAATACAATTAGTAGATACAGAATTTAAAGGGTCACTGTCACCGGGCACCTTTGGTCTTATAATAGGAGAAGTTTAAATTAGAAGAAAAATTTTGAAGTACTTCTTGGAGTAATTGATTCAGACTTTTAGAGAGAAGTAAAAATAATGATTCGGCATTGAAAGAAACAATACAACTACGTAGGAGTCAACAGGTATCTCAGATAATACTACTCCTTTACATATAGCGCCCCAATCTGATATTAAAACAGACTAGTGGGGATGAAGGGTTTGGCTCCATTGAAGTGGTAGCTTGGACTCAGGAAATTACTAGACAACCTTTAAAAACTGTAAAAGTAGAAGGAGCAGACAGGTCTTGTATTGCAGGAAAGGACTGGCCTGGGACATGGCCTATAATTCATACTATCTCTACTTCAATGGTAAGGGGGCTAGCTTCCAATGTAGCTCAAAGTTCAAAAATCCTGACATGGAAATGTGAAGACAACGTAAGTACTTTTCAACCTTACATTATTTCCTTTTTGCCATTCTCCATATTGGGGAAGAGATATCTTGGGGGAGATGAAAGTAAAATTAACCACGGACAGAAACTGGGATAACCATCATTTTTCATAGAGGCCGCTGATTAATTATATGCAGATAAAATTTCATGGATTAATGATGAGCCTGTTTGGGTGACTCAATGACCCCTAACTCAGGAAAAGATACAGGCTTCAGAACAACTAGTAGAAGAACAACTGCAATTAGGACATATTGAAAAATCTAATCGTCCATGGAATACTCCTATGTTTGTTTGTCAGATTTCTGTTTTGCCCAGGCAAATTCTGCTTTCTATTTCTGGCTGTTAGAGCTTTGGCTTGTGTTTAGACTCTAGTCAGTTGGGTGACTGGTTGGTTCAGTAGGTTTCTATACCTGTCACATTCTCTGCCTGTTTCAGCTCTAACCAGTTTGGTGAGTTCTGTGTTATCTGTTGTGTTGGCCTGGCAAGTTCTGTGTCCTGAGTTCCATGACAGGTTTTATGTTTTTGCTTCAGTTTGCTAGTGGACAATATGTAGGAAATAGATCAGACCTTGGCAGACATGCCTAAATGGTCAGATCTGGAGGAGCCTTCTTGTTTGGGCGGGGATTCTGCCATCTGAATCTGAATAGCTACTGGGCACTTTGTCTTTCATCCACAAATCTGAATGTGCAAGTCTTCTAGTATACCCAAATTCCAGGGACTCCCATACCCAGCTGGGGATAGTCCATGGCAATTTTGTAGCTAATGTCAAGTTGTTTGAAGGAAGGCTCTGTTCATTTATTTTCATCTTGTTCATCAAACACTCAGGGAATGACCCTTTGTCTTCTGCTGTTATCATTTTGTAGAGACTGTTTTCAGCAAAGACACAAGCAATTCCATCTTAAGTGCTACTATCCCCATCTTACTTGACCTTTCCATGCTATATGTCACTGTTTAGGACAACTACTTCCTCCTTGATATGTTCTGATCTTGGTTCCTGCCTCATCAGACTCACTGTTTTGCCCTTTGTTGTTGACTGTTCTGTCTTTATTTTAAGAACTTGTGCTTTCTGAAGTTTACATGAAGCCTGGTTTTCACTAGTGTCTCTATCTCTGGGACATCTCATTTGATTTCTGGGTCTAGAATTCCATATGAATACAATCTAGAACTAAATGTCTGGAATTTACTCTTTGTAGTTAGTCTCCTTTGTTACAGTCCTTGTCATCTCATTCCAACCATTACCGTTTTCATTTTTATTTTTGGTGAGTGCATATCTTAGGCACACACTAATTATCTTCCTCCATTTCTGACAATATTTTTTTGTCTCTGTAGTATTACATGTTACCTTCTCCTGGAACATTCATGAGACCCTAAACGTCAGTTAAGTACTCTCCTGCATGCTTCCTCCAAAATACTTATTGTCTATCCCTATTGTTCATGATATATGTTCTGCTTATGTATCTAGACTTAAAGTTAATTGATAGTCAAATGTTTTTTGCTGTGATTGACAAAATTCTGCTATACTGGGTATCATAAATACCTTGTACACAACAGGCACCATAGATTTCCTTAGTGATTGAATTGATAAGAAAAAGGATAAAGTACACTATTTTAAGCCAACAGGAAATAATTACCAATGACAATGTACCCTTATAACAGTGATTGCATTCAGTAGGTTGGTGTGTGGGAAATGTTATGTGACTATGAGCATAACACAGTCCTGTTTTATGGTTTTATTTGGTAGGTTTGTCAGTTTGTCTCTACAGTCACTTCACCCAGCTATTTATTATGGCTTTTTAGTGCAACTAAAAGACTGTAACTAGAAGTGAATAAACTGACAAGAAAAAAAATAACTAATTAAAAAAAGGATTTATTACCTGAAGCCACTGAAAAAAAATGCAAGGATAGTATATTATTAGCTACATATACAGCCTCAAATGTTATCTCACCAAAAACAGAAAGAGATTTCTGTTATGTTGGCATTATTATCAAACAAGTGTTATAATGAGAGCCACAACTTACAACCAAGTTGTTGGAACTGAGTTGTATTAGTGTTGGCTGGCTACCTCTATTCCTAAACTCATTATTTAAATGAGGAAACTTAACTGTTCTTATTTGCAAGTACTTATAAAATACTATTCTCTAGGAATAGGTGCTGTCAGGTATGTTCAGGTCAGTTACATGAACTGGGGATCATGAGACATGACTCGTAGATGAAATCTTTCTGTCACCAGAAGCAATAGAAGAACCATCAGGCAGAATTAATGGTTAAATCCCTTGCATACAAGCCTTGCTCTTGACCTAAATGTCATAACACTATGGGGAGACTTACAAAATCTCCTAAATATCTTGTTGATTCTTTTACAAAGACAATGTATGCATTGTGCTATTATTGGCCTTCCACATCTATACCATCCCATCTCTGTAGATTCATCATGTCAATGAGATTTGATGTGCTCATATCTGTCCAGATGTTTTAGGAAACCACATATTAATTAAGTATTTAAAAAAATAGCTCTGTCAACTTTTTAGCTAATCTCTGCACTTTAAAATCTAGAAGGATGACCCCAGAGAAGACTCCTAGCAGTAGTTTGGCTAAGTGCTTAGCTGTGGGTCTCTGCTTCTGCTTCCATCAGTTACTGGATTAAGGCTCTAGGATGGCATATAAGATAGTCATCAATTTCATTACTGGTAAAGGGAATTTAAGGTGGCCTCTCCACTACTACTTAGATTCTTAGTTGGGTTTATCCTTGTGGATTCCTGAAGATTTCCCTAAAGCCAGGTTTCTCATTAAGCCCATAATAGCTTCTTCTATTAAGGTATCTCTTTCATTGCTCTCCTTCTCTCATCTTCCCCCTCCTGTCTCATCCCTCATGTTGTCCTCCCCCTCTGCTTCTCCCTTCCTTTTTCTCCTACCTCCCTCCCCCTCTCTCTGTGCTCCTGATTTACTCGATTTACTCAAGAGATCTTGTCCCTTTCTCCTTCTTTGGGGGTGCGGTACATGCATGTCTCTCTTAGGTTCCTCCTTGTTTTCTAGCTTTTCTGGGGTTGTGGATTGTAGGCTGATTATCCTTTGCTCTATGTCTAATATTCACTTATGAGTGAGTACATAACAAGTTTTTTCTTTCTGTGTCTGGGTTATCTCACTCAGATTGGTTTCTTCTAGTTCCATCCCACAAATGTCATTTTTTTTTTTTTTTTTACCACTGAGTAGTACTCCATTGTATAAATATACCACATTTTCTTCTTCTATTCTTTGGTTGAGGGGCATCTAGGTTGCATCCAAGTTTTGGCTATTACAAATAATGCTGCTAAGAACATAGTTGAACAGATGTTCTTGTGGTATGAATGTGCATCCTTTGAGTATATGCCTAAGAGTGGAATTGGTAGATCTTGAGGTTGGCTGATGCCCATTTTCCTGAAAAACTGCCAAACTGATTTCCAAAGTGGTTGTACAAGTTTGCATTCCCAACTAGCAATGGAGGAGTGTTATCCTCTCCAGCATAAATTGTCATTGGTGTTTTTAATTTTAGTCATTCTGACAGGTGTAAGATGGTATCTCAGAGTTGTTTTGATTTGTATTTCCCTGATGGCTAAGGATGTTGGGCGGTTCCTTAAATGCCTTTCTGCCATTTGAGATTCTTCTATTGAGAATTCTGTATTTAGATCTGCACCCCATTTTTTAATTGGATTATCCAGTTGTAGAGAAGAAGGAATGATTAGCAAAGGGGTCAAGACCATGCTGGGGAAACCCACAGAAACATCTGACCTGAGCAAGTGGGAGCTCACAGACCCAAGACTATCAGCTGAGGAACCAGCATAAGACTGAACCAGGCCCCCTGAATGTGGGTGTCAGTTGCGGGGCTTAGGAAGTCTATGAGGCCTCTGGCATTGGAACCAGTATTTATCCCTAGTGCATGAATGGGCTTTGTGAGGCCATTATCTATGGAGGGATATTCTCTCAGCCTAGATACCTAGGGGAGGACCTAGGTCGTATCACAAATGATGTGATAGACTTTGACAATCCCACATAGGAGGCCTCACCCTCCCTTAGGAGTTGATAGGGTGTGGTATGGGGGGATGATGGGAAAAATAGTAGGACAGGAAGGAGAGGGAACTGGGATTGGTATGTAAAATAAGATTGTTTTTAATTTAAATAAAATTTAATTAAAAAGAAGATTCACAGCAATAGTGGGTATATAGCCTGAACTGGCCATCTCCTATTATCATATCAGTGATTATCCCAATTATCATTAGAAAGTACCCATTCAGTAACTGTTAGAAACAGATTCAGAAACCCACAACCCAACTTCAGGCTGAGTTCAGGGAATGCTGCTAAAGAGAAGATTGTAGGAGCCAGAGCAGTCAAGGATATCACAGGAAAACCCACAGAAAAAACTAAAGTGGCTCATTGGAAATCACAGAGTCTGAAATAACAACCAGGGAGCCTATATGGAACAAACCAATGCCCTCTACATATATGTGACCAGTGATAGTTTGGTCTACTTGTGGAACTCATAACAATGGGAGCAAGGGCTGTCCCTAATGCTTTGACTGGCTATTGAGAACCTATTCCTCATGTTGGATTGCCTTGCCCAGACTGAATACAGGGGGAGGTGCTTAGTCTTACTGCAACTTAATACCCCATACTTTGTTGATATCCATGGGAAGCCTGCACCTTTTTGAACAGGAAAGAGGGGGAGTGATTTGTCGGGGCCTGAGGTAGGAAATTGGGGGGGTGATGAGAGGAGAGGAGATGAGCGAGGGGAAACTGGTTGGTTTGTAAAATAAATGAATTAAAAGTTAAAAAATTTAAATTCTACTGCCTTATCCTAATATTTTCAAATAATTATTTATAAGCTACATATTTATAACAATAATTACCACATTGGAAGTCTATACACCTTGATTAGAGGCATGTACTATATAATTATGGCCAAAAGCTTCAGGCCCTTTTGAGAAATTTCACTCCTTTGTACTGGATGCCTATATGTGTAGTTTAGGAAACATAAAGCCTTGTACAAGATATTCTTCCTCAGGGGAAAAGCAATTATCATGCTGAAAACCATGTGCTCTTCTTGGTCATTTTATTTGCAGAATTCTTATGTGGAAGCCTGTCTTTTTAAAGATAAACAAGGTTTTTTGGCAAAATGAAACAGCTGCAGTCCTTTTAGTTTTCTGTTATAAACACGTGTGTAAACACACACACAGTCACACATGAGCTTGGGAATTAGAAAAGCAACACAATTTGTGGCATTTCTGAACCCACTGATTGCCATTCTTTTCAAATAACCGTAAATAACTATTTTAAGAAATGTAATTGTGAAATACTCTTCTAAATGTGTAACATGCTTAGGCTATAATTTTGTAGGGCATTTAGGTTAATGTCATGCCAGTATCAATCCAGCCTTGGAAAACACACTATGTTAGGCTCTTCATGGTTTCCAAGAAGAGTCAAGCCCAGATTATATTTGTTGCTGAGGATTTATTGTAAATTCGCATATAAAAAGAAATATCAGGGAAACACTCCTGGCAGTTTGACATCTTTCCAGATCTCAGACTTCCAAATTCACATGGACAGTCTCATGGACCAGAGAACTGGAACCTGGGCTCAGCATTATTCAAGAACCTTTGCTCCAAAGGGTAGGTTATTCCTATGTTACAGGTGTTTGCATTGTCCAGAGAGTAGTCTCCTTTGGACAAGTTGTTGCTGCAGAAAACATTTAACTTCTTCACATCCAGTGTATCCTGAATAACATATCCATGAATAAATCCAGAGATGTTGTGTGAACCCTGAGTCTTTGACACAAATAATCATATTCTTGAGCAGCCACTGAAAGTTGTTACTCTTGTACAAGAAGCTATTAAATACTAAAGACTCTGGCCTAAAGTGAAACCTGTCTCTGAATTACATAATTGCTATTTTTAAAACAATTTAAAACCCACATTTTGAGAGTGAGATAGGTTACACTATAGTAACTAATGAAGACCCATGAGCTTCATGGTTTAATATAACAGGGGCATTTTTCTTGCTCACTGAACCAAATACAGTGCTTTTACTATATTGATAAGACACCAAGCCTAAACGCAACTAGGAGAGGAAAGGGTTTATTTAATCTTATACTACCAGGTAGCAGTCAATAAGAAACTTAGAGGCAGAAGCTGAGGTAGAGACCATGCAGGAAGTCTAATTATTGGCTTGCTCCCAGTGGATTGCTTACCATGTTTTTTTTTTTTTTCTCAGTATGAACAGTTCAGGGCCTGTGCCACTCACAATGAGCTGAGCCCTCCCACATCAACCATCCATTAAGGGAATGCTCATAAGCCAAACTAATGGAAGATCTTTCCAAAACTGAGGTTCCTTCTTCCAAAATGACTCAGTTTGTGTCAGGTTGACAAAAATTAGCCAGCACAGTGACCATTGGGGGATATGTGATATTTAATTTAACAAGCCAAGTGTGATTCAACTAAGGCATTATTGTTTCAAAAGCTAGCTTACAAGGGGGGTTTGGTGGGAAGAGCAGAGCAGACTCAAATCCATGGTAACTGATTGGAGTGGCTCCTCTTTCCATAAGGAATCTGTTCTTTAGAATCAGTCACTTAAGTGAGCTTCCTTCAGGCACACTGGGAATGTAGATAGCAGACTTAGGCAGTGTCACACTTCTGCCTCCCTAAGTTTTTCCTCTCTACAAAGTGGATATATAATATACCACAGTATCTAGGCTTATCAAAAATGGATGCCTGATTTTAAAAAAACCTAGGACTGCTGTATCACCACTAAAATAATAACTCTAATGTGTTTAGTAGTCATTTGTCACAACACAAACATCAAAACCAAAATTAACACTGTCATTCACTCAGGGAAAAGATGATTGTCTTTCATGGGCTTAGAGCTCATCAGTTAGGCCTGGCTGGCTGGCTAGTGAGCCTGAGGGACCACCTTGCCTCAGCTCTGCCAGGTGTGTGTGTGTGTGTGTGTGTGTGTGTGTGTAAGCACTCACTCCCAAAAGTGTGTGTTTGTGTGTATTCTGGGAATGAAACTCTGCCCCTCATGCTTGAAAAAAAGCATCTTAAGCTTCAAGCCATCATTCTTTTGTTGGAAAGTGTTTAGTAAGTTGCTTTATTTATGGCCTGTATAGGATATGGTGATGATGTGTTTCATACATTCAGGCCAATGAAAATAGCTTTAAATTATACTTGAAAAATGTGTTTGATATGAACTTGTGAATGATCTTACTGGAAATATCTTCATTAGAACTGGAGAAATAGATATTAGAAAGGAAAAATTTCAAAACAGTTAATAAATTGTAGATTGTTTTTCTTTTGTTATCAAGCTACTTGGAGGAAACCAATGTATGCAAATGTTTAGTAATATAATTTGAAAAAAATATTCTAGTTCAATTTTTAATTAACTGTTGTTCATGAGCAGTATTGTTCTATAACAAAAGCTTTCATTTTTACAGAAAGTAATAATATAAATTATGGAAAGTAAAATGCTATTGTAGGTGTATTCTCCCAAAAGCAGAAAAAATGATGAATCACCCTTCAAGCTAATTATAAATGTAAATAGATGTGTGTATGTGTGTGTGTGTGTGTGTGTGTGTGTTCATGTGTGTGAAGAATCTTACACAAGTACGTGATGAGATGGTTAAGAAAACATTATATGTGTTATCACACCTTCATATGTTGCTACAGTAATATGAGGAGAAGTAATGGAGGCATCACACTGCTTGCTGTTTTTACTGTTCATTTTTTTAGATGCTTATAATAAAGTTGAGCTTTTGCTTTAGTTTAATTCAAATCTGGAAAGAGTGATTTTGCTTTGCAGCCACCTAATGCCATCTTCCTTAG
Source organism: Phodopus roborovskii (assembly GCF_943737965.1). Taxonomy (NCBI): domain Eukaryota; kingdom Metazoa; phylum Chordata; class Mammalia; order Rodentia; family Cricetidae; genus Phodopus; species Phodopus roborovskii. Next base: position 37,324,081 of record NW_026126407.1, on the reverse strand, counting down.
AAGCAGCATGCTCTTGCCTTTTTTTCCCCCTACAAAGATCAGTGTGAGGAAACAAATGCATCTAGCATCTGTGACATTGGAAAGGGATTTCTGCTTTGTGAAGCTAAGCAGCATGGGCCTCAATTCGTGACTAGTATAAAAACAAACCTGACAATAGTTCATGGAAGCATAACAGCATGCTGCAATTATTAGCTAGGCTATACAGGTTAGCCTTTACCTGGGTAATTTTCCTCTTGGAAATATTCTATTAAGTTTTTATTGTGTTTATAGACTTATTGCTTTAATCATTGCTATCCTCAGTTGAATTTAGACTTTTTCTTCCTGACAATCATTTTTTTTTTCATGAGGAAGGGAACATTGATTTCTATCTTTTTGATGTTTTTAGTTAGTTCTAGGGCTTGCTTAATTTCTTATACATCTCATTAAATATATTACTAATTGATGGCTTACCCTATAGAAATGTTAGTGCCTGGGATTATCACCTCCCATGGCTCTACTCACTGCTGCATCTATAGGGCTTCAAACATTTATTGCAAATGGTTTGTAGGTAGCCAGTGTAAATGCACTAATAGATGGATATCATCTTCACAGCCTTTTTGTATAAATTACCTATAGAAACCATATGTATACCTTGCATGAGATTGGCATATTGTTCAATTATTCAAATATAAACACATGCAAATATACTAACTTATATTCAGCATATTTATGCTTTCTTAGCTGATGATAAATATCATTGGTTTTAAAGCTTTTCTTATAATAGAAGGTGCTGGAATTTCTTCCAGACCTCAAATGGAAAGAGAAGCTTTTGAAAAGGGCCCGAGACTTGGCCTTGGATACCCCAACTGCATTTCTTTTCAAAGAAGGAGTGAGGAAGCTTCATGGTTGCTATGACTCACTCTCACATAAGATGTGGTGAAATCAGCTGAATCATACAGGAGTCACAGTGTCCCTCAGGAATGTGTCAACTCGTTAATCTTCACTCTTATGGCAGAATGTGCAGCTAATAGCACTGTTAGAGTGTCACACTGGAAATCTCCAGAATCAAGTGACTAAAAATATTTTTCCACTGTGAACAGTAATGAGGAGTCTGAAAGATCACATTTAAAATATTTTTAAAGAATGAGGCCAACACAACTGTAGCCTTTCTTTTTGTGCAGTATATTTTCCAATTGAAGAGTATTTTGGGGTTTCAGCATAGGAGTTTCTGGATTTCTCAGACAGCTCTAACATGACGTATGCTGCCTGGGAGGCCCAGGGATAAAGAGCTCATCCACTGCTTTCTTTGTTCATGTTTTTTTATTCTCTCTAGCACTTTAACTACTAGCTGGATAGTCCAGGTACTGCTTCAGGACGCTATCATGATCAAGGACAATAACAAGGGTAGATTGAGTTCAGGGTGCCTGGTCCCTGAAGAAGGGACATGGAGAAGGATGTACAGAAAAGAAAGGTTGTTGATATTCAGGATAGCTTGTACTCCTTGTAAATTCTGAGAATAACTCATTTATGTTAATGAGTTTAAAAAAACAAAATAGACATAAAACTTAGTCTATGACAGTGACAGACATAAATGAAATGAAACTAACTAAAAGTGTGTAGCAAGTAAGGAGCATGTGAAGTAAGGTATAAGAGAACAGATTTTGATGAACTAGGCATATTTGAAGTAGCACAATCCACACAAAGCACTAGGCAAAGGCAGAGGGGAGTACACATCAGAAGAATTTTCCCCTGTGGGACACAATGAATTTGTTTACAACATAGTGAAAAGGCAGTTTTGAGATGATTAGCTTCTCCCAGCATTGTGCTAATTTAAAACTTCAGAATATAATGAATGGTAACAGTTTGGGAGTCCCAGGAAAAAGGAAATGATTGAGAAGTTGCATTTTCCTTATAGCTGTTATCCTCTTCTGTGCTCTTATTAACCCCCAAGGAGAAATGTGAGGACATAAAGCAGCTTGAGACAATCATCACAATGCTGTTTGGATTTATTTTTAACATTGTTTTTCAATAATAGAGTCACCTTTGTTGGCTATAGTATTACTGTATTTTTTTTTTCAAATATCAGTTAGGACTGGGCCCACTGCAACTGTTGAACACTGCAGAGATCCCAACCAATGTGGAATTGCTACAATTCTAACTTTTTATTTCTCTTCAACAAACTTTGCACTTTTATTGCCCTCCAGCCATAATAATTCACTCTAGTCAGATGATACCACTCTCTGCCCATTTCAATTTTCACTCCATTTCTGTTTTCTTTCAATATTGGCAGTCCTTCAATATAGCACATCCAGCATAGATCCGCTTCAGGTCTCCAGCGATGTGGATGCTTCATCATGTGCGAAGGGGCAAACACTTTCATTTGGTTTTTAATCTAACAGGGCAACCAGCAAATCAAAGCTTCTGAACCTTTTACTCCAAGTCTTCTTTGAGGATCTGACATTTAACTGAGCATTAATGGAACTGGTCATGCAGTCCCAGGTGAATGAATAACATTTGAGAGGATAAGGGAGAGGCAGGCATTTCTGGTGGTAGGAACTGGCATGTTCAAAGGCTCAGGTAATTGACACAGAAGGACCCACAAAAAGATCCACTATTCTTTAATGTTAACATCCATGAAGTATAAATACAGAGGGTCCCAAAGCAAATCCATATGTGCATTTATTTGATTAGAAGGAGGTGGCATGAAAATGGAAAAATCAAAACTGTCAGGCTTGGCAACTGTGAAATCAGTTCCTGCTTCACATAACTATAGATTCCTGGTTTCCATGGGCTCCAGACTCCCTTTCAGCCCTATTTGTTTGGGTGAAAAATTAATCCACCTTGTTTTCAAGGCTGCCTGCCAATCTGATAATTACTAACATATTTCCTTCCCAAAACTCTTTGGTAGTTTGACTTATAACTCAATCAGAGACAAACACCAAATTCCAAACTTTTGCCCAATTATTTGGATAACTTTTCCAATATACTTGTAAGTCTGTAAGAATTGCATGATGAAGGGATAAATGAAGGTACATCCAATTGGATCAAAGAATCTCAGGTAGGAAGATGCTGAGAAAACTCTGAAAACAATGGGACATTTAATCTTTTAACAACATTAAATCATACAACAAGTTACAATCCTTTAATACAAATTAGTCAATAAATTTCCCTGTTGCATAAAATTAACATGCATCAAGTCTCCATTGTTTGCTTAATAACACAAATAATGATATGAAATATATCATATAAACTAAGTAGGAGAAACTCTGATAGCCTGAATCTAAAGTCCTGACATCTTGGAGGCTTCTATGATCAGCTTCAGTAAGCATGTTACAGACAGCTTCCATCTTAATGATGAGATGTGAGTTTGTCACTAAATTAGATGTATTTTATTAAAATATTATAGTAATGAAATGTTATTTATTTGAGTTGTTTTCCTTCTAGAGCTGGTATTGAATGTAGAGAAAAAGGCACATTATTTTTTGTACAAATGCTGATTTCCCTCTCCAAATCATAACTAGTAAGTAGTTTTAAAAATGCATTAGAGGGAAAAATTTCTCTTAAGCTCTTTATTCTTCAATGTTAGATATTTTACCTTTAGCCTTATTTCTTTTGCTTATTCTTTTAAAATTATTATGTAATTCAAATAATATTCTAGTATGTTCAGCAAATAGTAAATGTAAAGCCCACAGATACTTGACTCCTTGAAATGATTGCTCTGAGCCTACATAATCCTCCTTAAGTATTCTAGCCAGTTGATGGCCATTTCAGAGATTTTTCAGCATTTCTTTTTTTTTAATTTATTGATCTGATAAATCAACTGGAACAGAGACTAAAGTACTCATATACCAAAAATAAGGAGTTTAGTGAAGCGGCCTATAGAGAAACTCAGTAAGTATCTAGGATGGAAATAACTGATGTTTAATATCTAAGATGTAAATGGAAGAAACAAGTGCTGTGTCTGTTCACAACATTTAATCCCATGTCTTAGAGGTATAGTGGAGTTGGTAAATTTGAAATCTTATGACTTGATTTAAGTGTAAGTGATAAAGAAATGAGGTTAGAAAGGGAACACTATTCTATAACTACTCAATCAAGAACAACCAAGTCCTTTATTGGAAAGAGAAAAAAGGTCAATGAGTGGTTGTTGAAAATTAAGATGAGTCTGCACATAGATTAAAGGGGGTGAATTGGAGAAAAAAGGAAGGATGTTTATTAAGAAACTGAGTTTAGTTTAGTTTATAATCAAAGGAGACTCTTAAAAGCATTGTTTGCTGAGTGTTCTTGGTCAAGCATCTTTCTTTTGAGTTGGAAGAAGTAATTGCTTCTTGGTTTTCCAGTTAAGTTCAAGTGTGTAAATTTGAACAAGTAATTTAAAAGAGCTTTACTTCTCTTGCCTCATCCAAGCAATTGGTGGAACTAGATACAGAGATCCACAACCAAGAACCAAGCCGAGCTCTGGAAATCCAGTCAAAGAGTGGCAAGAGGGAATATGTGAGCAAGCGAGGTCAAGATCATGAAGGAGTAAGTTACAGAGATAGGTGAACCAAGCTGGTGGGAACTCATGAGCTCTAGAGTGACAGCTATGGGGACTCCAGGTTACTGAACTAGGCCCTTCATATGTGGAAGACAGATGTGAAGCTTGGACTATCAGTCCAGTAGGACCACAAAACAAAACTGATGTATGAGTTAGCTTGTGGGAGCCCATTGCCTATGGTGGAATGCCATGCTCAGACTTAATGCACTCAGAGAGTCTTTGCCTGCACTCAGAGAGTCTTTGCCCTGCCCCAGCCTATTGTGTCAGAATTTTTTGACTCTTTGTGAGAGCTTTTACCTGTGAGGAGTAGACTAGGGGTGGGTTGGGTGGATTGATGTGAGGGGACAGAGGAAGAGTGGGAGGAAGAACTGGTTGAAATATACAAGTTTAAAAGAATAAACAAGTCATAAAAATAGTTGGCTTCATTTCCTTTAAGTGTATTAGAAGTAAATGGAAATATATATATTGAAGAGGTAGGAAAACATTTAGATAAAACTCATTGTAGCAAGACTAATATGTGACAAGAATTCAACTAAAATTTAAAGAAAAATTATAATTATAAATATGGTGGGAACAGCAAACAAAGGAGATGGTTCAGCCAGTAAAGTATATGCAGCTCAAATATGAGAACCTGAGTTTTATCCTCAGCACCCATGCCACAGAGCTGGACTTGGCAAAGTCAGCCTGTAATTTCAGCTCTGAGGATAGGGTAGAGTGAAGAATTTCTGGGGCTTGCTCTCAGCCTGGCTATATCAGAAAGCTCTAGATTCATTGCTGTCTGTGAATACACTGCTCTCAAAATGTGTGTTAAGTGTGATAAAGAATACACTTTACATTGACCTGTGGCTCCCACATATATACCTACGTATATGTACACATACATCAATGCTTGTGTGTGTGTGTGTGTGTGTGTGTGTGTGCGTGCACGTGCACACACACACACACAGGATGGAAAAATAAAATGTTATGATTATGAAAGGTAAGAAATCTGAGGACTAAAACATTATCAAAGAAAGATAATTTGTTTTGAGACTGAAGATTACACTTAGATTCTAGGACCCAGAAATAAATCATGTGTCTTAAAGGACAATTCCCCATGTAAAGACAACACTAAGATACAAGGCCATTATATGAGAGTTGAAATAGGAATAGAAATAGGAAACCCCACGTGGATCCCCCTGCTCCTGTGTCCTGTCCCCATCGAGAGCACTCTTGGAGCTCTGATACACCACCACCCACACCTACCATGAGCCTGCCCCCCCACCCCGAACCCTGTGCCCTACCCTGGCTACTGTCCTGCCGCTCTGGTTGAACACTGGGAAAACGGTGGAGCCAACAGACCACACTACTCCGGGGGACTTCTCAGAGCTATTCTGAACACAGGAGACCTGCCTATCCACGCGGGACCACCCTTAATTTCCACCTGCTTGGTCTCTGACCCCCCCTACCTCCAGTCCCCTGCTGGAGTCCTGGGCCCCAACCCAGAAATCTGCCTATCTCTGTGGGACTACTCTGAGTTCCTGCCAGCATCTTATACTGGAGCCTCATCGCTGACCCCATCCGCGGGCCCCTGTCTGTGGAGAGACCTCCTAGAGAGCTTGGACCACCCAGAGCTACAGATATTGAACCTCTGACCCACATAAGCCCACTGGGGAAGTACCATAAAGAGAGGGAGAGACTTGAACAACACCTACTGGTAGAAGCTATGGGAAGACGTCAATACAAGAAAACACCTAACAACAGAATGACAAGCATGACACCACCAGAATCTAGGGAATCTACTCCAACTAGAACAGAACACAACAACAAAGCAGATGAACCAGAAGGGAACAACTTAACAATTATCATCATAAAAATGATAGAGGCCCTCAAAGAAGATGTGAGAAAATCCCTTAAAGAAATGGAGGAAAAAATAAACAAAAAAGTGGAAGAAATAAACAAATTTCTTAAGGAAAGTAAAGAAAGTACAAAAAGCCAAGAAAAAACAATTAACCAGGTGAAGGAAACGGTTCAAGACTTGAAAACTGAAATTGAGAAAATAAAGGCAACACAAACTGAAGGAATGCTGGAAATAGAAAAACTGGGCAAAAGATAAGGAACTACATACGCAAGCATAACCAACAGAATTCAAGAGATGGAAGAGAAAATCTCAGGCGCAGAAGATAAACTAGAAGAAATAGATGCATCTACCAAAGAACATCATAAATCCAACAAATCCTTAATACAAAACATCCAGGAAATGTGGGACACCATGAAAAGGCCAAACCTAAGAATAATAGGCATAGAGGAAGGTGAGGAAGCCCAGCTCAAAGGTGCCGAAAACATATTCAACAAAATCATCAAGGAAAACTTTCCCAATCTGAAGAAGGACAAGCCCATGAAAGTACAAGAAGCATAATGAACATCAAATAGGTTGGACCAAAGAAAAAAGACCCCTCGACATATAATAATCAAAACACCTAGCATACAGAATAAAGAAAGAATATTAAGAGCAGTGAAGGAAAAAGGACAGGTAACATATAAAGGTAGACCTATCAAAATTACACCTGAGTTCTCCATGGAAACCCTCAAAACCAGAAGGTCCTGGATAGATGTTCTACAAGTATTAAGAGACCAAGAATGCCAGCCCAGGCTATCACACCCAGCAAAACTCTCAATCACTATAGATGGAGAAAACAAGATATTTAATGACAAAACCAGATTTTCCCAATACGTATCTACAAATCCAGCCCTACGGAAACTATTGGACGGAAAACTCCAACCCAAGGAAGGTAACTATGTCCACCACAATGTAGGAAACAAATAATCTAAGTACACCAGAATCCAAGGGTTAAAGCAGGACAAATATATCCACAATACCACTGCCAACAAAAAACCTAAAACAAACAAGCATCAACAATCAATGGTCCTTACTCACCCTCAACATTAATGGTCTTAACTTACCTATAAAAAGACACAGGCTAACAGAATGGATATGAAGTCAGAATCTGTCATTTTGCTACATATAAGAAACACTTCTAAACTTCAAAGATAGACATTACCTCAGGGTAAAGGGTTGGGAAAATATCTTCCAATCAAATGGAACCAAGAAGCAAGCAGAGGTGTGGCTATCATAATATCTAACAAGTTAGACTTCAAACCAAAATTAATCAAGAGAGATGAAGATATTGCAGTTAAGTAAGGATCAGGATAAACAAATAGGCCAAATAGATGTTCAGGGAGAAATAACTTACAACCTAGATAGATTAACATCAGCAGGCTCCACCGGATGCTCTACTCTCTACAACCCACCAGCAACAGCACTTTCCCTGGCTCCTCCTCAGACCTCTTTCCACAGGTCACTTCTGCCCATTGTTCCACCCCCCCAATGTGCGTGGTCAGTGCCACAGAAGGAGACAAAGTGAATATCCCACTACAATTCCCCTTTTAGTCTAAAGAAAAGATCTAGGCTTGATACAAAACCATATACAAAACAGTGAATAACAAGGGTGCTCTAAGAAAAGGAAAATCAAGAACAAAACGACCTACATATCTTGTCCTAGGGTGAATGCATAACGGAGTTTACAATAGAGTTGTCCTAAGCTGGAAAACGTAAGCCTAGTACCTAATATATCTAACTAGGAAGAGAGAATAATAGTTGTGATAGTTTAATCTTCAACCTCATCAAGACTTGAGAGGGAAAATAACAATACTAGGATAGACAGGAGGTGCGGATGGGCAACTTCGAAAAGCTGCAGTGAGGACAGAAACAGCAAGCTACCTGGACAGTCACCCAAGGTCTCACAGCAATGTTGGTACACCCAGTTTGGCTAAGGCCAAGAGAACATGAAATACCACAGCAATAACAGGGAAGTAGAAAGGCTGTCTTACCCTGACGTGGCAAGCTCCAGCAGAATTCTAATTTTGTCTCCTGCAAGCACATAGGACTGCATGTCTAAATCAGTGGTCAAGGTGGGGGCAGTTCTTTGCCCAAGAGGCCATTAGCTGAGGCAAGAATGAACTCCAGCAGGAGCAACAACAGTGTCCAATATATTTTCGGGAAAGTGCACGGTCATGTCAGGGGCAACATTGTCTCATGTTAACAGAGTACTAATATTAAAACATTTAAATGCCATGTTCTGCATGTCTATGAAGTGATTGAAGATTAAGCATCTATGTCTGACTAATCTCATAGGTAAAGGAAACATGAGTGAAGATAATCTGTAATACTCAGGAACTTAGCTAAAAAACTGATTGAAACTTCCCTGAGTAAAGCAGGAACAAATACCTAAACAATATAACTATATACATATACATACATATAAATCCCTAAAATAGATGTAGAGTAGAAATGTCAAGACAAGAGGTAGAACTATAAGAGGCAGCATGATAAATATCCCAAATTGTATCAATATACAAAATGTCTTGAATACAAGAAAAGTATACATACATAGAATATCACAAGAATAAATGTGCATAAATTGTATCAATATACGAAATGTCTTGAACATAAATAAAAGTATAAATTCATAGAATATGGTAAGAATAATGCGCATAAAACATAAGTGGAAAGATTTCACAAATTATAACAAAATATAAACTTAATTTTACATAGCTTACTACAAATAAGAATATATAACAATATAAGCTGTAAAATACTATTATCTCACTCTTAATAATTCACAAGATAATAGGCTAATCCTCCTATATCCCATCTAAACCATACCTTTCCTAACCATATCCTATTCCTGTCTAAAAGATAAACCTGAGTGTAAGCATCACCTTCCATACCCATCCCTAAATAATTAAAACCAACCCAAAGAAGATTTCTATTATCCCCAAATTCCAAGGATAGGGAAAGGGGGCGTCGTTATCACAATAAGAAAACCTCTAAAGGTTTACAGTGTGTTCTAAAAAGTATCTAGGCATGGGAGAGAAAAGGAATAAAATGATTTGAAAAATACAGTGAGGAGTTGAGTGTGGTGGCAACGCCTTTAATCTCAGCACTCAGGAGACAGAGGCAAGCAGATCTCTGATTTGCAAAGTAAACCTGGAATGCAGAGTGAATTCCAGAACAGATAAGAGTTACACAGAGAAACCTTGTCTCAAAAAATGAAAAAATAGAAAGTAAAAACAAAAACAAAAAACAGAGTAATAAAAAGGCTACATAAAGATGGAAAGCACAGAAAAACTGTGGATACTGTACGCTATTCTGTTGTCTTTAAATTGTTTGACTGCTGAGGAAATAAGAACAACTAATAAAAGAAATGCTGCCGAATTAATTCAACGTGGTTTGAGCAATCCAGACCCCCTGAAACAGCATTCCTGGTGATCCAACATTCAAAACAGCTTGAACAATGCAGGCTTGCAGACTACAGCCAGGATATCTGCGTCTTCTTAGGATCCCCATAACTGCGCCCCCTGTCAGCTGGAAGTAATTTGGAAAGAACGACGTCCAAATTCCCAAATATTGTCTATAAATGTTTTTCATTTAAATGGTGTTGGATATAAATGGTTAATGATCACAGCCAAATCTTTTTAAAGGTAAAAAGGGGATTATGGTATAGATATGAATACTTTGTTTTGGAATGGATTTTCGTTTATTGATACAAATTTAAGGTCAATTTTGTGATATGTATATTTCTCCTCTTCTTTAGATATTGTGTTTGCATGTGCGACCAGGAAGATTGAGCCTGGTTAGGAATAGAAGATAGGAAAGAGAGAGAGAGAGACAGAGACAGAGAGAGAACATAAAAGAGGGAGCCAATATTGGTTTGAAGATAAAATTGAACACAAAGAAAGGTCAAGAGAACTATAAGACTGCTCCCAACTAACAAGTTGAGCTTCCGTGGAAAGGCTATCATAAATGCCCTTCCCAGAGAGTGAGATCAACAACTAACTTCTCCATGGAGCCCTCAACTAATGCCTGTTGAAAACAGGATCAAACACCCATATATAAACACTGAGTCAAACTAGAACCCAGATGCAGATGGAGAGGACAAGACCATGCAGTAGAAGCACATAGAGACAGCTTACCTGAACAAGGAGGAGCTAAGGGCCACTAGATTGATAGCTGGAAAGCCAGCATGGGACTGACTCAGGCCCCCATGATTATGGGTCTCAGCCAGAAGGTCTGAGCAGTCTAAGAGACCTCAGACAGTGGAGCCAGGATGTATCCCTGGTGCACAAAAGAACTTTGCGAACATATCCCCCATGGAGGGAAAACTGCCTTAATCTAGAGACAGGAAAGAAGCCCTAGTCCCTACTTCACAGGACCTGTCAGATCTACATGACCCCAACTGGATGGCATTCCCCTACATATGGAATTGGGATGGGGGGATGGGAGGGGAGGGTGTTTAGAGTGCATGTGAGAGGGCAGAGAGGGTAAAAAAGGGAGGGAAGGAGGGAGGGAGGGAGGTCTGGGGGGGGGAAGGAGGGAGGGAGGGAGAGGGAACTGGGATCGACATGTAAAATAATATATTAAACAACAACAACAAAAAAATGCTTTGACTCCAAAATTTAAGTTGAAGGACAAGTTACTGGGGAAAAGGATTTCTATTTTTGTTTCCACAGAAAATGAAAAGATGTGGATTCCTTCCAGACTAATGTGGTTTGATCACGCCAGACCGCCTGAAACAGAGTACAAGCTGATCCTACATTCAAAACAGCTGGACAAAACAGCCCTACAGACTACAGCCAGGATATCTGAATCTTCTTCGAATCCCCCAAGACAGCGCCCCTTACCAGCAGGAAGTAGTTTGGAAAGAACAACACCCAAATTCCCAAATATTGTGTATAAATGTTTGTTTTCATTTAATTGGACTGTTATATAAAATTAAAAAAAAAGAAAATAATACTAGTGTTCAGATGAAGATGTGACAAATTGGATGGGAAATAAACTATTGTACTGTCTTCTAAAAAAAAAAGATATTGTGTTTGCATAGTTCATTTAGAAATGTAATGTATAATTTAGTACAGATAATAGATAGTTACCTATAATAGTCAAAACTTATAGTGTTAGTTATAACACTATAAGTTAGTTTTCTAGATATATAGAGATGTATTTGAGATGGATAGACATTCTTCAAACATTTCAAATACCTAGAGAATATGGCATTTAAAATGGTTTAGGGTTTTTCTTCACAGCGAGACATAAATGCTCCTGGCAATACCACCTACACCAGAAAAGAAGATGGAAGATGGACATTAAAGAAACACGTTATGGAGTTTGCCTTCAATATGGCAAGACTAGCCATTTGGACAAGATACTGCTCTTGTCTGGACTGTTTGACTTTATGCTGTATAAACTGGACATGCAGGGCCCACTGAAAAGTGACTGCTGATTCAAGATGGACATTGCTACAGAGTTTCTGCTTCATGAAAGAGTCTGCCAGACAGTCTGCAGGACACAGAGAAAAATGAATGACAAACTGCAAATACAAGAATACAGTTTAAAGTTTCCTGCTTTGCTGAAGAATCTGACCATCACACTCATTCTTGAAGGGCTGACATCATCAGAATTAACTCCTGTTAACTTATATATTTTGTTATTCAATCTCACTACACACATTTGTGAGGGGATTGGTTCTGCTTCAACTTGGTATGTCAGACTTTGTTGACTCCCCAAGGGAGGTCTTACCTTCTCTAAGGAATGGATGGGGAAATAAGAAATGGAGGAGTTCAGGAGGGTGGAAGGAGGGAATGCAGGGGGGACTAGGGTAGGTATGTAAAATTAAAAAAAAAATAAATAAATAGATAAAAAAGAAAACCCCACGATGGCCTAGATGTTGCAGACCTTCCAAAAATATGTAATGTGCTCCATAACACAACAATAAGATCATTATATTACAGAATCAACAACAGTTAATAATCTAGAATACTAGTCATTTAATTTGATATTTGGTAGGGTACTGGAAATTTGAACCAAATTAATTGCTAACATTTTATGTGGGCAGGAATGCTAATTAATTCAAGTATAAAACAAAAAGTCATCAGGTGAGTAAAGGAAGTTATTGATAATAAAAATAAAATAAAATAAAAACAGTGTGACAGCCTGAAAAATCAGTTGTTTCATTTTCCAATATACAAGGTTCACTTCTGACAAGATGATAAATATCACAATTATTTAAATCCAATAACTCACTTCCTTATTAACAAAATATTTTACTTAGTGTCTCATTGTCTTTTATTTTAAATAGCCATAAAATGACAACAACTCATCTCATTAGAAATATTGAAGTTTTCTAAATATTGGAATGTTGGATCTTAGATATAGACTGTTTCTTTTCTGTGACTAACTTCCATAATCAGCAAGTTCAACCATTTGTCTGTATTCCACTTACAGTGATAGTATTTTTTTAGATTTCAAATGCTTGGTATGTAGCCCTTTTAAGGTTGATGGCTCTCTATACATGGATTAAAAGTGTTTTTGATTATTTTGAGATGAAAGAGGTTACAAGTATGAAGATATTACTATTGTTCTCAGAATAAATCAGGTCTAGTTTGATTGTAGGAATGTCTTTCCATGTTCTGCTCATAACACCTGATAAAGTGGATGGCTGTCATGAAGTCTCTGGCCTCTCTCCCTTCCTCTCTCACTCACTCACTTTTTTGCCCTCCTTCCCTGTAACTTTGTTTCTCTCTGTCCCTCTCCCATTTTTTTTCATACTTGTCTTTTTCTTTCTGTCATTTAATCACAGAAAACAAAACAAAACAAAACATTTTTACAAATGTACCTTCTCAATACTAGACATTGTCATTTTCAGAACTGTGGGAAAATTTACATATTGTTGTTGATTTTAATGCACCCACTCTGTGATAATTGATTACAACAATCTGAAACACAATAAGACAGGAACCCCGCATGCTGAAGGTAAGGCTGTTGCTCAAAAGCACCCAAGAATGTGGAAACAACTTTGGAAGTGAGCACAGACTGGAATAATTTGGAGAAGGTCAGAGAAAGTATGCATTTCTAAGAATAGCACTTAAGGTAACAGTAAGGAGTAGGGGAAGAGATCACAACTCTGTCTTCCTAGACCATAGATCCTTGAGAAATGCAGGCATATGATCAGAATGTTGGTGGGGACATGGACAGTAACTGTCAGTGTAATGAGGTATCAGGTAGAAATAAGGAAAAGAAATCACAACTATATGATATCCTCAATTTATACAGTTGCAGGGATCATGCAATTGTGTGAGCAACTTAATGAAGAAAGAATTCATGCGCATTGTTCTAGCATAACTGCCCAAAGAAATGCATAAGTAACACAGTATTTATTTAAGGTGCTCTTCATCAACTTTCAAATGTATAGTGTGAGATGGGAGTTAAAAAAAAATAGTTTAAGTGGGCTGCCAGAACCTTTCTGCCACCTAATTCCCCAGAGGGACCTAGAGGCAGAACAAAAGCATTCGGCACCCAGCATTAGGCACCACTTCTGCTGTCCATCCACCCTCCGATAGAGAGGTGAGTATGGCGGAACTCCCCCAGTCCCCCATCTCCCCCCTTCAAGTCCCCTGTTCTGAGGCTGCCAGACCCTTGCTGCCACCAAATACCTCAGAGGTACTTGGAGGCAGAACAAAGTATCTAGTATTGACTGCTATTTCTGTCTTGCCCCTGCATCCTCCACAAGAGAGGAGGGGATAAAGCCTTGACTCATACCTGCCAGGAGAGGGAGAGATCCCACCTGTCTGGAGACCCCACTGGAGGAAGAAATGGGAAGATAACAGTATAAGAATACATCCAACAACAGAAAGACTTATAGGACACCACCAGAGTCTAGGGATTCTATGCCAGGAAGACTTGAACATCCCAATGCAGATGAAGCACAAGAGAATGACCTTAAAAACAATATCATGAAAATGGTAGAGGCCCTCAAAGAAGATGTGAGAAAATCCCTTAAGGAAATGGAAGAAAAAACAAACCAAACAATGCAAGAAATCAACAAATCTCTTAAAGAAAGCAAGGAAAACCAAGGAAAACCAATCAAACAAATGAAGGAAATGAATTCAAACAGTCCATGATCTGAAAACTGAGAGACAATAAAAAAAAAAAAAAAAAAAAAAAAAAAACACAATCTGAGGGAATGCTGTCAATAGAAAATCTGGGTAAGATCAGGAACTAGAGATGTGAGCATAACCAACAGAACACAAAGAATGGTAGATACATTAGGAGAAATAGATTCATCGACCAAAGAAAATTTTAAGTCCAACAAATCCCTAAGACAAAATATCCAGGAAATATGGGACACAGTGAAAAGACCAGACCTAATAATAGGTATAGAAGTAGGTGAAGAAGTCCTGCTCAAGTCTATGGGACCTCTGACAGGGACAAGGATGTGTCCCTGGTGCATGAAAGGATTTTTAGAACCCATCAAATTAAAATCAATCTAAAGAGATGAAGAAAGTCATTTCATATTCCTCACAGGAAAATTCCATCAGGACGAAGTCTCAATTACATCTATGCCCCAAATACAAAGGCACACCCATGTTCGTAAAAGAAATATTACTAAAACTCAAATCCCACATAAAACATCACACACCTATAGTGGGAGACTTCAACCTTCTACTCTTACCACTATACAGGACCATCAGACAGAAACTTAGCAAAGAAAGAACTAACAGAAGTTATGACCCATGTGGGTTTAACAGACATCTATAGAACATTCCATCCAAACACAAAAGAATATACCTTCTTCTCAGCTCCATATGGAACCTTCTCTAAAATCAACAGCATACTCCACAACATAACTAACCTCAACAATATGTATGTATGTATGTATGTATGTATGTATGTATGTATGTATGTATAATGATATCACCATGCTTTAAAGTTAGAATTCAACAACAACTCAAATTGAGAAACCCTACAAACTCATGGAAAGTGAACAATGCTCAATCGCACCATTCCTGGATCAAGGAAGAAATAAAGAAAGAAATTAAAGACTCCCTAGAATTCAGTGAAAATGAAGACACAATATACCCACACTCATGGAACACTTTGAAAACACTAACAGGAAAGGTCATAGCACTAAGTGCCCACAAGAAGAAACTGGAGAGTAGTCATATTAGAGAATTAACATCACACACAATGGAGTACTACTCAGCAGAAAAAAACAAAGAAAACAAAACAAAACAAAACAACTAAAAACAAACAAACAAACAAAACAATGGAATCTTGAAACTGGCAGACAAATGGACGGAACTGGAAGAAACCATCCTGAGTGAGGTAACTCAGTCACAAAAAGACAAACATGGTATGTACTCACTCATGTGTATTTTAAACATAGAGCAAAGGATCACCAGCCTACAATTCACCTCTCCAGGGAAACTAGGAAACAAGGAAGACCCCAAGAGAGGTCCCCCACAGAACGGGAAACAGACACTATCTCCTGGGCAAATTGTAAGTGTGGGGTGGCAGTGAGTGGAGAGGGAGTTAGTAGAAAGAGAAGGAGAAATGAGGAGGGAAGATTAAAACATGACGGAGTAGGAGGATTGAGTCATGGGAAGAATGGAGGAGAACAAGAAAAGAGATACTGTAAGAGAAGGAGCCATTATATGTTTAAACAGAAATCTGGCACTAGGGAAGTGTCCAGAGACCTACAAGGATGATCCCAACTAACAATCTAAGAAATAGTTGAGAGGCTACCTTGAATGTGCTTCCCTGATAATTAGATCGATGGCTACCTTACATGCTATCCTAGACCCTTCATCCAGTAGCTGATGGAAGCAGAAGCAGACACCCACAGCCAAGCACTGAGCTGAACTCCTAAAATCCAGTTGCAAAGAGGGAGAAGTGTTGAGCAAAGGGATCAAGACCAGTTTGGAGAAACCCACAGAAACAGTTGACCTGAACAGTTTCCCAGCTCATGAACCCCAGCTGGACCAACCCAGAACTCCTGAATGTGGGTCTCAGTTAGGAGGCCTGGGCAGTCTGTGGGACCTCTGAGAGTGGAACCAGGATGTATTTCTGGTGCATGAAAGGACTTCAAAAACCCATTCCCCATGGAGGGACACTCCCTTAGCATAGAGACAGGAGAGAGGACTAATCCCTACCCCTAATGACTTGACAGAATTTGATGATCCCCCCTGTAAATTCTCAACCACCCTGGGTAGTGAATGGGACATGGGACCAGGGTGGGGAGATTGGGGGACATGGGAGGAAGAAAAGGGGAGAGAACTGGGATGGATATGTAAAATAAGGAAAAAAAGAGAAAAATAAGAAATAGTTGAAGAAGAGAATTGGGAAATACATTATGATGGGCAAATAATTGTTGGAGAAATGGAGAGAAAGTGCAGCAGGACTGTTCATGTGCTGTGGAAAGAGGCAGATCTGAAGAAGAGACGATGGTGAGGACAAGATGATGTGGAAGGCCTGCTTTACACCCAGGGCCAGGGTGATGTTAATGTATGGGCTGTTGCCAACAGCCATTTGTGGGCCTGTGGTCCTACTATAGCCAGATAGCCAGGAGCCATGCTGCAACCAAAGGCCATAAGGATACCTGGGGTCTGACCTGACACGTGTGACCATAATGGTGTCCAAGGTTCATGCTGCCACTGGGATCCGAGTGATCTGAGTGTCCTGCTTGCCACTGGAGACATGGTGATGTGCAAGCCTGAGCTGCTTCTATGGGCCATGCCCTGCTGTAGGGGTCCATGTTCCTGCTACAGCTGCGGTCTATGTTGATGTACATGACCAGTGTTCCCACGTGGGTTTATAAGAACAAATCCAAGAACTGCACTGAGCTGGGCCTACCCTTTAGAGCACAGCCCTGCCCCTTGCTAGACACTGCAATAGTAACATTGGCCACACCCCTCATTGGAGAGCTTTCTGCCACACAGTGCACTCATTCCCTCAGGAGAGATGGCACTTCTCCTCAACCATGGATGCAGGAGAGCTGTCCCTGCTGTCATAGGCCTAGAAGAGCTTTCTCTGCTCCTTGCCTCAGGGGAGCAGTCCCAGTGGCCTCCAAAGATCAGCTCAGCTATCACTTAGACCCAAATCTTGTACCTTGTGTTGACCCTCCCTAAAACTACCTTATCTTTGGCCTGCTGGAGCATGGAGGACTCTTCCGTTGGAATACTAGTCATTGGATTTCCATGACTCAGGGCAATGGCAGGATATCCCAGAGAAATTATAGTGAAGGGCAAGTGGTGATAGTATGTCAGAGTCCAGAGACCTTGAACCAGTCCAGTGACTCACTGCAATGAACATTTATAGGTTTGGCTGATTGGACCATAGGATAAACTGCATGGCACACCACAGTTCCCAATGCCACTAGGATGAATGAAGAAGTGTTGGAGAAATGAGAATGATGGAGGAAAGAGATTTTTTTTTTGTTCTGTTTTGTTAATTTTGGTGGAGGATGTTGTGGGGGTGAAGAGCGATATGGAGGAATTGGAAGGTGAGCAGTATTGGGGTGTATGGTGTGAAATTTGCAAAGAATCAATAAAGAATTGTGTTATATATAGATATATGTATACTACATATATCTCTACATATAAATATGTATATGTAGTGTATGTAGTATACATATAAAGGAAAAAATAAAAGTATAAAGGAAAAACAATAAAAGAAACCTTTGTTAAAGTAATGAATTCCTTCCCCAACACCAAGATGGAAGTTTATCTCAGGGGAAATTGATATACAACAAGGAGATTTATCTGTTTTATATATACCTTTTTGTCTAATCTTGGACTAAAAACTTAAATATAACATTTTACTTTTGTCTTGATAGAAAATTCTCTGAATCCATCTAGTGTCTTTTATTATAAAACATTAAGACAAAACATACCATCCTATCTTAGCACTTATAGATACATGCATACATATTTTGTAGCCTAGAAGTGTGTTATTTCTGTTTCCTTGTGGTTAAGTCCAACGATTGATGGGAGAAATGCTTGGTTAACTTGATCTTCTGTGTATTTGGTTGTTCAATATTACTAAATAAAAACTGTGGGAAGGTAAATGGGTGTTAAAATTGTTCAATTCTTTTGATTTAAGTAAAATAGCTTCGGGAAAATAATAAATAAAAAATATAAAGTCAGTCATGCGGATAGACAGAAGCTAGATTCTGTTCACAAAGACAATGGAAGTCAGATGTCATGACATTTCAGGCTGAGCCTACCTCATTAAGAGAGTAGAACTCTAGGAGGACATAATGGTTTGTGGGATGTCATGCAGTTGCTTCCTTAGGCTTGAGGCCCAGTGTAGCCTGGGATATTTGATCCCCAGATTCTAACACAGTAATCCTCATCTGTCTCAGGTATGCCTCAAGATGGGGTATTAAATCAGGTGCTATTATCTCAGAGGCCAGGCAACATGCATCTCACCTTCTCTATTCTCCATCTTGTTTTGAGAAGCTGAGAGGGATGCCTACTATGAGCCTGATGTTACTGATAGTTGAATCTGGTCTAGTTTCCCTTACTAGAGAGGAATCTTACTTAGGTCATTTAGAGCATGAGCATACAATGAAGGATGCTTATAGTTCAATCCTACTGCTGCATTTATTATGTAGCATCATTGTTCTGCCATGAAAATTCTTAATATTAGGAACTCCTATTTGTCTGGGGGTACTGGTCTCTTTGTTCATGACCATGGCATGTTGTCTGTGCATTGATAACCCTCCAAATAAATATTTTACTACGAAGGGCAATTTGACTAAGTATATTCTCCTTGATTCTCCACATTTTTTCTGGCTTTGAATCTAGCAGAAGGACTGCACAGATAGTGCAGTGGGTAAAGCAAGACCTTGATTTTTTTGAGAGACCCCGCTTCAACAAGGTGGAGAATAGTAGAGGAAAGCACCTGATGCAAAACACTGACTTCCACACCACAAATATGTACATATAACCTTTCCAACAAACACATGTGTATTCGTGATTACATTCAAATCAAACAGAAACTCAGGTGATTTGGCTCACCACTCCCAAGGGCACAAACAGCAAGCTTATTGAATTCATGTGGTGATGACATAGTAGGTGGGTAAAATGTAAGTGCTGTGAGAATTGTGGCTTCCTTTCATCTAAATTGCAGAGGTCTCGTAAATTACCCAGAAGCCTTAGCGGAGGCTTGGCATGAATAAAATCCTGCAGGAGCTTCCGTAACTCATCATTAATGAGAAGCTTCATCTGAGAAATTTCTAACATAGCCAAAGGAATGAGGCCCCTGCAGGTTCTTTTTACAGGAATACCTAGAAGAGCTGTGTGATTGAGGCAGAGCCACCAGTTTGCAATGCTAGTCTAGGAAAACTGTCCACAGGTCTCTAAGCAGTGAGATTTGCTGTCCAGATTGAGTCCAGCAAAACCATGGCACCAGGGCTTCCAAAGTACTCAAATCCCCCAGTGTCCCCAGGAGATTGCAAGCAGTGGACAGTATCTTCTTTGTTGGGTTTTAGACTTACTTGAGGCTTCTTCTTATGTTGCCCATATCTTCTTTTTAAAATCGGAGTATCTACCTAATTACCAATTGAACCTGTGTATTTTCAGCAGCTTGTTTTTATTTCATAGGCTCACTACTGGAGGGAGCTTGCTTCAGGATGAATCATGATGGGAGTCTTACTCCTCTCTAATTTAGAGGAGAATTTGGATTTGCACTTTTCTGTTGCTGCTGGAATGTCTAAGGCACTTGGGTGCTATTGGGATAGAATGAATGGATTTTATATTTGAGAAAGGTGTGTTTTAGAGGGGAAAGGGCAGAATATTATGGTTTGAATGAATCCTCCAAGGCTCATTGCGATGGTCTGAATCTGAAATATGTCCCATACACTCAAGCTTTAAATACTTGTTTCTCAGCAGTTGGAAATGTTTTGGAGATCTTTGGAGTTTTGTGAGTGGGGCAGGGGACATAACTAGTGGAAAGAGATCATTTTAAGAGGTTATTTGGTAGTTAAGCATAGACTCCATTTCTAGCCAGTCTTTGCTGCTTGCTCAGCAGATCTTAATAGTGTCCACCTGATGGGTTGACTACAATAAATACCTGCCATTAGCCAAAAAAAAAAAAAAAAAAAACAACCCAAACAAAAAAAAAAAAAATATTTTCAACTCATATTGTCTTTCAGATACATGGAACAGAAAAATAAAAAAATTAAAAAAGATCATTATATTCATACTGAAACTTAACTGCTATTGTAATGAGCTATAAGTCAGACATTTAAGAGATCATTAATTCATGAGGAAGACTTTGGCCTTTTGTCCTTGTGACTGCATTGATGCCATTACCATGACAGTGGTTTAGATGTTATGGAAATGGATTTCTTCTCACAGTGAATTGACTAGATTTTCCTGTGTTGTACACATGCCAGCTTGACGCTTCACCATGATCCTGTGTATCTTGGAGACCCTCCCCACTTCCTTACTTTAGGGCTTCTATGCCTCCAGAACTCTAATGAATTTATTATATTTCAACACTAACCAATTTGATGTATTCAGTTGAATATCAGCAGAAGATGTACTAAGCCTTTACTACAGATTTCCAAAGCTGTATTTTAACCTTTTTTTTTTTTTTAAAAAAACAGAAGTATAATATATTTACATAAAAGCATGCACATCATAAGAACAAAACTTAGGGGGACTAACATTATTGCCAAGACTCATCAATTTTGAAAAAGAAGGGGAGGAAGGAAGAAAAACAGAAAGAAAGAAAGGAAGAAGGAAATAAAAATAAATTTCAACCTCAGGTTGGAAAAAATAATACTTTTCTTAGCTTCTAAATCACTGTCTCTATCATTCCCACTGAAACTCAAAGTGTTCCTTTATTTCAATGGTGAAGTATATTGTCATATAAAGTATTTAGTTTTAGGTGAATAATAACATGCACATGAGATCTTTGTGTTTTGATTTATAAATGCCCTATTTTTCCTTAAACTCTGTGAGTAAGCCAAAATGTGTATTTATCTTTCCAATCTCTCTGCTGTCACTTTTGATTTTATTTATTTATTTATTTATTTTGCTAAAGTTTCAGGATCAAGTTCCATCCTTTTCATTTTGTTTTCCTATCCATACATGATATTGTGCTACAAATATTCATTGTCTTGGAATCCAGATAGTTTCTTCAAAATGGTCTCATAGTTTGATCACATTCCCTGGTTGTCTTCAATGGAAACATTGACCTTCAACCAGTAAATTAATCCAAGCAAAATTAAAGACAAATCAGTTTTATGCTCTTGAATCTTCCAATTTATTAGCCAGCTTTATGGTGTGGAAGTTTAGTTGTCTTCCACTGACTTCACTCATCCAGTGGAAGCTGTGTCTTTCTCTCCAGCATCTAACTACATATAGTCTTATCTCCTCCCACATGACAAGAACTACTCCCCACTACAAAAAGATTTCTCCCTAGTATCAATCTTGAATCCAAATACATTCTGTTATCTTAAATAAGATGTTGTACTTTATTCAGATGATCAAAACCATTGTAACCCTGTTTGGAATAGGGAAGGAAGAAAAAGATTAATCTTATCTACAAAAATAAGAATAAGGAGGATTCTGTTAGTTTCCACACCCTAAATAAGTAAAATCTGTTGGTTTTCTAGGTCTTTTAGTACTTAAAGTATTAAGTAGCATGTATCTCCAAAGTATTTTCTCTGAATCAAAACTATATATCCTATGTTAAGTAAACACTATTTGCTATTACTTGGGCTCTGGTCCTGAGTTTCAAGCCTCATGGTTCTCTTTAAATTACTAAATTTTTCCTTCTCTGCCTAGGCTTTGATAGTGACCTAAGGATGCAATCCATTCTTTTGTTATTCATTTTGTTTCTTAATTTAGGAGTATAGATCCAATTGCATTAGTTTCTCTCTAATGCAAACAGTTTACAAATTTGTGTATATTCAAACCCTACCATCTTAATATAAAGTTTGACTTTACTTTTCACATATTCCTTTTAGTCTTTATCAGTCAAAAAAAAAAACTGTTTCATTTCAGTGCTGATTTGGTAATGACTATACTCCTACTTTACATTGCTCAATAATCTCACTTCTGGATCTTGAGGATTATCTCATGTTACTTTCTCCCCCAGTAGTATTATTCAGATCTGATTTTGAGCACCATTTGTCTCACCTAAAGCAATTTCTTAATACATAGTTCCAATAGCAATCACCTATGGAATTTTGTAGCTGTTTCCCAACTGAACAAGAAAACTGGAAATTATTAATGTTGAGAACTTATTGAAATATACTCTACTCCCCAATCAAATCTGACTCACCTTAGCTTAAATTCTTAAAATATATTTAGAGGAAACTGTGGTAGATGCTTACAGTGGGCAGTGATGCCCAACTCTCATATTCAACAATACGACCAATTCATTTTGAGGAAAGATATTTCTCCTATCAAGCAACCTTTCCATAGACTAAAAATCAAAGTACACTCCTGTGAGCAGAAAAGTTCAAATACTCTGAGTTTATAATCAGTGTAGACAAATTGGACTCTCTCTACAGACTTTAAGTGTTGTTCAGAGAGACCGAAGAGAAAGTGAAATGAACATAGGAGCTCAAGCTACAGAATCTTCTTAAGATCATCAACATCTTCAGCACCTCAGATGCTCCCAACAACCCCAGCTACTTGGTTTGAAAGTTTTACAGAGATAATCTTGAATTCCTGTCAGAAACAAATATAACTCTCTAGAATGGAATAGGTGATTGATCTGAATTTGATTTTTGATATTGTATCCATCCTGCTCCAAGAAACTTTAGCAATGTATAGTATAAATGGCATTCTTCTACTACCTTTAACTAAGTAAGTTTTTCAGTAAGAAAATGAGTATATAAAGAAAAATGAACACAGAAATAATCAAACAACACTCGGTCTTATGGTTTCCAAATCCGAGGTCTTCTAGAATTTATTTCCATATTTCATTCTATAGAAATTATACATGTTTTTACACTCTTGCTTGTTTTATTATTTCAATCACTTGCAATAAAAATGTTAGTCATTTCCTAAGTACCCCATCACATATTACCTGTACTTGCTATATGTTCTCATTGGAAAAATAATCCCTTTTTATTTTAAAATCTATATGAAGTAGAATAAATTTTACAGTGGAAATTTCTTTCTCATTACATTTAAAAATTACTTTTGAATACTACATGCTGTCAGGGCCATTTTCCAATTTAGATTGTAAATAAAACAGTCCTTCTTATGTTGCTGAATAAAAATAATTTTCCTTAAATTGATAGTTATAATTACTACCACATATTATTTGTAGAAAATTAATAAGATCTATTGTCATATTTCCAAGAATCATGTATTGAACTTGTTCATTTTCCCATGCTCTATCCCTCTTCATATTTTCTAACAGCTGTCTAATTTGCCATTCTGTGAGTATAATCATCTTATGTGTGGTCATTTTCAATGGTCTGTGAAGAAATATGTTTGATCACATGCCAATAAAAAGAATCCCAAAGCCACTGGCTACAGTTGGCTTTGGTAGCTCTTGAGTTTTCTGGGACCTAACTGCCTTCAATGGGAAAAGCTCAGGGGTAGAACATTTGACTCTCTTTCTCAATCATGTTCCACTAGTCCCATGTCACTCAGACATTTGTATGTTTATGTAAGGGATAGAAAATTCCCTCTATTGACTGTTCATTTTTATAAGGTTTCTATTTTTTTTTATTCTGTAAATTATTATATGTGTGCATACTCATGTGGCATTCAGAAAACACCTTTGTGGAGCGTGTTCTGTTCTCTCCTTCCACCATGTGGGTCCCATGGGTGGAGCTCAGGTTATAAGGTGTAATAGCAGCACCCTTACATGCAAAACTAACTCACCAGTCCAATGATTGGTTTCTAGAGAAATAAATATTGAAACTACATCTTAATATTCTAAAAGTGAAACATCAGTTCAAAATTCCCTTCTGTAGTTTTCATCTGGACCAGAGTACACTCAGAGAGAGAACCATTATTTATATTCCAGTTAATTTGGGTAAGAATGATACATGCTTCTAACACAAATAGTTAGGATTTTATGAAATTATTTTTTTTAAGAATTATTTACTCTATCAAAACTAATGGTATATTTACACTTCCTGGCACGAGGTCAAAGTTGTTACTTAATCCGGAACCTTCTTTGTGTATACTTCTGTAGCATTGCCTATAAAACGCTGTTTGTTGCCCAGTTTCCTGGAAGACCACCCAAATGGAAGAATAAACACCTTGCAAACAAACAAACAAAAAAATTATTCTTTTGAGAATTGAGCTTTGCTTTATGTAGTATTAAAATTGTACTGGTTATTTAGCATTTTTTATGAATGTTATAATACATCTGATAATAAACAATGAAAATGTACCATTGTGGACTTTAAAAAAAGAAAAAATATAATTGTGATTATATGGTACCATGGATTGGGATTCTTTAACAAAGAATTGTTATTTGGGCCTAAACTTAATAGTGAGTCACTTTTGTTATGAAGAAACACTCTTCTCATTAACCTGTGCACTGACTCACACAGCAGATCCTTGTCATTGACACTTTTCTCAGTCACAGGGAAGACCAGGAAAGACTTAAGATCATCTGAATCAGCTAAATATTTGAATGTTTTCTGATACACCGAGTTACAAAACCTGGGGGATGTAGACTATCCTTTACGTGACATAACAAAATACCAACATCCAAAGCTTAGGAGGATCATCTTTAAATAAAGTAGCAGGCTTTTATGTAAAACTAAAGGCAAACAAAAAAAAATATGGTGACTTAAGTATCAGTGTGAAGATTAATTAGTTCCTCACAAAAGAGCAAAACAACAATGACACATAATATATGAGGATAGCCACAATTTTAATAGCATGCCACAGACAGAGGATACATTGACTGCTCAACTGTGACTGTGTAGCTAATGCTGATTCAAGTCTCTATTTTCTTAAAAACAAAACAAAACAAAACAAAACAAAACAAAAAACTATCACATTCTTTGAGGCAGCAGACACTTGTGACCTTCCACAGTCATTTAACCCCTCTCCTTTCCTAATCTTGAAAATGATAATGTCATAATCAACATGACTCTCATGGGAAGCTGTGGTTGTTTTCTTCATTGCTTTTAAGGATATTTTATGTAAAGCAGTGTGAGTGCTTCCAAGCATGCTGTGGTGTAATGAGAATTTTTTATTAGAAGTCATGGTGAGAGGCTAGTTAGCTGACTTCAAGCACAGTGTACAAAGGAGTCAAATTATGTGCTCTTGCCCCATGTAAGTGGACAGACACATGGCATCTGTATCTAGGCCTGATATGTAAACATAAAAAGTTTCATAAAAGTGGTTGCCATCGGTCAAAATAGTATATATTTTTGAGGACTACAATAAATCTATCCCTGAGTCACTTCTTTTTCCCTCTGTCTTTCTTAAGTGTTTTTTTTTTTTTTTTTTTTATTGTATTTGAGACATGATTTGAAACATTCAGATTTGACGTTTCAAATAATAACAATCCTTTTAAAAAGATGACCGGGCTACATGAAGGCAGGAGAAGAGTGAGGAGGTATGCATGGGAGATTTTGTGGTTTTCTAGAGGAGTTAGTGGGAACAAGAGGGAATAGATAAGCTCTTAACATTATATATTCTTGCAAAAGTTAATGAAATTATATATAAAAATACATTTGTCTAAGGGTTCTCCTCCTCTGAGAGTTTCACATTTTGCCCTTAAAACAAGTAGATTCCTGGTAGGATATCCATGAAAAAGTATATGATATCCACACTTAAACCTGAATTCTCGGTAACAATAATAATGATCATATTCATAGATTATATCTATGAAGAAAAAAATGAGCTACTTTTAACTGTAGACCTGTTGAAATATAAATTGTGGTGAATATACTAGAATAAATGAATGAATCTGGTCCAGTTTGTAATGGGAGCAGCATGATAATTATCAATAGTCTTTTAGTGGTTAGTAGACCTCAGCTGAACTTTGAGTTTTGTGTACTTGGCATGTTACCAAAGCTTCAATATAGTAATTATTTTTTTAGCAAGGGCATTGTAGACACATATTGTTTTTTTATAGTTGAACAATTTTCTTTCTGGTCTTCTTCAAATAATAACTTCCCGAGTTACTTTTAAGAGCCACTTAATGCATTTGTTTCAAATAGTACCAAACCTGCTCTAGCAATTCAGAATTGGTCTCATAGCTTAGGCACAGTCAGCACAACACAACATGACTGAGCACTTAGGCTTCACTGGAATTATTTCTGGGATGGCAACCTGAGTTGGTGACTATATCTATTTATATAATTTGCTTCCAAAATACAATGAAATAATTAAAATAGATTCTTTGGCAAACACAAGATCTACCTGTTTTATGAAAACAAAATCTGTGCAGTGATATGAATGTGTGAAGAACAGGGTTCTTAAGCATGTCTGTTCATCCAAAATAAGCCCTTTTCTACTTTAAACTTCTGCTTTATAAATAATGTAAACAAATATAAATGACAATTCATCCCAGATTCCTGACCCCAAATACTACCAGGGATCCCCTAGGAACTCAGCGTTTACTCTGGCCAGGAAAACAGGTAGGATAACTGGGGATGTTCAGCTCTTCCTCCTCTCCTTCAGTGTCATTCCCAGCTCTGAAGAACAACACCAGCTGCCAAGACAATTCATCTCTACTAGAGATCAGTAACCCTAGCACAGTAGGCACTAAAAATTGCAACACAGCAGAAGCATAAGATAAAGACCTTAAAATAGACTTTATGAATAGTTGGAGGTCCTTAAGATAAAATAAATAAATCCCTTAAAGTAATCTATTGAATCACAAACAAACAATAGAAGGAATAAAACAACCAAGACCTGAAACTGGTGTCTACATAGAACCTTCACCTTTAGTGCATGCCCACCAATGAGAAATGAAAATACCAGCCCGGCCACAAAATATTCAGTCTACAATAGTGTCTTGCCTACAAGATATGATAGTTAATGGTGGCACAACAATTAGAGTTTACTTAAGACCCACTGCATGAGAAGGAATCTATATCTGAGGCAGATTGGGTGACTAAGAAATTGATATCAGATAGCCCAGAAACTAAGGGCAAAACCAAATATTACTGTTCGACTTAAAGAATGCACCAGTAAAATGATTTCTATTAACACTTTGAATTTTCATAAATAAGTTCTTCGATCAGCCATCCTCAGGGAAACTTCTTATTGAAGCAGTTGGGAACAAATACAGAGACCCAGAGGCAGATAATGTCAGAGATTGAGAGTCTATTGAACATTCATCCTTAAATATAATGTACCCATTAAATTCTTCCCATCAGGACTCAGGGAATCCTGCTGAAGATGAGACAGAAAGAGTGTAAGAGACAGAGGAGATGGAGGACACCAAAGAAATGAGTCCTTAATCAACAGGATTGATGTACATAAGAATTCGTAGAAACAGAGGCAGTTGGTTCTCATAGGTCTGTACCAGATGGTCCTAGAAGAAAGAATTGGACACCCTCCCCATAACTTATCCAGAATATATCTCCATTAATAACTACTTGCAAAGGAAAATTTAGTTTTCTCCAAGGGAGTCTCAATGGTTATATAAACAACTCGAGGTTAGGCTGTATGCCCCAAAGTAGATGGCCTACAGAAAACAAATTCAATGGCATCTTTGGAGGTTTATTATCTCATAATGTCATGTTGGATCTTTTAAAAATATATAACTTTTTATTTTTATCTTATTTTAAAATAGATGTTCTGGGGCCTAGTGGCACATGCCTTTAATCCCAGCACTCATGAGTCAGAAGCAGGAGTACCTCTGAGTTCAAGGACAGTCTGATAAACTTAGTGAGCTTTTGCTATGTTAAGGTTAAATCCCTTCCTTTTATTTTAGACAGAAAAGAGGAGATGATGGGAGATGTCATTCTTTACATGGTTCTCCTATTGGTTACTGAATAAAGCACTGTTGGCCAATAGGAAAGCAAGATAGGCGGGACTAGGAGACAAGGAGGATGGAAGGAGATGTAGGAGGAGATTCCACATGCATGTAGGACCAAGAGAGCAGAACTCCGGGCCCTCTCTCTGGTAAGCCAAGACCATGTGGAAATACTTAAATTGATAGAAATGGGTTAATATTTAAGACAGAGCTAGCCAATAAGATACAATAGTAACAGTCCAATAGCTTCATATCTAATACAGCATCTCTGTGTGTTATTTGGGGCTGGCACGCTTGTGGGAATAGGCTGGTGGAAAAAAAAACTTGTAACAGTGAGCTCTAGGCCAACCAGGGCTACATAGTGAGACCTTGTCTAAAAAAACAAACAAACAAACAAACAAATACAAGTTCTGCACACACAAATGAGATAATTACCACTTACCA
The DNA here is from genome assembly GCF_943737965.1 of Phodopus roborovskii. Classification (NCBI taxonomy): domain Eukaryota; kingdom Metazoa; phylum Chordata; class Mammalia; order Rodentia; family Cricetidae; genus Phodopus; species Phodopus roborovskii. The sequence continues at coordinate 37,295,312 of NW_026126407.1, read as the reverse complement.
GGAATGTCAGGTATAAATCAAGGAATCCATGGTGATCAAGGGTGCTTGTGAGCCCAATTTGGGTCATGATATACTCTTTACTTAAAAAGCATTTCCTCAGAAAGCTAAATATATGTAGCTAATAATAAGAAATATGCACATATAAATGGAGGCTAGTAATACCTCAAAAGGTACTTTTTTCTTTATGTTATGAAGTATACTCAATAATGCAAAATAAAATTAAAATGTTCAACATTGTTCCAAATTTGTGAACATAAAATATTTTCCACAGTGGGTGGCAAGTATGTACTCAGTAATATTTGTTTGTGGGGAATCCATCTGGGTTTGCATAAAACAGTGGCTGAACCCCACTGACAGTACATCTCTAAAGATCGAGGGTGGCATCCATGACAACCTATAATAGAATATTTTCCTAGCAATCACGAATAGCTTTGGGAAACAGATGACATTCATCCTGATCCACTGGAAGGTTTCTGTCTTTACAGAGCACAGCCTGTGAGTAGGGGATAGATACTCTTGTTAGGTATCACCCATGTTCCTAGCTAAAACTAGAATCTCCTTTATAATGTCCATGGAAAAGCAGAGTTCAGTTCATAAAGAAAAGGGTATATTTATGCATTGCTTAGCAGGTTCAGCATGAATAATGAATAGAAATTTGAATAATTCCACATCTTCAGGCTTTGTGAGTCATATCAGGTTAAAGACTTCATCAATATCCAGCCATTGTTCAATTTTCTTAAGATTTCTCATTTCCAGAAATATTTTTATTTAGAGTACTTTCCATTTTAATATATGTAGACATGAGTAAGATGAAGAGATGTTACTGTATGATTTAAATTAACATTTTGCTTCCCAGAGTGGATCATGCCTAGATAAGCTGTACACCTTGTAGAGGTGAGTGGAGCATGCCCAGATATTTGCATTCCCTACACCTGTGCGGACACCTGCAAGTAGAAACCATATGGGTATCCGTATCTATCCTAGATTGCTGAGCAGTACTTCTTAACATGATGGATTCAACTTTACAAATGGAATCTTTGAGGATCTTATAATAGAGCTGTTAAAATATTAGCCATCTGCTAGCAGTCTGGACTGCCATGAGCAAGAGCCCACGCACAATATGAACCACCATTTATTTTTGCTCACATCAAGAAAAGACAACATTTATTTTAATAAACTAAGACACAGTAAAAATAGGTCTAGATGCAAAGAATGGGTCACCGAGAGACAGGAAAATGTTGCCTCTTATAATGGACATGGGGCAGTTTTTGGGAACTTGCAGATTGTTTTTAACTTTTGCAAATATAGGAAAAGTGTTTTCCTGGTCACTCTGGGAGGAAATCCCAATTACTGAGCTATTTTTTTTTTTTTTTTTTGATTTGACAGTGATTGGTTGATGTTACTATTTACAACCCACAGGGACAGTTTTCCAGAGAAGTACTCAGTTGGAAGAAGGATGCTGCACTGCTCTTACTAGCTGCTAAACACTGAATAATTTGTATTTTCTTGTGGGATACAAAGCTGTAGCTCTGCATAGCATGATTATAAAAAGGCATTTAAAAAAAATGGGAAATGGATTAAAGTAGTGAGTACAGACCTATGAGAGAAAAATTTGAGTGATTCTTACATCAGACAATTCTCATTACCTGGCATATTGGTTGTCAGAATTGTAAAAGAAATGAAGTCTATAATCTTATTAAAAACACTGCATAGTTATATTAAGGGTAGTGACTTTAGACTTAATTTTTAAAGATACTTGTGTCTCTCAGTCTGATGAGAAAAATTCAAATATTTGAACAAGAGAAAAGGGCAGGCTTTTTGCACAGAAGGTATTTGGGTGAGGATTGTTTATTTGGAGAGGTTTTCCCAAACAATGATGATGTAATTTCCACAGAGGAAGAGCCATCATAGGTGGGAAGTGATTCCATGCTTGGCAGCTCTTTCAAGAGCCAAAATGAGAGTACGAGTCCTCATTCGTACATCAGACTATTGTGCAGCAGGAATGGCCACAGCAGAGCTCCAGAGAGCTTACACACAGAGCATAAACTATGCTGAGTTTTGTTTCATTTTGTCTGATAAGTAATCAGCTTATTTATTTATAACTCTTCGGTAAACCTTTATTTCCTCCTGGAACCCTGTTGGCCTTTTCTCTAAGTATTCTTGACTAGTTTCAGAATCAGCATTCTGTGGCACAGGAGTGTATCATGAAGGGATGGACAGATTGTGAGGAATTCATAAGTTAGGAGGGCAAGCACAGGCTTTTGAAGATTTCAAGAACCAGTGTTTAAAAGCATGCATGTGAGATTTTAAAATGGTTTGCAGGCTTCTGGACCCGATTATTGAGCTTTGCAATTATGTAGTTGAAAAGGCTTGGTGGGAACTTCTGGCATTTAGACTTTTGCAGTGAGCTCTTGCATGGAAGAAGAAAACGGGTGTAAGAGGCATAAGAGCACTAAACCCTTACAACAATGTGCAGAATAGGAGGCTGTGTATGTATCAGCATGTCTGCTTGCATGGAGTTTGCTCTCTCTCTCACTAGTTTTTACTTCACTAGTTTTTGCTTCTTTAAAAAAGTAAAATGATGTGGCTTTGAGTCTGATTACAGTGGCACACATATCAGATTAAGTGCTAGTTTCTCAAAATAAAAAAAAAAACATACAGAATTTTGCAGTAAAGAACTTTATTTTGGTCCTCTACCAATTAATCATGAAAATAAATTGTGCTGATCAAGTGTTCTAGGTAATGTGTAAATTTTTGGATTATACAAAGTGATTAATTTTCTGGAACTATAGTTAATCTTCTGGAGATAAACTGAAAAAGATAACCATTTCAGTTGGCAAGGATAGATGCTCATTCATCTTCGCTGTCAACATCCAATTAAAAAAAAGCAAGAAAAGGCTTTTAGAGGCCACAGAAACATAGCCTCTTGAATAAATTTGGTTAGTAGTCACAAGGCTGTTTTGGAATTATGGCCATTTGTACGAATGAACCACAGTATTATACCCCCATAAACACACTTTTCCCAAGAAATCCTGCCCACTTAGAATTTCCATGTCTGTAACACATTTTCTACTTTAATTACTATACAGCTATGCTTATTTGAATATTTGAACTTTTTGAAATCACTAAGATAATTTTCTGAGCAATCATTTTACTAAAAATGACAAAGTGTGAAACTGTCTTTTAAATACATATCTCTGTATGTGTGGATTAGACTAGCCTTAAATTGCATGGGAATAGCTTATTTTTTGCCACAGAGTAAAATTAATATCAAGCCTCACAATTTGCCAGTGAATAGAGTACAGTGGAGCATTCAGCTTGAATAGTAGATCTGTACCACATTCCTTCACACAAGGCTCAGGGACCATCACAGACGACAACAGAAAGATTGTAGAGTTAGAGATCAGGGAGGACAGTTACAAAACTGTTTTCTGTACATGACTGCATAGGACTGTTTGAACCTTTTCAGAACAAGACAGGACAGTTTTTCAAATTTTCTTTCTTTTGATATGATCTGTCAGATATTCTAGACCTATAGCCAAAGCTGGTTGCCCCATCATTATAGAGAGACTTTGGGTGACTGTCCAGGTAATTTCTATTATTTCTTGAACATTTTGGAAGTTGCCAGTTTGTATTTCCTGCTTACTTGGGTAATATTATTTTCCTTCTCTTATCTTTTATGGGGTTAAAGACCAAATAGCCACTGTTCCTATCTTCTCATATCTTAGCTAAGACATTTTAGTACAAGACTTAGGATCTTCAGGAAAGGACAGCTATTGGAAAAACCTCTGTTATTTGCCAAATTCCATATAGCCTAGACATTTAGTATGTATTTATTTTTCTTGCTTGATGTTATTTTTATTGTTGTAGCTCTATTTTTGTGTTTGTTATTTCCCTTTCTTTTTCTTATATTTCTTCTTATTATACAAAGTTTTGTATTTTGTTTAGAACCTTCTTATGGAGACAAAAGGGGAAAGTGTTGTGGGAATTCATTCCACCAATAGTTTTGAGGGAGTGGTCTTAGGGCACAGTTTTTGTGTGAGGACATGATCTCTTATAAGGAAGAGGAGGGGTCCCCCTTGCTCTTTTGTGCACTGGTCAGAGATTTGATCACAGCATCCATTGATGCCAGGGCAGAATGGAGGAGCATAGTGACTCTCTACCTTATTGTTATTTATGAGTGTTTCCCAATAAATTTTGATATCCTTTCATTAGGGTCTTGTGAACCCACTTACTCTTGTTTACAAATTTGTTTACAAATTAGGTATAGGCCAGACCATTTCTCAAACACATCCTGTATGGGTCTTATTTTCTCATTTGTAAAATACATATTTTATGCATTTATCAAGAAAATAAAAAGCCTTAAAAGTCTAACATCCAGTAAACATCCATAAGTGTTAAGTCATAATTATAATAAGTACATAGTACTTACAAATTTAGACAGAAGCTATGATTTTTTGCCACATTCATCCATTGAATCAAAAAATGTTCAATATTCGTACAATTCTAAAATTTGCTGACACTGCACTCCACCTCATTGCAGTCCTCTGGAGCAGTCCATTTAATCTTTCAGAAAGATGTGTTAATTTTAATAGCTACAGCTTGGTATTTATTAAATGAAATCCTTTCACCAGCAAGATCAGACATTTGAAATACAAGGAGGCATTTTCCTACACAGTTAAGAGTGGGTGTGTGCTTCAGGGCTAAATAAGAAATATGAAATAGGGCCTGCAATATGGCTCAGTGCTTTGCCCACTGAGCCTGACAAATTGAAATTCAATTGCTGGGCATACAAAGCAGAGGTAGTGAACCAACTCCCAAATATTGTTATCTAATGTCTACAGTACACAGTTGTATAAGTGCACCTACCAGAATAATAAACATGATAAAATTGCTTTTAAAACCATAAAACATATTGTTATATATGCACTTATACAAAATTCTGTGTCTATTAACCCACTCCTGCACACACAGAGAATGTAACCAACAGTCATTTTTAAATGAGCACAGCAAATGAGTCATTGTACGTACAGAAAGTGATTGCTTATGAATAAAGTACATGCAATAAGCTACTGATTTAGTGCAACAGAATAGCAGAACAAAACCAGTTAATGTCTCACTGCTGGTCCTGTGCTGAGAAATCAGTATTGATAGCAGCTAAATGTGAAGAAAGGTGTTGAGAACAACTGATGTAGCTTCAGAGACCTGGGTTGTATTTTGGCTTTGAAACACCTATAGATGGAAAACAAGGTAGAAACCATTTATGAAAGAAGAAGTGGTATCAGAAAAAGATCAGAGGAAGCATGACCAAAGACCTGAAAATTTGGCAAACTCTAATCTCTATCTCCTTTTAGAAGGGAGTGAAGACATATAAGAAAATGTTTTTATTCCAAGGAATCCAAGGAATATTGTTTAAGCTCCAAATCAGTTCAGAGGGGGCTAAAATGATTTCTTTTTTTTAAATCAGAGAAGCTTGTTTTTGCAACGGTGACTCATAATTAGTAAAAGAATAGATTACTGTTCAATGCCCAGCCATAAATAAGATATTTATAACATTCCCTCCTAAGCTCACAGAATATTACTGAATTAATGATGCAAAGATTATAAGGGCTTCAGGAAAAGTGTTGGGTAGTGGTATAGAACACTGACTTCTAAGAATAAAATGATAACATGGTTATTGTTCTCTTGAACTCAAAGCATCTATGATTATCTGTATGACGTCTCTACAACTCTGGGCCTGTTAACACCTAATTTTCCCTAAAGATTTATAAGCGGATTACAGTTACTGATGTAGAAAAATATGCCACTTAATAATGTGCACCTTCTTGTATTAAAAACCCTACCCACAATATAATAACAATTAATGAACTCAGTGATCATCAAAATACACAATACTGAGATATGAAATGAAAGTAGAGAGGAACTAATTATGAAAAGAATGGAACAACAATGGGAGGAGAAACAAAGAGGGTAATAAAGGTGGGTGAATATGATAAAAACATATTATATGTATGTATAAAATATCATATTGAAGCACATTATTTTGTGCTTAATTAATTGGCTTGCAGCGATAAGAATACTTAAAAAGTATTGGAACTCAGTAAACAATGTAAAGATCCAGTAGGGTTACTCTTTTGATGTCTGCCTTAAAAATATTGTACTTTGGTTTGCAGTGGAAACAAGGAATAGAAATGGATGAATTAAGATCTCCCAAGTTAAGTCTTAAGCAAACCATCCTTATGGCTACTCTGAATGCATCCAGACCTCTGCATCAGTTGGTCCTATTACACATATTTTTACTCTTGAGACAGTTTCACTGGAACAAGAAAATAATGAAGAACAGAATACATGTATCTAGTATCAAACTCACTAATTTGGTATGTGTGGAGGAATGTTAAAACTGTAATTGTGCACCAAGGAACTGGTGGAGAATTTACACAGGTTTGACTATATGTTGTGCTATTAAGTTTCATGATAGGGCCAAAGTAATATTATTCTGTTACTGAACTGGTCTAGATTGATAAAATGTTTGATAAAATGTTTCCATTTTCTCATTCTTCATCATTTGTTGATCCAATTAAATGTTACTATATTATTCATATTCTACCTTCATTATTTTGCCATATCTGGATATAAAATACTAGTTTTTTTATTAATTAATGGTTAAATAATGACTAATTAATAACTAATTATTAAGGATTTCTATTTAGATCCTCTTCTTAGTTTACTCAATAACAGTGTTTTGAAATAAAAAACATTTTCTCTAAATTGAAAATATAAACCATTATAAACATGCCTAATCAAAAATACCATTTTTTTTCTGTCTAGAAAATCTACCAGCAAATCTGTTTGCTTCTTGAAGATTATATCCCACAAGCTCTGGTTCTCTTAGCTGAGACTGCCAATGGAGGTGATATGGGACAAAAAGTTAGACATGAGAGAATGAATTACTGATAATATCAATTATTTTGTTAGAAACCCAAGTATTAGTTTCAACTAAACAGGTAAGCATTTAAAATTTAAAATCATGGAAATCATGGAGCAACCTGAATTACAAAAATAATTTTTGGTGAGTTATATGTAGTTAAACTATATAACAAACTAAGGAGCATACAGATAGGAGAGAGGAGTTAAGGTTGAATTTCAATAATTTTTTTTTCCAAATAAAGTTGTAAGGATCCCAAATGAAGTAAGGACAAAACTCGGATATGGAGTGCCCAGGAAACCAAGGAAAGTGATCTTTTCCCAAGGGTGTATGAAAGGTTAAAGAAGCATCTTGTATATTTGGGATGTTGTATTAATCTATGGAAAAAATAAGTTATTAGTACATGAATACATGCTCCATGCAGAAAAATGAAGTGTGAGGTAAACTGGCACAGCCATGCCTTATGGAAACAGCAAAAGTCATAAAGCCAGCACAGCAGCTTGACAAAGAAGTAGCAAAGGTGAGCCATGTGATGGATTCTGGGCTACTTTGGGTTTGGATCTCCACATGTTGTATGTTTGGAGGGGTGGGCATCTTCTAATATTTGTACAACTTTGGGATATTGGATTGAAAAGAAATTTCTCATGAATAATTTATGCTTTCTCCAAGAGTACTGCTTCTAAGCTACCTCAGAAAAGTCCTGATTATGCTAACCATCCTACTTTCAAGGAGATATCCTCAACTACTTGAGGCTGTCTACTCTCTCCATATCTCTTCAACATTGTACTTGAAGTTCTATATGTAGACTATAAAGGCAATTAGAAATAAATCAGACAAGAGTCCCACCCTTAAAATATCCACAAATAATATAAACTATCTTGGAGTAACAGTAACCAAATAAGTGAAAGACCTATATAATAAGAACTTTGAATCTTTAAAGAAAGGAATTAAAGAAGATACCAGAAAATGGAAAGATCTCCCATGCTCTTGGATAGGTAGGATCAATATAGTAAAAGTGGCAATCTTGCTAAAAGCAATCTACAGATTCAATACAATCCCCAACAAAATACCAGCACAATTCTTCACACACTTTGAAAGAATAATACTCAACTTTATATGGAAAAACAAAAAACCCAAGATAGCCAAAACAACCCTGTACAATAAAGGAACTTCTGGAAGTATCACCATCCCTGGATTCAAGCTCTATTATAGAGCTATAGTCATGAAAAGAGCTTGGGTAAACCAATGGAATGGAACAGAAAACCCTGATATTAACCCACATACCTACAAACACCCAATTTTTGATAAAGAAACTGAAATTATACAATGGAAAAAAGAAAGCATCTGGCATAACTTAATGCCGGCATGTAGAAGACTGAAGATAGATTCATATATGCCACCATGCACAAAATTGAAGTCCAAATGGACCAAAGACCTCAACATAAACCCACCCACACTAAAACTCTTAGAAGAGTAAGTGGGAGTTACCCTTGAACAAATTGGTATAGGAGACTGCTTCCTGAACAAAACTCCAGTAGCATAGACACTGAGATCAACAGTGGGACCTCCTGAAATTGAAAAGCTTCTGCAAGCAAAGGACAAAACAGCAGCTCACAGAATGGGAAAAGGTCTTTACCAACCCCACATCTGACAGAGGGCTGATTTCCAAAATATACAAAGAACTCAAGGATACTCAATCTACAAGGATGACCCTATTTAACAATCCAAGCAAGAGAGGAGAGGCTACCAAAAATGCCCTTCCCAATAATGAGATTGTTTGCTACATTATATTCCTTCCTAGTGTCTTCATCTAGTAGCTGGTAGAAGCAGAAGCAAACACACACAGCTAAATCCTGGATTCCGGATGCAGAGATGGAGTGATGAGCAAAAGGTTCAAGAATAATCTGGAGAAACCCACAGAAACTGCTGTTCTAAACAAGTGGGAGCTCATGAACCCCAGTGTGATAGCTTGGAAACCAGCATATGACTGTCCCAGACCCTCTGAATGTTGGTATTAATTAGGAGGCCTGATCAGTCTATGGGGCCTCTGATAGTGGGTCAGTGTTTATCCCTTTTATATGAATGGATTTTGGGAGCCCATTCCACATAGAGGGATACTCTCTCAGCCTAGACACATGGGGATGGGTGTATGCCCTGCTTCAAATGATATGACAGACTTTGAAGACTCTTTATGGAAGTCCCCACCCTCCCCCAGGAGCAGAAATGAAATGGGCTGGGGTTGGTGGGGTGGCAGAGGAAGGACAGGATGGTGAGGGGACTGGGATTAACATTTAATACAAGCTGGTTTCAAATTTAAATACCAAAAATATAATAAATTAAAAGGATAGCTCTGTACTGTCATTGTTTATCAATAATGACTTACAAACTTCTATAAACTTACGACTCCAGATATATAGGAAAATAAAAGTAAACATTTGTCTAAAACCAAAAAAGATATGATGTATATTTTGGAACAACGTGAATAAATTCTGTATTAATGAAAAAACATTCTATATGCTAGTTAGGCACAAAGATTCTTGCCAACACTGTGGCCTTGTTCCTTTCTTATCTTGCTGACTCCTTACTTTCTTTCTGGGACATGGCTACCACGAAGCCTTTGCAGTGAATTCTCTATATATGAAGTTCAAGACCCACATTGACAACAGCACTTAAAAGGGATGCTTGCAGGCATTGCAGTGACCATAAAATATCAAAATCAATAGAAACATTGGGAAAGTATAAAAACCTTTAGAGAGATTTAATGAGTATGAGAATGATATCACATATTATAGATGAATTCATGGAAAATGTAAGACAATACATGAATGTATATTTGCTGAACCACAATACACTGCCACTTCTTAAAACTGAAATCACTTTACTATGAGTAGTAAAAAATGATGATTCTGTTAGCTGTTAAAATTGGATGGAATTAAGAAATATAAGAAGAGTTATGGGCTGAAAAGAACTCCCAGTAGTTAAGAGCACTTGTTGCTTACTACCCAAGTTTGGCAGTTCACAAGTATCTATAATTGCAGGGAACCTTCTGGTTTCTATGGGTACCTGAATTCATGTAAATGTGTGCACGTGCGCGCACGCGCACGCGCGTGCACACACACACACACACACAGACTATTAGACAATAAAATAATTCTTTAAAAATGACAGCCATATTTAGCACTGACCTGGAGTAGAACAAATGTATATTTATTGTCACAGATAAAATCTTTATTGACAATGTTCTCAGTCTTGAGATACTTTCTCCTTGGACATTTACAGAAACTGGTCAGTTCATTGATTGTTAAGTGTTTTTCATCTTCAATGTGGTTCTTTATTTTACAAGAGTGTCACATTCCCCTCATTTTAGCATTCCATTTTCTGTCTCAATTTTATTTTCTTTAATTTCATTGAAGCACCATTGACAAATAACGTCTATCACTGTCTGCAATTTAGTGGAACAATTATATTAACTCAGGTAATACAGTGTCTATTATCTAATAATTAAAGTTCAGAAAATAATTTAGGAGACTCAAACAGAAATGCTAGAAATGGAAATGGGTTTCATCTTGTTGGCCAAGTTAATGTTCAGATAGGGAAGTGCTGATTCAGATTTGTAGGACAGCTTGGGGCTCTTTGGAAAAATTTATTAAGGTGATTTGTCTACTATATTGTACAGTACTATCTGACTTCTTTCAATTCTCCAGTAAACTAAGTTCTGGAGCTTTCTTCTCTTCTGGAATTATTATGTGCTATAGTCATGGTTTGGCTTGCATACTCTTTGTTTTCATAATTTGATTTATATGTGATACCCTCAGAACTTAGTTACTGAACATATTCTTTTATCCTTGTCTGCTTTATTGCATGAAAATCATCATGTTTTTAAAATGTTCTAGAAAAAATAAAGGTTGACATCTATTACTTTGTTTGGGAGAACCCTTACCTCACAGTGCAGGATATATGCTGTATAATTCAGGAAAAGGGAACAATAAATGCCTACAGATATTGTGGCAATATACTGTGAACTGGCAATATTTATGCACACACACACACACACACACACACACACACACACACACACACACATACACACACACATGGTGATAACTGAGAAACTGAGAAATCTGGAGCTGTTTTAAAGCATGCCTCCATTCTCTCTGATAATATTCGACTGCAGTCTGACCTGAAGCTGCTCTAGTTAGATAGTACCCTCCAGTTCTGTGATCCAGAAGAAATATTTGTTTAGTTAATCTGATAGGGAACTTTTGACATTTGTGTTTGAAGTCAACCAAACTACATATCCAAGAACTACTTTACACAGAATCTCAAGAAAAGAGTCCATTTGTAATTGTTGTTTTCTCCATGAAACTGAGTATTGCTCAATGGCTGTGAAACTTAAGAAGGAATATGTTTTCTGAACATAGTAAGCATCCTCTGCCTTTCTACAAATGTAGTCACACAAGCGTTTTTGCCAGAGTATGAAACACTTTCTGCTCAATAAATATTTATTGTGAAAGCGAAGTAATAAGTTACTTTTAATTAGTGCAGAAAAGTTTACATCTAGTTCCATGATAAATGCCTGATTAAGCTATAATAACACGCAGTGGGAAAGGATATAATTCAAGACTGATCACAATACAAATTCCCAGAATGAGATTTATTTTATACTAATGCTCACTTTTATGAGAATTTTAATGAACTGCAAGAAATCTTACCTGAGGAAGGAGGGAAAATATGTAATTTAATTAAATTCCTGATCACCATATGAATTGTCTCTTACTTCTAGTGAGTGAAGTTACTTTGATTAGAGAACAAAAATATTTTATAATTTGAAAATTATATTTATTGCCTTGCAAATATCTGTCTACAGACTATCAAAAACCCAAGAGTCTCTGTGTATAAGCCTAAGTAAAAAGTGTTTATCTGTTCAATAAAAGTCACATATGGTCAGACTAATCTGTGAGTTTGTCTTCAATGTTATAAAGAAAAGATCAAGGTAGAAAGAAGAAATAACATATCTCTGGGATTCTTTCTATTAAGTAAAAGATATAAACAAGAAATGAACTTTGCAATTCCAACCTTAAATATATGTCAAAGATAAATCAACTAGAAAGACAAGGGTTATCCTCTAGAATGAAGAATACCTCAAACCTCAAATAAAGAAGACTTTTTCCAAATGTTATCTTTATAGGTTTCCTGACAAAAGTCACTATCCTATGTGTATCTGGGTGTGCCGAGTCTACTGAAGTAGACAGAAATTTTCAGCATAATATTGTTATTTGGTGAATACACCACTATACAGGCATGGGCCTGTCTCCATAACATAATATTTTTACACAACAGGATATCATTTTCATAATTACTTATAGGAGTTATAAAACATGTTTAACATGTCTGAAAGGTACTTATATTCTAAGTGATGTGATTATTATTGAAAATGTTATTTTGCATTACCTACTTTTATGATTATAGTCCTTGTTCTTGGTCTAGAAATATACCTAAGGAATGGGGCCTCAACTAGAAAAAAAATGACATTTATATGTTTACAAATACCTAACTACATCCAAAACAACTATAAAAATCAAGTTGAAATTTTATTTTATTTCTCTATATATTTTAATGAATGTTTCCAAAAGAAATATACAAACAAATTCAACTAGTACTTTTCCTATTTTACATGTATTTTAAAGTTGAGAAATAAATGATTCATACATCCAATGATATTTATTAAAATAACTAAGTAGTTATATTATATTCAGATACTGATACATTTATATATCATATAATTTAAAAACTGGCATGTATTAAGTATGTCTCATTTAAATACTAGGTATTTAATGTTAATTATTAACAACTAACATTCATGTGTGATATCTACATGTGAATACATTTAAATAGCTTAAGGAAAAGTTTTGTAGGAAATCACAGGTTTATACATAAATGTATGCACAACTGTTGCTCGAATTCTAATTGGTTTTAGTAATAAAATCCCAAGTCAGATATAGGGGTAAATACTGAAAGATCAGAGAAGCAGAGCAGCAAGCCACTAGTTCTTACTTCTATCAAATCCTCAGACCAAAGAGACAGTCCTGTCTCTATAAATTCTCAGAATGAATGCAATGAGCTTCTGTTTCCTCCCAATAAATCCCTCTCTGCTCAGACATATATCACTTCCTGTATCCACCTCCCTAGTGCTGGGATTAAAGGCGTGTGACTCTCAAGCAGTGAGAAGAAATGTGTGAGCTACCACCTCCTGGCTCTGTTTCTGTTTTAGTCTGAATCAATCTCATGTAGTCCAGGGTGGCCTTGAACTCACAGAGCTCCACTGACTGACTCTTCAAGAGCTGGGAGTAAAGGCGTATGCCTCCACAGTCTGGCATCTATGGCTAACTGGCTTGGCTAGCTCCTCACTCTGCTCTTCAGGAAAATTTTTTTTGCTACATCATGATCAAAATATCACCATACACAACTTGTACAGATACACACAAAAGGACATATGTAAATAGTTATAATCTGTGCTTACATGTGTAGTCATATTAACAAGAATTATACAAATGTTATTGATCATGTGTAAGTACAAATACACCTATGTTGATATTTTGTATTTAAGCAGACTTTTAGCACTATAGTTACTCATCTTCACTTAAACTTTATTGCACCTTCATGAAAACTTAATTTTATTATTGTCATCACAGTTTTACCAGGTTTTGAATTGGGCATTTATAATTTTAATCAATTTAATCATTTAATACATTTCCCATACCCCATTTCTCACCCTCTGTCACATGATTTTGTTGAGGCAAAGCCTTTTATTTATTTGGTGGGAAGCTGTTCCTACTTACTTCCTTCAAATAATTCTGATTAATATAACTGTTGATAGGATTACAATACTGCTTCTTTGATAGAAATTTGAATGTTATCCAACTAAAACAATTTGAATATCTCAATGAATGTTTTTCTCAAAAAAGAATATTTCCATCAGATATGTTTCAATCCACCCTTCCACAGCTGCCATCATGAAGATATTGTCCACCTTTGTTGATGCTAACATCTCTTTGTGACAAAAGAAGATCCTTTGTAGAGAAATTCATTGGCTGTCTATAAAGATTACAAATATAATCTGAGCCAGCAGTATTAGGGAATTACATCTTTCTTTTAAACCCAATTCCAATTTCAGATAATTTCATTCATGACAGTGAGATTTTATTTTGGGAAATATAGTTCCTAAAAATGAATGAATTTTTTTAATTCTACATAGTATGCTGGAGAGGAATTATTTCAAAAAGGCCTTGAACCTTTCACACGGTTTGGAATATTGGGGTGGAATGATGATACAACTCTTAATTACTGTGAAGCTACTTTTGAAGGGAACCTTCTAGCAACATAAAACAGCATCAAAATGAACCAGGTGTGACTAAGTATTTTCAAGTACCAGGATGATGGCTGCGAAAGTCAGTAGACTCTTCCTGGAAATGAGCATCTTGTCAAGATCTCAGACTTTATGACAGCGGATACTGTGCTGTTCTATACTGGCTTCTTTCATAGCTATCTCTATTTCACATTTTATTTCATAACACCTATTGGTTACTGTAGCTGAAGTTCATTTTGGATGAGATTTCAACTGTTGGAAGTATTATTGTTATGAAATCAGCAGCTATTACGTTAGTGCATTTCATATGTCCTTCCACTGTGGTTTTGGTAGGACTGAATGATCAATCTGGCTTTAAATAGTCAAGTAACTCTTCATCAAAACTATAGCATAGGAAGAAAAGTTGCTGTCTGTGGAGCCTGAGAAAGTGGACCAATGCTGTGACTGAGGAGTTTTTCATAAAGAAAGTTCAGCCACCTGTGTCTTTAAGTAGGTTTTGTGCTCTATGGACTAAATAAATACTTAACACAAAGTAATCTTTAGAGCTATACTTGATAGCTGTTCATTAACACTAGCTGCACTAAGAGTCATAATCACTGGGCCTTAGAACTGATTTATATGTCATTGAGATCTATTAACTTTGGACAGTCAACAAGTACTGCCCAGTACAATGTCATATCAAAAATTACTAACAAGTCCCTATTTTAAAACAGATTTTCTAAGAGAATTCTGCTTATCATTTGATGTGTGACATCTGTACCCTCCAGCTTCATAAACATATGAATACTAAATTTCAGATGAAAAAATAACACAAAACAAACATGAGATTAAAAAAGAAGGAAGCAGTTTTGCTTCTGGAGAGCCACTGTGAGAAACTTATCCACTCTACAAAAATAAGAACATGCAGGAGAAAGGAAACAAAACTCCAAACTGTAACAACAAAATATGTTTTGAAGAAATCTTAAAACCCAAGAATAACAGTAGGCCTAAGTGGCACCTGAATCATGAACCCAACTTCCTCTCCATCCAAGAGAGTGTGGTGGGTATACCTGGATGTATGAGAAGTGATCAGGATGCTGGCGTTTTATCTTTCCTTCTATTCTATATCTCACTGGAAGAGTGAAACTGGTGGCATCTCCTTTCTCCAATGCTGAGGGGAGGAATCTAAATCTATTTGGAGTGTGACTAAGAAGTTAGGTGTGTCTTTTTCCATTGTCCATATTCCTTGGACCATGGCAACCCTTCATCCATGGAAGACAAAGACAGTTGGGGGTCTCAGAGGCCCCTTTTTCCTTCTCAATCTATCCCTAAGGGTTTCACGTTGGGAGCAGTAAGCTGTGCAAATCAGAGCCTCCTTTATCTCAACACACAGGTGACTGTCTCAGAACACTCCCAGGACAATGACAGTTATCAGAATACTGTACAGCACTCACTAAATGAGTTGACCTTACTTGGAATGAAACATATAATGTCTAGGAAAATTTAGAAAGACAAAAGTTTCTGATAATCAATAGCAACAATGTTAACCATAGGCTAGAAAGCTTCACATTAGGCACCAATATAATAATCAGCATTCAAGAGACAGAAGTCAAGTCAGAACAACTGCAGAGTCTTACTTCTATTGTATAGCAGTGTGTGAGGAGTGAAAGAGAGGTGTGTAACAAAAGATCACAACTCTGGAAAACTAGAATGGGAAAGATTACTAAAGGTCCCTCCCCAGCTTTATAAAACTACTGACAATGGAGACTGACTAGCCAAGCTAAAGTTACAGAGAGCAATTCAATTCTCTGTAGAACTGGTTCCAAGTTTTGTGTAAAATGCTCCTTGATTTAACCTTGGTGAATGTTCACCCATGTGGGGGCAGAGCAAATAAAAACTCATTAGCTCAGAAAATTAGACTTTGGTGGGATCATTCCTTTGGTCTGATATATTTCTTTTGCTAGTTTTGGTAGTGTCTATTGCCTCTCTCCATGAAATATCTGTCACACAATATCTTCAAAACTGTCTGAATGATATTTGAAAAGCATTGTCAGTCAAACAATTAATGTCGATGAATATTATCACAACTAATAAAGAAATAACTGGAACTAAAGCCTATTTGATGGATGCAAAATAGAATGAGCAGTCATCTTGAGAAATGGCAAGGAATGTGTCATGCTACAGTAGCCCAATTACGGCCACTATCATCCCAGGCTGACTATTCACATGTTTACATCTGCCAGTAAACAGTAAAATTCACACTCAAAGGTACATTTTACATACGTATTTTATTAAATCTTAATAATATTTTATGAATTTTATTTGATCATATTTCACCATTCATTCCAGAGAGCCAAATGAAACACCAACCATTATCAATAGGAAAACCACTAGAAGTGCTCAAGAGAATATTCAAACTGACAGAAAGAAAGACCTTTTAACTTAAGGACATATTGATAAGCAATCCCCTGAAGACTTAAAAATGAAGTCAAATGAAAAAGGTTTACCAAAATGTGGGGTATTTTTAAGTGTGTTACTAAGAGAGTGAGGGATAGAAAGGAGTGAAATAATTGAAAGAGAAGCCAACTTTCAATTTCTAATCTGTTGAATGCAGTAACTAAAGGTCCATGAAGTTTAAGCTTAGAAAAGCAAATGAAAGAAGGTCCACACTCACGGATATTACACAGAACACCTTGAAAACAGGGATGAAGAGAAAAAGGTTGAGGCGCTGATTTATCATCACAACTAAACAAGGCAGAAAGCAATGTCATTATGTATTCAAAGTGCTATACCATGATTTCAATATTAGCAAAAAGCCCATCTTTCAAAACTGAAAGCCAAAGCAAAGAATCAGGCTCAAACAAAGTCAGAAAAATATAAACTCGTTCATAAAATGAGAGATGTTAGCAGCGAATATTATACAGTTATAAAAAGATGATATAAATACTAATTTAACCTTTTTTTCTTGCCTGATTTGACAAATGGCACACACAAGAATATAATTATACCAAGGAGATGCAGTGATGCTTGACTATTAATTTTCAATTATCTGTTTATATCCTAAATTTAGTTTACTTTCTTCATGTATTTTGAGACTCTTTTTGTAATACACTGTTTTTAGGTACACATGAACATATATATTCAATTATATATGAAATTATAACCATATAGGATCCCATAAGACTTGCTGATGGCTTTACTCTTTTCTTGTATATTATTTTTATTGCTACCTAGTCTCAATATTTAAATAGTTTACAATAGTATAATTGTAAACAATATTGTATACAATAGTATAATGAAGATTACTTATAATTAAATTGTATAGGGTGTAAAAATTAAGTTAAGCAGTAATATGAAGGAGTAGAAGCAAAAATAAAGCAAACCAGAATTTTAAACAAAATTAAATATTAGTTTACTTACTGTTTCAGCCTTGTAATAGACAAACGGAAGTGAAATTATAATTATTACAATTCATTTTAGGCTAATGTTATAATTAGATATATTATGGATAGTAATAATACAGATGAAAGTAGAATAAAGGAAAATATGAGGGTTGTTTAAAATCTCACTTGAACTAAATTAATGTGTGTCTAAAGTAAATCTGATACATTGTGTACTGTGAGCCCTTTAGTGACATGTGAAAAATTCATAAATATAATAAATAATAAATTTTTAATAGAATTAAAATATTCCACATGAAAATATTCATTTATTGCAAAATGTCCCTAAAAAGAACAGAGAAACACAAAAGCCACAAAACATGTAGAAAATGAAAAGCAACTTGAAAAGGAAAGAGACAAATGATGCAATGTTAATAATAATAGCATGGAAAGTGAATGAATCAGTGAATTCATTACAAAATAGAGGTAACCAGACTGCACAAATAAAGAAAACAGATCCAACTGTGTACTTCTTAAAGAAACTATATTTCACATAAATGTATAAATAAGTTGAAGATAAAGAATAAAATGTACTTCATACAAATAACAAAAAATACCAATATTGATATAAGGATATCACAAATTTTTATTTAACATTTAAGTAGAAGATAATTAACATTAAGAGAAGTACTATGGAAAAACAGAGTCAGCATGAGGTTCCAACAGTAATGACCTTATAAATAGATAGGTTTATTCAAAGTCCATGAAGCAGCAAAGGAGACAGAATAAAGAACTAAAGTTAGTGCTTTAGCTTGGTGTTACTGTAAGTGGTCATTTTGTGTAAGTACCTTGATTTCATACCCTACCATCAAAAATAAATAAATAAATGTAATTAAAGAGAGGTGCAGGTCATTTTAACGAAAAGGCCCTTAACTGAAATGTTCATCTTTATGCTCATTTGCATTCAAAGACAAGGACAAAATACATATCTTTTAACAATATAAGCAAAATAGATCTGCCAGACACTTTTATATAAAATGATATACTCCGCAACATAGAGCACACTCTTTCCAAGGTCTACATAGCATATGTTATCACATTTTAAATAATCAATAAATCTCAACAGGTTTTAGACTCCAACAGAATGGAATTAGAAATCAGTAACAGAAGGAAGAATATTTGCAGAGAGATTGAGCAAGAAGTTAAATTCAAAAGGAGATCAGAGTACAATCTGAAATGAGTGAAAATGAAAAGACAGCATATACTGTTGTATGATGTTCAGACACAAAGGTGCTTAGAGCAACTGTATGTCAGTAAATATATATGCTCAAAATAACCAACCCCCTCTCCCACTTTACAATAGAAGTACCATTGCTAAGACACTGGAAAAATAAACAGCTAAATCCCTATAATAAAATGGAACAAACGAAATAATAAATATGAGGAAATGCTAATAAAATTGCTGAGAAGGGCAAAACAGCAAAGTCAAAGTAACCAGGAGCTTCTGAAAAGGTGAGAAAGATTAAAAAAAACAAACAAACAAACAAAAAACAAATTAATTAGTGTGACTAAGAGAAAAACAACATAAACACACACACACACACACAGGGAGAGAGAGAGAGAGAAAGAGAGAGAGAGAAACAGAGACAGAAAACTCTCTGTCAGGGAATGAAAGTATAAGTTTTACTAGTAATCTTAGAGAAACAAAGAATGAGCAACAACCCTGAGGAAGTAAGCAAGCTACTGGAGACAGAAAACAACAAAACCTATCACAAAGTGATTAGGCCAATTCTAATGTCTATATGACATTGATGCAGAATCAAGGGTCACTGCAAGACATGTGTTGAATGCTACTCAGAGCCAGTGTGAATTCGCATCCTAGACCTTTGGTGGGCATGGAAAAAAACTGCAAAGGAATGGGGAGGGAGGTGATATGGTAAGAAATAAAAGCATGGGCTGAGTTATATGTGACTGATATACAAGGAATTTGCTTAAGTTAAAAGAGACATAAACATGTCTCTGTGTAGCAGTTTCAGACAGAAGCTCATCTGAAGGCCCTAGAATAGTTCAAATAACCACATATGGTCCGGATAGATCAGAGCGTAGAAATCTTATTGGAATCTCAACCATGGAATCTCAACTGTTTTGCCTTCTGGGAGCCTAAAGAGTGATTGAGAAAAGTTATTGTGACCACATCCCATCTTATAGCACATGTTTAATATATAGTGATAGAATACCAATGCTGAAAGTTTAATATTAATAAAATTTAATAAAATGTGTATACTTATACACTGTGTTTGATTACTTTGGTTTATTAGATGAAATGTGCATGTATGATGTGAGTGTAGTAGATGTGTGTGTATCCAGATGCCCAAGGGATGTGCACCTTTGTGGATGTCAAAGGAAAATTTTAGGTGTTCTGCTCTGTCACTCTTTGTCTTCCTTCCTGGAGGCATGGTGTCCCTAAGCTGGCTATCTGAAAGCCTTCATGATCCTCTTGTTCCCTCCCACACATCACTGGGGTTACAGACACAAGTGACCAAATCAACATTTATACATTGATGCTGCTGATTCAAACTCAGGTCCCATGCTTGCACAGCAAGCACTTTAACCCACTAATACATCTTCAAGATCCAAGATCCTGGCTTTGAAAATGTTATTTAAGAGTCACTCCATTAAATTTTAATTTCTAAATGGGTACTTTTCCCTAGGAAAATATGCAAATAGCTAGTAAACAAATGAAAGTTTTCTCTACACCATTAGTTATCCAAGAAATGGAAATAGAACTCACAATGAAATAGCATAATATACTCGCTAGAAGTTCCATAATTAAAAAGATAGACAGTAGAAAGCATTATAAAGGATGTGGAGACATTGGAGCAGTTAGATATGATTAGTGGGCTGTATCGCATTGCTAAAAACTGTTAGCTATGGAAGTGAAGTACCATTTACCCAGCACCTCTGTATGTATACTTAAGACAAGAAGCTTATGTTCAGATCCTGAAAAATAAAAACTCATGTACTATCCAAAGTTTACATATGATATTTATAGCAGAATTATTATGAATAAATAAAGTGAAAATAAAGTCTAGTATTTAATAACAGAAAATGAATGTGTGATACATTCATAAATGGGAATATTATGTATTAAATTAAAATAAGTGGAACACAGTGCATGGTAGTATAAATTATTATTGAAAAGTTTATTTTAGATGCTTGAAACTAGTTATAATGAGTACATATTTTATATTTTTTATTTACTTTTAATACCTAGAATAAGCAAACTTATACATATGAAAATATATTCACAGTTTTGTGGCTGGAGATGGTAAAAGGAAGAAGAGCATAAATAAATGGTATAGAGTTTCATTCTATTTCAGTAAAAAACAATTAAATTGATTGTAGTCATGTACACCTATCTCAGTGAATATATCAGAAGCCAATGCATTTTAAGTGGGTCATTACTTATATGTATATATGAAATGTGTTCCAATAACCACTGCAAAACAAATGTAAGAACAACAGAAATGAAAATTTCACATACCAGGAAAGATTTTCAAGTCAGAAATATGAACAACTTCAGTAGTTTCAGAAGAGGTAAACTCCTTAAGGACCATGAGCAGCAAACCAAAATCAATTCCTGATGTAGTTTCTGAGATCCTGTTCTACACTGCAAGCTTAAGCACTGTTCACTCTGGAATTCTACTTCTTCCAACCACAAAATAATGGGACATAACTGTGGAATAATGACATAAAAACATGACATATGAAGCATCAGGGATCTAGGGATAAAGGCCTTCACATTCCAGGACAGTAGTAATGTTTGAGGACAAAAGGCTTTGAAATTTTTTTAAGTCCTCCTATTTCACAATAATTTATTTTAAAACTTATAAAACACCCAAAGTAATAATTTAGCAAAACTTCTAAAGTACTATCAATTGCCAACACCAAGAGAGTGTTGGCAAGGGAGAATCACAACATGGATACAGCATACAGTCCCACAGTTGTTTCCTAGATTAATACTTTGTCTTGTCTACCTCTTCAGTCATGGAGAATAGTATCTTGGATTTGAGCACCCAACTGGACATGGCTCAGTTCACCTTTACCTTCCTGTTATAGTCTTTTTTTTAATTTATTTTTTCTAGTTTACAAAACTCCATTAAGGTTTTGCATTTAACTGCTACTTATAGTCATACAATTCTCCCAAGTTGGGTGATTTTCTTTCATTTTATCTTTATGGTGTTTTCTGGTCTAGGTTTACAACGCCTTGCTGTCTTTGCAAGTCTCTCCAAGCAGGCTTTCCTTTTCCTGCTTTATACATGACATAACTTTCCTGGAGCCTTCATTCAGTAATTTATGGAAGTAGAAGCAGACACCCACAGCTAAGTACTGAGCCGTACTCCTGGAAATCAGTTGTAGAGAATGAGGAGGGATGAGAAAATGGGTCAAAACCGTGCTAGAGAAACTCACAGAAACAGCTGACTTGACCAACTGAGAACACACAGAGCCCAGTCACAAAACTGGGGAACCAGCATTGGACCAAACCAAACCCTCTGAATATGAGTGCCATTTAAGAGGCCTGGGCGGTATGGGACCTCTGACAGTGAAACCAGTATTTCTATCTCATTCACAAATGGGCTTTAGGAGCCCATTCCCCAATGGAGGGATACTCTCTCAGCCCAGGTACACTGAGGAGGGGAGGAGAACCTAGGCCTTCTCCCAAATGACCTGACAGACTTTGATGATCCCCCATGGACATTCTCACCCTTCTTCGGGAGTGGATGGGAAGGTGATATTGGGGGGATTAGTGGAGGGGCATGGGAGTATAGGTGGCATGGGAGGATGGCAGGAAGAGGTACCTGAAATTGATATGTAAAATAAGATTTTTTTCTAAATTAAATAATCGTTTTATACATTGATAAGACAATTCATCACTATATATTTCTTTGTGTTTATAGTTGTGTATGTCTCTTGCAGGAGTGCTGTTACTCATTCTCTCTTTGCTCAAATCCCTCACTTCACAGATATAATTGAGACCTACCCTATCAAATCAAAAGAGTAAATATTTCCTGACCAAATATGAATACAGAAAACATTAAAAGATCAGGACTGAACATGGAACTTATTTTAACAAGCAGTTATGAAAATATAGCCATGTACTTAAGATTTCTCCCAGTTACTAGGAAGTTTTGTAAATTGTGAATAGTTTGTTAACTTTAGAGAGCTAAGAAAAATGGAGATATCCCTTGGGTGAGATAGTTCACCCAATATAATATCTAATAAGTGCTTCAGACTTTAGGCTCAGGAATTCTCACAATAAGTTGATTTTTCATCTTATTTATAGGTTAAGCTGCTCACCTTTGCCTTTTCAGCTAAATAGACCATGAACTTCAGAGTGGAATTCAAGTTTATATGATTTCTGAACCCTATAAGAGTCAAGTTTTGCTAATGCATGCCAAATTTCAGGGGAGACCCGGATGAGATGTAATGAAATGCACACTACTTCAATACCTGTTATGGCACAATGAGATGATACATGCTCTATGGGATCCTTTTTTTCCCTGATCTGCTCCAATAATAGAGAATGCAATTTTCTTCAAAATGTTATAGAGGGAGCATAAGATACAATAAGTGAAAAGTCAGTGTTCAGTATTTGAAACAAATCTTTGCTATTTTTTCAAAACTTTGATGGCATATACTTAGAAAAGAAGTTGAACAATAAGGTTGTTATTTATGTAATAATAGCTATAAAATATGTTGCAGTGATTATATATACATATGTGTGTCAAACATCTGTATGTAACTATTGCTAACATTTTTTATCATATATGTATATAAAGTGGCAAAGGAGAAATTTGAATGTGGTCTTTTAGAACAAGTGTTTGTAGTACTTATATGATGGGGTATCCTAGGTTGCTTTTTATTGAAGTGATAATCTAACCAAAAGCAATGTCCAGTAGAGGAGGCTGAGGTGAGAAGATGGAGGCAGGGACTAAACTAATATAGAGACTACGGAGAGAGGTTGCTCACTGACTTACCTCCTCTGCCTTGCTCAGCTACAGTCTTTTTTTCATATAGCCAGGTCCATGTGCAGATGGTCAGTTGTGCTCATAGTGGGCTGGGCCCTCCCATATCCATTATCAATCAATAAAATTGCCCCACAAACATACCCACAGACCAATTTGATGGAGGCATTTTATCAATTGAGATTTTCTATTTCTGGCGATTTTAGGTTGAGAACAAAAAGCAACTATCACATAGGTATAAACAAAACTTCTCCCATATCTAATTGTGTGAAGACAAGTCCCTTTCACCTGCCAACTTTGTGACCTCAGTTAAGTAAGTCATTCCAAAACTAATAGGCACAACTTCCTATTCTATACAGTACACATTAATACAAATTGCTTTGTTGTTGCTAAAAATAAGTCATGCATGTTTGCTAGAGCTTTGTGTATAGAAATCACTCAGTAAATAGATGCCAGACATCTCTATTTATACCACTGAACCAAAAGGGAAACACAGGTCTGATTCCATATCTTGCCTGTGTTCTCCCATGCCCAAATGGCAATAATCAGAATTTAAGTTTTTAACTTCAAAACTCACCTGCTTGTTATATATAGCATGCAGAGGATGGTGATTTAGTTCCACTCATAGGATTTAGTTTGTACTCTGCTATCCAGTGCTTACAATGATTGCCATGTAATAGAGACATCTAATTAATCCACCCCAGAAAAAATGAAAAATGCTTCTTTTTTCTTCATTGTACCTGTTAAGCTTGAGATTATTAGGAGGCTCTAAGTGTGAAAATAAAATTCCAGAAGAATAATATAAATGCATTCTAAATTGACAGGAAGTGTAATTACTATTATTAATATATAAACAGTACTTGCATATAACTTGTTTATATTTAACAAAATAGCATTAATGATGTGGTTTTTCACTCACTGCCATTAGAATTATAAGTGTTAGAGCTTCTCCCTTTATAAAACTTTCAATATGAATTAGAGATGTGCTCTTTGACAGCGAGGAAAACAAAGCTCTGGAGTTTAGCAGGAGTGTGCAAACATTGGAAAGCTGGTGAGGGGTGGAGCAGAACATTTCATCTCATGCTCTCTGACTTTGTGAAACATCACTCTTATCAGCCCTGAATACTTCCAGCAGGAAATAAGAACACTTGCAATTCAGTCACATTCAATTTCAAGACCAGTGCATTTCTCCACCAACTGACATTTACTTCAGAAACAGCGAAAACCAGTGGCATTTGAAATAAAGAGCAGTCAATGTTCTTTATGCTGGACATAATGCTTATTTAATGTTGACATAATGGAGACAGACTAGTGTTGGGTGAGCAATTTTTATTGCGTGGGATCCAGAGAATAGTTGTGTGTATCAAATGAGGCTTCAAGTGCACAGGGTCCTTGTGATTACCAGTGGGAATATATCATGCCATAAACTCATGAAATGAGGACATAGTTTCCCTGTGTTCTGCCTACCTCTATGAACTGTTATTTCTATCCCTCCCACAGATAGCAATTCTGTAATGCACTAAGATCTTTGGGGGAAAAAAACTAATAAGAAAACAAATACCTAGTGTTTTGTTCTCCATTCTTTCGGTACAAAGAGAAAAATGATGATTTGCTTCTCAGCACTCTGAAGATGTTCCTATCAGAATTAAATTTCCATAATGCATGCAGACTGACTCATAAATTCTGAGAAGATATACAAGAAAAAATCTTTTAAATCAAAGTTAAGAAGTGGACAGGGTGTACTTGCTCTTTGCTCTGTGGTTTCTATGCTCCATCCCTAATCAAAATCCTGTTTGTGATTGTACAGTTCTGTGAATTATTGTTTTAGTTGCATCTGTCTATGATTGACAGCCCCAGTACCCATCTGCTGGCAGGAAACAGATTAGAAGAGTAACACAAGCAGCACTTTATTATCATACATTACAATCTAGGTAATGGAGAGAGAGAGAGAGAGAGAGAGAGAGAGAGAGAGAGAGAGAGAGAGAGAGAGAGAGAGAGTATACATGTGTAAAAACACTTCAGCATCTATGGCTGAGTTCTTTTTGTTTATGTATTTGTGCATATCAAATGAGGTTTCAAGTGCATGGACTTCAAGTGGCCACTGGTGGTAATAACCTGCAACAAACTGAATGAGTACATTGTTTCCCTGTATTCTGCCTACATCTACTAAATGCTATTAGGATCAAAATTATACACAGTTATTTATTCCTCTCCTACAGATAGCTTTTCTGTATTCTACTAAGATCTTGAATAACGAAATAAAACAATAAATGAACAAAATGTTAGCTGTCTGCCCTTAAATATCTTAACTTCTAAAATCTTCCAGTTTTCTAAACCTCACAATTATATAATTAGGGTGAATTACCCTTCAGAGTTTTGAGGTATTAAATATGGTAACATTTGTATTGCCCGGGACAGCTTTGTCATTTAAACTGTTACTGTTATATGCTAACTATAGTAAATACAAATATAGCACCAATCCCCTTAAAATTCTCTGAAATTGGAAAATTAGGCAGTATTATGCTCAATTTACATGTGAATGAAATGAGACCACAGTGTTTAGATGAAGGCAGGGCTCTTCTGATTCCCTCAGTTAGGGGTCCAGCAAATGCTCTTCCTTCAAAGTAATAATATAATTTGAGAACTGTCTCAAACTACCAAACATTATTGAGTATTCTGACATTCTGCAAAAGTATAAAATAAAAGGATGGTATTGGGTTTTGCTATTGTGGATAAAGAAAAGAATTTGTAAATCAGGATGGAGAAGCAATTTCTGTACAGAATATGCTGAGGCAGGATGACCACAAGTTCAAAGCCAGTCTGGTATAGAAAACAAGACCCTTCTCAAACAAAACATAAGTGTCTTTCAGCCTTTTAGATTTTTCTTTATTTAGAATTGTCTATTCAGTTCTGTACCCCCCCACGCACTTTTTAATTGGATTATCTGGTGTTTTGGTGACTAGTTTCTTGAGTTCTCTGTATATTTTGGGGATCATCCCTCTGTCAGATGTGGGGTTGGTGAAGATCTTTTCCAAGTCTGTGGGCTGCTGTTTGGTCTTTTCAACTGTGTCCTTTGCCTTACAGAAGCCTTTCAGTTTGAGTAAGTGTATGGGAAGAGTTGCATGGGGTGTAAATGAAGAAAACATAGTACTTATAACAAATTGCCAATTAGTAAAAGAGTTGTAATTAAATTTTCACAATCTCCAACAATAAGTTGAGATTGAGAAGCCTATCTTTGGAAACCTAGGAAGGAGAAAAACATCAGTATTTGTGACTATGATGCTAAATCCATGTATTCTATCCATTGCACAGCTCTTCCCATTTTAAACTCTTATGCTGTTGGCTATGATCACATGTGTCATACTGACATCCTTTATCACTAGTGTTCTTGTCTGTCTTTATTGACTTCACAAAGAGCAAAAAAATCAGTAGCTGTGGAGGATATATTGGTACATTTCCTTCAGAGTAGAGAGACCCCATAATTCAATGAATTCCAGAAGTAAAGCAGTATGCTCATGGGAAGAAGTTGTGTCCTTCAAGTTTACAGGGCTATGTTCAAGGTTGAGAAAATTGTCCTTGTTTAAAACATGAAATGGGGCTCTACATCATTTTTAAAATCAGTTATTGTCATGCCACTTAAAGTTTCTTCCTTGGGCTACTGCCAACTCACCAATTATGCATTGAGAATTTGCTATTTAACAGAAATTGTCAAAAACTTTAAGTAAATTTGGCATTATGTTGACATCTAAATCACTGAAAAAGAAACATAGATGATATTTTTTCTTTGTATTTTATGATCCACAATTTAATCACTATTCAATGAATTTCATTAAAGGAAAGAACAAAGAAAGCTTTGGTCTTCTGCCACAAGTGGGTTGATATATAAATAATAATAAAGTATATACTACCAAGACATTTTCTAATTGTTTAAAATTCTCCTACTAACGTTACCATAATTTTAACACATCAAACATTCCTAGAATATTCTGAGATTATATCTCTATATCATTCTTCACAGAATAATGTTGTAGGAAATATTTTAAACTATTAATATATATCTAATCATGGTCACATTTCTTTTGTTTGTGAAAAGTCTTGTACAGGATGGACCTGCCAGCATTGTCTGGAATCAACTTTGTCCATGTGTTCCTTCTCCCTCTGGTCCTGATTGTCACCTGGCAATGCTCCTTGGAAAGAAAGGATGAACCTGTGCCATACCAGAATGCTTTGTGCTTTTTTGACATTTATATTTAAACATGCCAAATTTCTATTTTGAATGTACATTCTTTGCCATACCAATAAAGACAGATAATGTTTCTCAAGAATGTTAGAATCAATAATAAAGAGAAAAGTAGATTTATTCTAGTGGTATAAGAAATACTTTAAATAACAAAACATACCAGTAACATAATTACAAAGACATATTCAATAATTCATTTCATATTTATATATTTTAGAAGAGTTGGCCTCTTTGATTTATAAAGATAAATTTATGAGTCCATTTGTGCCCTGTAATTACAAAAGCCTCTCAATAAAACATAGGCAGTAAGTAATAACTAGGGTGGCATAGCAAAAAGAAGAGTCTAAATGAGGTATAAATTCATCTTACATATACTCTGAACAGAAATGACCAAAAGCCAATGTGGAGAAAGGTACTAAGGTACTAAGTGTAAGATAAAATGTTACTATTAAAAAACAGTTGTACACACAATAAAAAGCTCAAACAAAAACCTATGACTACATGAACTATTTGTGGGTGCATAGATTTCAATGCCTGCTAAAACTATCTTAACTAAAGAATCACACCATCAAATTAGCAGAAGCTAGCATTTATTAGGGGACATTCATACATACAGAAGTAGTAATTCATAAACTCTGTGTGAAGACATCTCAGGTGAAATAACATAGAAGTAAAAACATGGGCAGAAGCCATGCATCTCTGTAGATCATTTTGGACGTTCTCATTAAGAACAATTTGAAAATTACTCATATACTTCTGTGTAATAAATCAATCAAAATTTATTAAAAACAGACAAAAAAAAACCCAGTGAAATTCCTGGCTTCTCTTACAAGGACCTGCATCCAAGTCTCAGCACGCACATCTTAGCTCAGAATTATCTATATCTGGGGTATCTGACACTTCTCATCTCTCATCTTTTAAGGCTCCTAAATATATACGGTGCACATAATGCATTCAAGCACACACATATACACAAAAATAAATCAGTGTAATAATAAACAATTATTATAGTTATTTGGTATTTAGAGACAGGGTTTCTCTTGTAACAGCTTTAGCAGTCCTGGAGCTTACTTTGTATACCAGGCTGGTCTGGAATTCACAGAGAACCACCTGTCTCTGCCTCTCAAGTGCTCAGATAAAAGGCGTGGACCACCACTGCCTGGCTGAATAATTTTTAAAAATTATTTTCTACAGTCTCTTATACTCCCTACTCATGGAAAGCCTTAGATGAGTACATGCATTCTGGAATCTGTCATAATAAGACTTTGAAGTTAAGTTGTTCATAGAAGTTGTCATCTTCATCAGAATAGCCTTGTCCTGCTCACTTAACTGGGTATTTATGAGATGATTCATTTACTCATTATGTAAAATCCTCCTTGTCGTGGTTGCTCCAAACAGATCATCTCCCATGGAATAGAGACTACAGTTGGGAGCCCTAGGAAAAACTGGATAGGACAGCAGTTTCAAATAAACCAAATTCTCCCCACATGCACCTTAACCCATTAGAACATCACAACAGTATCTAGGCTCATTTCAAGTGAATGAATTCCAGAGGTGAAGGAATCTTCAGTAGTGTTCCTTTAATCTTCCAGGGCTGTGGAAGTAAAACATAAAATAACTGAGCGTGATGACCACTGTAGTCTTTCCAGTTCAAGAGGGAATGATCTTGGTCTGAAATAACTTTGACTAGGACTCAGTCCTACTGTGTTTTGAAAATAACTCTTCAAATTGCTCAACTCCATCTTCAGAGTGTTTGCTTTTCTTAGTGGATCCAGTTGATGTGGACATAATTACTTGTGAGACAAATGAAGAGTTTTTATTGCAGTAAAAATCACATGGAATATAGTAAAACAGACCATTTCTGGAAATCACAGTATGTTACAAAATGTAAAAGCACACAATGTTCTCTCCCCCTATCTCTCTCCCTCTCTACCTGTCACACACTCTCTCTCTCTCTCTCTCTCTCTTTCTCTCTCTCTCTCTCTCTCTCTCTCTCATCTATTCCTCCCCTGACTCAATCTTCCTTTCCTAGTTCCACCGCTTTCCTCTACTCCCCTTTTCTTTCTCCTAGCTCCTTCTCCACTCACTGCCACCCCCTTCAACTCCCAATATGCTCAAGAGATTTTGTTCATTTCCCCTTCTGGGAGGAACCTTGTATGATTCTCTTAGAACCTTCCTTGTATCCTAATTTCTCTGGTGGTGTGAATTATAGGCTGGGGATCCTTTGCTCTATGTCTAAAATCCATATACGAGTGAGTACAAACCATGTTCCTCTTTTAGTGACTGGGTTACCTCATTCAGGATTGTTTCTTCAAGTTCCTACATCTGACAGAGGGCTGATCTCCAAACTATACAAAGAAATCAAGAAACTAGTCACCCAAACACCAAATAAACCTATTAAAAAATAGGGTACAGAACTGAAGACAGAATTCTCAATAGAGGAAATCAAAATGGCTTAAAGACACCTAAGAAAGTGCTCAACATTCTTAGCTATCAGGGAAATGCAAATCAAAACAACTCTGAGATACCATCTTAATCCTGCCAGGATGACTATAATTAGAAACACCAATGACAATTTATGCTGGATAGGATGTGAAGAAAGGGGAACACCCCTACACTGTTGGTGGGAGTGCAAACTTGTGCAGCTATTTTGTAGATCTGTATGTCCGTTCCTCAGGGAAATGGTAATCAATCCAATACAGGACCCAGCAATCCCACTCTTAGGCATATACCTAAATGATCCATATCCATGCAACAAAGACATCTGTTCAATCATGTTTATAGCAGCATTATTTGTAATAGCAAGATCCTGCAAGCAACCTAGATGCCCCTCAACTGAAGAATGCAAAAAGAAGACATAGCACATTTACACAATGGAATACTACTCTTTGGGGGAAAAATGGAATCTTGAAATTCGCAGGCAAATGGATGGAACAAATTAAAATTTTAAACAGTGCAGAAATGCTATTAATGCATTATACATTCTTTATACATACCGGAGAATATTCTTTAAACATTAACCAACTAAATGCCCATGAGAGACAATGTTTTGCCAGCAGAAAAATAGAACTGAAGATGCTTCATGTTGTATTTGTCAAAGGCAGATGCTTCTTGAAAGAGAAGATGCTTCAGACTAATAATACTAAAGACATATTCAAGAACCTCAAATGTAGTAGTTTCCTCCTTAATATCTGTGTAGTAACAAGATGCTTTAGAGGACTCAAGTCCAGATGGGGGATACTGCTATCAATATTCTGGTACTCTAAAGACATTCCATGACTTAACAGTATGAAACTTTGTGGTTCGTGATAATAAATAGATATACAGCTAGTAAAATAACACTATTATAAGAATCTTAACTACAAAATGAGAAATGCTAATTACTAAGTAACTTATGACCTTTCAGACATGAAAAGTTGATGATAATTAAATATGTATTTCTCTAAGTACTTACTAATGATGTTTTAATTCTGCAGTATTGGTTAGCTGAAGTCATGTGCCGAGAGTCTACTTGGTGTATGTTTAATGTAACTCACTTTGATCCCAAAGTATAAAGCTTTTCTCAGACATAACTGCTTATCACCCTGAAAACCACTGAATGAGTCATCACCCATAGTGAGAATGAGGACACATTTAATAAATTGGTAAAGATACATCAAATGTTTTAATATTAATTGATTTGTGTTTTCTATAAGAAATATGAGGTACTAAAGACAAGCAAGTCAATGAAAATAAATAGTATTGGGGTTTTTTTTTTGCCTCTTAAAAATAGTTTGACGATCAAATTACAAGCAAATAATAGAAATAAGGTAACAAATGTATGTCAGAAAACAGAGTGTGATAAAGAAGACTAGCGTGCTGTGGTGATGTGGTATACCAGATGTTTTATAATGGTGGGCATTCAGAAAAGATATGATCTGAGAAAAATTTAAAATTGTATGGTGCTAGCCATGTATTGATCTGTGGGTTATAACCCTTGCTACAGAGGGAACAGAGAAAGAATACTGAAAAAAAGGTAGGTTTGAAATAATTAAGGGATGGTGAAGATGTTGACCACAGTGAAGGAGAAAGCAGAAGAAATTAAAGTGACAGCAGAGTTAGTGGACAGATAATAAATGGCTTTATGAGTTATTATATAGATATGAGAGAAGATAAGAGACAATCATATGTTGAACAGTGACCAGATTTAAACATTAAAACAATAAAAGTTGGTGCTAAGCATAGAACATAAGGAAGGTAATGGTATGGGTGAGAAGAGTAAACAGGCTATTCTTATCCAGGCAAAAGATTATACTGGCTTTAATCGGCGTAAAACAGACCCATTGACTGACAAATGGACTTGAAAGAGGCTTAATCCATAGTCACTAAACGCTTTGAGTATATTCTAGGCTGTGGGGATTGAGCACAGCTTTGTCCAATGAAGCGTGAAGCCTCTTCTTCCCATAGGAAGATCAGTTCTGAACACCGAGGATGCTGTTAGAAATTGCCTCTCATGAATAGATCATCACCCTAATAGATCAAGAAGGTTCTTGGTCCCAGTTGCTTGTCTCCACAAAGAAATATTTTTGGTTGAATAAAATTATCAAATATTTTTAACTTCAGGGACAAAACAAACAAGCTGAGGAGTTTTAAATCTACATTTAGGTGCATATTCTAAAATGAGGCAATGTTTTCTTTGGTCTTTGTAGTGGTGGTGGTATAAGGCTAACAGTATGGGAAGAAGAGACAAAGCAAAATA
Source organism: Phodopus roborovskii (assembly GCF_943737965.1). Lineage (NCBI taxonomy): Eukaryota > Metazoa > Chordata > Mammalia > Rodentia > Cricetidae > Phodopus > Phodopus roborovskii. The sequence continues at coordinate 37,262,658 of NW_026126407.1, read as the reverse complement.
GGACTCAGGGCTTATAAACATAATAGCTCTGTTTCCTCAAACTAATTTAAAGCAGAAATACAGAAAAGATTGTTTTAGTGGTAACTCCATAATTTAAAATTTAGAAAGGTGGGAACATAGGTCTTTTCTTCCTCTCTCACAACTACAAGAAGATTGCACAATGTGTTACACTTGCTGTCAAATTAGCCCTACAGCAGACAACACAGAGGAAAGGACTTCACTGATACCAAATAGGAAAATACCATCTGGCACAATATAAAGCCCGTAATTCCTTAGTGTGCTATGACTTTACCACAGATGTTGGGTGTTTGACAGCCATGAACCAAAGGCATACTTTCACTCCTTCTTTCTTAAGCAACATGTGGTCACTTTAGGAAACTTAGATACTTTCTTTTTCTCTTAGGTTCTTTATTTGTAAAATACATTCCTAGTACTATATGAAGTGACCTAATAGTCCTATTATGACAATTGTCACTTCATCTTTCCTCTGTAGCTATTTGTCACAATTTTGTACAACTATCAAAATGATATTACAGGAAATTGAATCCTACTGTCCTTATACTCACTTAAAAATGTAAGTATTTATTATGAGAATGATAGCAACAAGCTGGAATATACAAAATTTTTAGTGGTGTTCATAGTAAAGGCCCAAATTTCACATAAATCACTGCATTCCAAAAGAGCTCATGGATAGATAAGAAACATAGGGTGAATTCTCCATTTATTGGAGAGAGAGGGAACTTAGACTTGTGTGTACAAAATAATTGATTTTAATGTTTTGTTACAGATATTGCAAGCAGCATAATTTTTAGAAAATTGATACCCCATCATCAGAGAAACTCCCTCCTGCTGCAGATGGGAACAAATAGAGACCCACAGCTAGATATTATACAGAAATTTAAAGATATTGGAATACTCAACCCTAAATGAGATGGCACCATCAAATCCCTCCCGGTGGAACTCAGGGAACACCTAAGAAGTGGAAGCAGAAAGAGTATAAAAGCCAGAGGGGATAGAGGACACAAAGAGAACAAATCCCTCTAAATCAACATCATCCAAGATCATGTGAACTCACAGAGACTGAAGCAGCAAGCACAGGGCCTGAACAAATTTGCATCAGGCCCTCTGCACTTATATTGTAGCTTCCAGTTTAGCCTTTTTTATGGGATTCTTGGGTGTGTGAATGAGTGGGTGCCTTCTCTTAAGCTCTTTCCCTTCTGTTGGTTTGTCTTGCTAAATTGGATGTAGTAGTTTTTATTTTATCTTACTATATTTTGTTATTGTTTTAAACGAATGAATTAATAAATGAAAAGCTAGACACTAGGATAAAAGTTAACAACTGAACTGTAAGTTTTCACCTGCTAGGAGAGGGAAGATCAGTTTTCTCTAAAAGAGTAGTACAGGTATGCCATCCACTCTAGGGCAAGTCTTATGTTCAGAAGTACTTCACCTTCACCAACATATAATTGGAGCATGCTCCTAAGTTTTTTGTGTGAGTTTTATTTAGTTACACTTCGGTGCTTTTCAAGTTTTTTCCCCGTTTTTGTATGTGGTGGTTTTTCTTTTTGTTTTATTTATTTATTTATTTTGGCACTGGGAGATTTGTTGTGTTGGGTTTTGTTTCTCTTTTGAAAAGGAACTTAAAGTTAGGTAGGTAGAAAGAGGGGAGGATCTGGAGGAACTTGGGAGAGGGGAAAACTATGAGCAAAATAAATTTGAAAATTGTTTTAAATAATAAAAATAGAATACAAATAAATGTAAAATAAAAGAAAAAGAACTTTTCATAATTAATATTCTCCTTTTAATATCTTTAGTTATATATGCATAAGGTATACATATTTGGGGATTCTTTTCCACCTGAGTTCCATCACAAGATCTATATAATTAGTTTTAATCAAAATGCAAACAATTTTCATCTTTAGTGTATATTTGAGTTATGTGGAGGCAGGAGGAGTGCATATTATTCTTTTCTTCCACTTTTATGTGTGTTCCAGTCATTAAGCTCTGGTCTTTAAAATTAGCACAAATGCCTTTATCGTTTGAAACTGAGCTTTGCTTTAGGTTCATATTACTCTATTTCTGGCCATATGAGAAAGTATGTGAGGCAATGTCATAGACATCTGAAGCCTGGCATTGGCAACAGGGTACACTCCTATGATTCTAGTATTCCAATCCCATGTTAGAAAATCAAGTTCAAGGGCAAACCAGACAATAGAACAAGACTCACTCAAAATAAAAAATAAAAAGTAATGTTGTAGCCTCAAGCCTCTCCACTTTTCCCTAACATATTCTATAGGCAAGTGAGTGACTTAGGAAACCCTGAGGGGTTCAGAGAAAAACCACACATTCTGTTCGAGAATGTTCTTTACATATTGTCTGCTCAATATTGAACTCCATTCCTCGTGGCCTACACTTTCCATTTATCAATATACTCTAAAAAACAATGGGTCCAATAATTTGTCACATGCCTGCTTCTCTCAGTGATTTTAACATTTCTTCCCTTGCTTTAATAGAGCACTAGTTAAAATCTTCACTCAAGTTTCACTAGTGTTAACTTGTGGTCCTGTCTAAATTCTGATCTTTTTTTCCCTTAATGGAGCTACATGAAGAGTTCAAAATAGAGTTCTATGTTGGCCAACATTGTCATCTTTAGGACAGTTTCTGACTTCATCTGACATCTCTGTAAATCTACCTGGTCCTGAATTTGTGTTTATACCCCTTGGATAGTCCCAACTTTAAAAAGAAAAAAAAATGCTTAAACACATATGAGAAAGCATTTATGCATGTGTTGGTATTAGAGATCAAAGCCAGGACCTTGAGCATGCTGGGTACTGTTTCACTGAATGCCATAACCAATCATCCCAAATAAAATATATGTATATACAAAAGGAAATTGATAACCCAAAATATCTCGTTGAATATTAGAATTGTACCAGTGTCTGTAAATTGAGACTACCATGAGGTCTTCAAACCTGACATGTATCAAATGCTGTCTGTGGAGTATGTCATACAGCAGTTTCTCACTAAGATGAGAGTTGCTCTTATTCATATTCCAGAGACTATCATTAGTGTTTAAAGTAGGACTCATAAGACTGTTTAGGAAAGTTTGCAACACATAAAACAGTTGTATCAATTTTAACACAAAATACCTGCATGTGCATTTGGACACAAAGATAAGGTATACTGTCTTATACTTTTGTAAGCAGGTAGACACTGAAGCTTAAGAAAGCAAATTAGCCAAGTTAAGTGCAAATCTAAGAGAATTAAGAGAGAAAAATGTTAAACATTTGAAGTTGATGGTTAGATGCTTTTGAATGGGAGGGGACAAAGATCTTTGCCTTAGTTTGGGTTAGCAATGTGTTTAATCACTTGAAACATATATCTTACAATGAGATAGTGGCCCCAACATGAGGTGTAGAAAAAGATTTCACACATACTAGGCTATGAATCAGAGTGGAAAGAGGCCAGCATTTCCTTTGGGTGAAATTAATTTCTATTACATGAAAACTGCCAGTGCATTTTGTTTTTCAATCCAACATTTCTAGTGGAAATAATTTATGGTAATGCAAACAGATAGCACAAAGCATGTAAGGAACAGTAGTCATAAATTTGTGTCTCAAATGAAAAACATTGGAGCATTGACAATAGCAAGATGGTCCTTTGGAAATAAAACAAGTGGGTCTCATTATTTTTCCACACCAATCAACACAGGATTTGGCTGAAAGGGATGGTTAAATGACTGAAGTTTTAGTTTTGACTTTCTTTGCCTCCACTGAAACAATCACTGCAAGGGTCAATTAGTCTTCCAAAATGCAGAGATAAAATTGTATGCAGTTTAATTTTAAGGTGTTGTTAGACCAAGTCTGAAGCACCAGTCTGGCAGCATTGTGATACCAATGCACTATCTTGTGGTTTTCTTTTTTTAACTTTTTTCTTTTTTGCTGTCTTGGATCTGAGGCTACTAGAAATAAAGAATTGGAGAAAGAAACTTGCTAATCTCTTATTGTGAGATACATACTATTAATACAAAAGTTTATACTCTAAGAAGCTGAGTTACATTATTTAGAAATTTAAATAAGAATATATCTCGCACACAAGTTCAATTTTCAGTTACATAATTAACTTTCTTTTAATTATTTTAATTAAATTTCTTTTAATAATTTATTTTTTTATTTGCATTGTGTTTTGTCTGCATGTATGTCTGTGTGAGATTGTCAGATCTTGGAGTTACAAACAGCTGTTAGCTGTCATATGTGTGCTGGGAATTGAACTCAGGTTCTGAGGAGGAATAGCCAGTATTCTTAACTGCTGAGTCATTTCTTTAGCCTGCATAATTAGCATTCACTGAAATGACTGATTTCTTTGAGGTAGAGTGGTCGAAAAGCATGTTTCTAATACTACACTAAATGTATAGCAATATATCCAATGAACATCATTTATTTCCAAGTTAAAGAATAATACCTCTTGTAGATCTTTCTGATAGTTCTTATTTTGACTTAAGCTAGAATTGGTTCTAATAGCTCATCAGAAAAGATGTGTATGCCACAAATATATTTACATCAGCCAAAGCCATGTCACTGTTTATTTATGAATAAAATCTTATTGAGTTTAGTCAAATTCAGCCCTAAAAAATATTTTACCTACATTCAAATCTCATCTAAAGTCCACTCCCTGATACCTATTGCTATACCCTGCTCTTACAAAAGCAATCGTTAAATAGCAGAAAAAATAAAACCAAATAGAACATAAATGGACATTGTAAGAGTATTCAAGGCCTCAGAATTGTGAATAAGACAATTAAATGAAATTGAACATAATGCATTCCCTGAGGCAAGTTCTGGACATTTGTTTTTATGAAGATCATCTTGTAAATGCTTCTCACGATTAAGCATGTGATATCACTGCTCTGTAAGGAAGGAATAATGTAACTCCATAGTGTTTTATGATGTTCATTACCAACAACTCAGCATGTATCTAAATGGCCTCTAAGAAAAATGAATGTTGTGTTCAATTGCTGTTTCTGTGTCAAATAATAAATACACTAACTGTATTGAATGTCTCTAGGGAAAAAGAATCTACAGTGGCCCATAAGTCCAATAGCAAAATCTTCTACATACCATACCACTAGCATAGCAGAAAAATACACACTTCAAAATTACCCATTGTTGCAGGGTCCTGATAGGTGTCCTTTGGGAATTGGGGAAAATACGCATGACACCAAAAACACAAGCATTAAGAACAAGTTAAAACAACAGGCTCCGTTTATTCCAGGAAGGGATAAGGTTTATATATCCCTCAATTCTGCTCCTCCGGAGGTGATGTACTGAGCTGGCATCTGCTGAGATGATATGGCCACTGTCCAGAGTTCCTTGTTATGTGATCTCCCATCAGACTTGACTGCTGTTGTCAAGACCCTCTGGCAGACACAGGCTGGCTGTCGGGAAATATCTACTGTGCATGGAGTTACTATTGGTCTACGCCAGCTGTCAGGCCCAGTCAGGCTTAGTTATTCCATAATCCATGACGAGGTATAGCTTACAGCCATCATCTATGCCATAGATTCACTTAGTAGAAGATGGTAATGATGATGGCTATTTGGATGAGGGGAGCAAATGCCAGCCCTTCTCTCTGTATTTGGAAAATACCATGAAGATATGATAGATTCTATGTGAATTATGGTGAATAAATGGAATAATTTGAGTTCTGTTCTGTTCCCATGCAGCAAGAGACCCCCAGAATCTCCTTAAATTGCAAAAGAAATAAATAAGAAAAGAACAGCCAAGGCCAGGAGCTGGGAACTATTAGCAAAGATGTATCATTTATGAGGTGGTAAATGCATGTTTATAGAAAAGATATGGTGCATTCAGGGTGGTTCAAATAGAGACAAAACACATACTAATAGAATGTTATACATATAGAATACATTTTTAAAAATGATGAAGAACAGACTGTGTGCTGAATTCTAAAGATACTCATGTACTCAAGTGTTTTTATGAACCAGGTATTATCTGTATATTTATGTTTTATTTATATTTCTATAATATATATGCTCATTATACAATATACATTATTTAATCAGTAGTAATATGGGATAATTATCATTCATTTAGTGTATTGTGTAGCTCAATGATGTTCTATATGTTTCTGAAGTTTGCATTGGGCCTAATCAAGTTAAAGTCATGATATTTTCATGGATAACTAAACCTTTTTGTCATGACTCCCTCTATTTCTATTGACCCTTTTGTTCTGGTAAACAACCTCCATTTATTGTTGGTTTGTGTTTGCTCTTTTATAATCTTTATTTTGTTTATAAAATAATCTTTACTCATTTTGCATATCAATCCCAGTTCCCACTCCCTCCCCTCCTTCTGCTAACCCCCTTACCCCAACCCTATCTCCCATCTACTCCTCAGAGAGGGTAAGGCTTCCAATGGGGAGTCAATGAACTGTCGTTTTACTTTCTTACTTTGATGCAGAACCAAACTCCACCCCAATATCTAGGCTGAGCAAGGTATCTGTCCAAAGAAAATGGGCTCAAAAAAGCCCAAACCCAAGCCATACTACTGTCACCCACATTCAGAGGGCCTAGCTTGCTCCTTGCTGGTTATCCTCCGTCAATCCAGAATCAGAACTATCCCTTTTAATGTAACTTTTTAAACATTATTTTGGCCATTAGTTTTCTGTTACATTGCTTTTTTTAAATTTTAACATCAGTATTGACTTTTCATTTGGAGTGAATCTCTGAGGAGAAATATCGAGTTTGATTTTTATTCCTATGCCATGAATTTTGTTTTTCATCTAGAAAGTTTATTCTCTTAACTACTGTTATATGCCTCAGTAGGTAAAACCACATGCCACCTCCCCTGAATAAATGATTTTAATACCCAAGAATCATATGGTAAAAGTACAGAACTGATTTTAGCATGCTGTTCTTTGACCTTCATAGTGCACACTCACATAAATAAACACAAATGCACACACATATAAAATAATTAAAAGTGTAATGAAAATAAAAGACTATGTTGTGGATTAGGGAGTGTATTTCTAATATCATTTTTGAAAAAATATAATGTTTATTCTGCTTTCCTAAAATTCTCCACTTTCTTGATACTTAAAGGATCAGATATTAAGTTGTTGTCACAATTTTTATACTTACATAAGTTAGACATGCACAAATATTCTATTTTAAAGTATTTCATTTTAAATTATATATATATATATATATATATATGTTTGTATGTATATATCTTCCCAATATCTAAAATCAGTAAGGCATTAAAGGTGATGTGATCAGAGAGAGCAGAGGGGAAGCTCAGAACAGTAGTTAATGAAGGGGAGGGAATGGGAGGAGAGCAAGGAGAGAAAAGTTAGGTTTTATTTTTTTATTATATTTTCTTATTTGATGTAATAATACCAGTTCCCTTTCCCTCCCTTTCATGCCTTCCGACCCCCCTCCCATCCCATTCCCCACCCACTCCACAGAGAGCATAATGCCTTCCAGGAGGGATCATCAATATCTGTAAACTCATTTGGAGTATGGTCTAAGCCCTCCCTCATGCCTCTAGGCTAAGGGAGTATCCTTCCAAGGGATTGTGCTCCCAAAGTCTTTTTATGCACAAGGGATACATCCTGGTTCCACTGACAGAGGTCCCATAGACAGCCCAGGCCTTCTAACTGAGACCCATGTTCAGGGGATCTGAGTTGGTACAATGCTGCTTTCCCAGCTATCAATCTGAGGTCCATGAGCTCCCCCTTGTTCAGGTCAGCTGTCTCTGTGGGTTTCTGTAGCCTGGTCTTTACCCCTTTTCTTATCACTACTCCCTCTCTGCAACTGGATTCTAGGAGTTTGTCTCAGTGTTTAGCTGTGGGTGTCTGCTTCTGTTCCAAAGCTAGTACATGAAGAATCTAGGAGGTTAGGTTTTAATACTGTACATTGAGAGTCATTTTAGAGCAGAGCTTTTGTTCCCAATTACTCCATGTTTAACAATGTCCTCCTTGGATCTCAGACTTTCACTTACATATTATATGCTTGCTGGCGAAAGTTTCTTGAATGAGGATGTGAGGTTGTTAATCATTCTCAACTTTTTCTCTCTTGTCTGCAGCTTTACTACTTTTGGAAAAGGCAGCTTAGTGGTTGCACATATCTGGACAGGCAGATGTTGTCTCTAGGGTCTCTGGTAATATTACAGATGCGTTTGGTTCTTGCCATTATTTTCAGCTAACCATCAAGCCTGCTACACTGCCAGAAGCAGAATTATTTTACTTTATAATTTTTGTTTTCACCAGAGAGCTCTAGAATCAGGGGCAGATGATGGCCACATTGTTCTGTTTCAGGGTTTTATTATCCCATGTTCAGAAGTTAACTTTTTATTAACTGGCTGTCTTCTGGCTTCCGGGACCTCCATAAAGTGTTCATAATTTAATTTTTGAATTTCCTAAGGAATTCTTACACAGCTGAATATTTTATAAGCTTATAGTGCATTTTTATCTATGCAGAGTAGAGGAAGATTGACTGTGGGAAAGAAAAAGAGATGACAAATGATTGTTGAATTAATTATTCCTTGGGTTAAAATTGATGCTCCCCATTTACCAGGAGAACCTCACTTGATACAGACAGTAAATACACATAATTACACAATTAGATTGCCTCTGCCATTCCAGTCCTACTAGTGAGTACCATGGGTTTAAAAAATAGAGTTGCATCTGACTTCCAAAAGCCCTTTGAAGGAAAGGGCACTCCTTTGTTCATCCTTCAGCCTTCCACACTTAATGTTGTGCCAGTATTTCTGTGTCTTTCAAGGTCAAGAGAGTTCAGTTGGTAGTACACTTTTGGATTCTCTGTGTTTCTTTCTTTACCTTCTCCAAAGCAAGCAAAATGACTAATCTCTTTGCTAAATGTGGAAAGTGTAAGCTAGCCATCTCCACATTCTTTTTCTCATATGGACACGAGCCGGTGACTACTGAGCTTTTTTGTTCCTGTCTTAATGCCTTCAATCACATCTCTGTGTTATTCAAAATTAAAGAATGCCTACTGCCTGCTTTGTTTTATATATAGTAGTAATCATGATTTGTCAGAGCAATTGCAATGTTATTCCACTTTTTTACATTAGGGTGATGGTTGAGACAAACACACATACACAAACACACATGGCCTAAACATCACATTAATGATACAACTTTTGGGGAGGATTTGACTTTTTACTTTTTTTTTCCTAGTGTATTATGAAGGATGTGTCTACAATTTCATTCTGTTGTCTCTAGAACCTGATAGAACTTTTAGTACTATTAATGTAGAACACAGAGCTTGTGTTGATCTTTTTTATATAAACACTAAATACACAGAGAGAAACAGACAAATATAATTTAAATTTGGGAAAATTTTGTTTCTGTTGTCAACTTGTAAAAAACAATTTACCAGCCTGAGTTGGCATTGTACAGAAATTATTATCGTCTATAAAGTTTATTGTTATTCTATATTTCACTATGCTTAATGTAAAGTACTAAATATGTAAGCTATATTATCTGGGTTTCATTTTTTGAAACTAAAAAAGTGCTTTGTGAATAAGAAATTTCGCCTAATCCAAATTTGCTACAAATTTATAACATTGAATTTTCATGTCAGATTGTGTTATTTCATATGTGATTCTTCCCTTTAGAATTTTCCTTTTCATTTTGTTATAGTTCATTTGATTTTTGTTTGGTTTTGTTGTTGCTATTTTTGTTACTTTGTTCTTGTGGTAAGAATAAAAATGCATGTGTTATTTCTTTGCTTTTGTTTTTTAATGTTTTGTTTTCATTTATCTGTTTGGCCGAGACAGGCTAAATTCAGATTCTGTAATGCCTCAGCACACCTGGTGCTGGAGTCACAATGGACTTTACTATGACCAGTTTAATGTCTTATTAGTAATGCTGTTTTAGCCCTTGGGAAAATAGCAATGAGCAGAACATTTTCAGAGAGCTAAAACCATTCAACTTAGATTGCCATTTACCCTGCATGTGTATAGGTTTGCTGTCCTTTCACATCTGCCTTCATTAGATTTTGACATTTAAATCCCAAGAATGCCTAAGACATGGAGGAAAAATAAACCTAACTATAGCAACAGAACAGTTAGTTAGAAGAAACCCAGTATTTGTTATTTTTTTGCCAAACACAAACAGGTACAGAGTATATTTGCAGTAAATATTTCAGGAGTAATGGATGAACTAAGTTCATGGGTAAAATCTGTTTCAAGTATTTCCAAACATGTTAGATAAAATGTAGTTTTCAATTTTGGATTAAGTACATCATTCAACAGGAGTTGACTGTACTTTCTCCTAGGTCACTTTAGAGTCTTCAGTCTGTTTCTTTTAGGCAGAATGAGTCTTGGTGCAAACAGAAAGTCCTGTTTGTAGCTAAATTGGTGCCTTTACTGCCAAGGGCTCTCGATAGAATCCTTTCCTCACCTTGGGGCCCTAGCTGTGCGCTTTCACCCTGGTTCTCCAAGACAATTTTAGTAAAGCCCTCTAGCACATTTCAGTCTGAATGGTTGCTTATATATGTGTTATCAAAATGGCATTGCAAATGATTTAGGAACCTTTAAATCCTCCCTGGCATAAGGACTCTGCACTGTTTTTAATTCTCAGCTAGCTGAGCTAGAATAATACCTAAAGAAAATCTCCAGACCTAAGACACCATTAAAGCTGATTATAAGGAAGAATATGAAGATTAAAAAGTGCCTTTTCCCCATATTTTGTATGAACTCTATAGTCAGAGTGACTTTCCATTTGACTGGGAACACTTAAGCAGCTTGGTCTTATGCTGTTTTCGAGTACTGAAAGAAAAGGGGAGTTTTTCAAGAAATAATACATGCCAGTCAAAAACTGTCTTTCCTTCAAAACTCTCTTTTAGTAAAGCATCATTTTCTATTTCGATCTCAAGGACATAAGTTGTCAAGGGACTTTGTTTAGAAACATGCCATAGATGCCTAAGTGGGATAGATTGAAAAAACAAGTGTCATTTTAGACTTCATGAAAATACCATAAATGCATTTACTATTCATTAAACATAAACCAAATGCCACTGGATAGATCACACAAGCCACAAAACTGCTCATATTATTTTTCTCAATGGGTAACAGCTGTTTTAAACCATGTTTTTGGATCTGAGAGCTTTTCAATCAAGAAGAGATATTCTCAGAGTAACTATCAAACATGTCTGATGCAAAGTCATTGATAAGCAGTAAAATGTGGATTCCTCTGACAATGGGAGCAGATTGTTAACATGAATTGTACACAGTGGGAGAACCAGACTATAAATATTCTCACCCAAGTTCAAAAGGCTAACTTTTTATCCCTACACTATTCACACCTTTCCTCAGTGACAACACAGTTTGACTTCTTTTGCTAAAAGAAATAGATCCATGACATAGATTGGCCTCAATTGCAATAAAGTTATTTTTTATGGTTAGATTGAGAATAAAATTTTCCTAATAATTCTCTATGTCTCCAGAGTAAGGCACTAAAATCCATAATCCATCAGTGTCTGGAATTGGTGCCATCTTCCTCCACTGTTCCATCAATATTTAGAACCCTCACCTGCTAAAAAAAAACCATCATGGACTTTTCAAACTAAAGAATGAAATGTGAGACTATTGAGGAATCAGCTACCATTTAAACATGTTTGACCCTTGGTCTTCCCAAATTACTTGCATTCATGAATCCACCCAGTGACTGCCCTTGCTGAGAAGCCTGATGGAGATCAGTTGACAAATGAGAGTGATACTTGGGCCCCCTGTGATCAGTATCTGAGATAGGCGGTAAGACATAAAAATCCTGAGGTACCATAAGTTCTATAGAAAAATCCTGTATTACAGGTTAAAGGCAAGATAAATTAAACCATTCTTTAGAATATGAAACTTATTCCTATGATTATTACATAAATAAAAAGAGGATGGTTGTTTGATTATAGATATAAAAGAAGAATTATTATCTCAAGTTGGCTGAGATTCACTAGCATGCCATGTGTATTATTATCCAGAATATCTACTAATGGGAGCAATGTCTATTGCTTAATTTTTGCCCACTGCTTATTTTCTTGGATCTCAGTTTTAGAGGTAACACTAATTTATTTATAACTGTCATTGCCTGTAGTCTGAGCTAAACTCAATAAGGTTGCATAATGGATTTCTTGCAGGCAATAAACAATGCTTTCTTTGGATGTTACTTCATATATTGCTACATGAAACTTTTTTTTTTTTACAAAATGGGTTTATGAAGTTATCCACTTGCTATTGTGCATTATAAATTATGAAATGTTATTAAAATAATCTATACACTTAGCAAAGTTAAGCATAAACAAATGACAGCTATCTCTTTTTGACTACAGGTAAGTTTTTGGGTGAGGAAAGGAATTTTGTTTAATGCTTTTCAATGATGCTCACTTTTGTTTTCTTTCACTTTTATTTTGCTTTCTTTGGCTCAAGAATGAATTTGTTTTCTCAATGATTTGCATATTAGTTCACTGCCTATGCAGTGACTCAATAGGTCAGGGTGACCATGTTTTTCTTGGCACCTTATGTGCCTTCGGTAATTAATTTTAAGTACCAAATGGAGCAAAAAATACATTTAATAAAGATTTTATGTTAAAAGAAACAGTGAATATTTAGTGAGAGAAGAGTTATTTTAATAACTTTTCTCTTGTCAAAAGTCTTCTATTTCAGGAAATCTCTGCAACTTCACAACTCCTCCCCACCGTTGATACTCCCTAAGAAATGATTTCGGAAGTGTGGAATTATTGTGACTGTTTACAATGTTTTTATGAATCTATAGCATTCGTCTATTCTGTGCCAATTTGAACAGATGAATTTGCCTTAATGGTGGATATTGTGGTGCATATTGAATAGATTTGGTCATCAATAAATGGGATGTCCACAAGACTGGCTACTGGCCAAATCCCAGGGACTGTGTGGGTGCTCAGAAAATACAACCCCTGCAGTACAAGCATGAGGAAATGGATTTGAGTCCACAAAACTGTGTGAAGCCTGGGTGCTGCTGTGTGCATCTGGAACCCCAGTGAATTGGGCATAGAGATAGTGAAACCCTAGAGTTTGCTGAGAAGACACAATTGGTGAGCTAGGATTCAATGATAGAGTCTGTCTCCAAAAATAAGGTGAAGAATGAAGGGGGACCACCAACACTGATGCTCTCTGACTTCCACATAAACTATAACAAACATGCACATGAACCTATAAGGGCACACATATACATGCCATTTGCATATACATACATAAAAATAATAATTAAAATCTTGGTAAGCAAAGCTGGAGCAAAATTCCCTTGGTGACAGTATCTGGCATGTGCTGATACCTGGGGTTACTGATAGAATAAAGTGCACTTCTGTACTTGGAGAGAACATCTCCTTGATTCTCCCCGGCATTCACTACAGATAATTTTTCTCTTACCCAGTTTTAGTTTCCACATCCTTTCTGTTAATACATCACAACACTATAGCAGCCTTTTCTACTTACAAATACATCTGTTAGAGAAATGAGCCAGAGGACAGAGTTGGGAATTCCCAACATACTTCATAAACTCATCCCTCATGATGATCTTATCACATTGGTATGAATATTTCCTTCATTTTAATGATGGGGAAGCAGAGAAAGACTGACAATTTTGCTTATGCATTAGTCCCTTTCTGTGCTAGAAGATGAGGAAATATTAAGTCCTGAAGTTGGCTAACATGTATTATAAATCTTTTAAGTATACATATGTAGTATAACATTAGAAGTTTTATTATAACATTTTCTTAATACATACAACATACACTGACCACATTTATCTTCCCTTTTAGTCTCCTTCTCACCCTTCCATTGAGCCACTGTTCCCTCACAAATAATCTCATTTCCACTTTCATTTATCTATTAGGATCCGGATTTCACACATGAGATGAAGCATGATTTTCTTTTTTGAGTATAGCTTATTTTTATTAGCACAATGATTTCCAGTTTTGTCCATTTTCCTACAAATGAAATAGCTTCATTACATTTTATTTGTTTATTTATCAGTTGTTGGGCATATAAGATGATTCTAATCCACTAATTCTGACTACTGTCACAAGAAAAATGAGTATGCTAATATCCCTATTTGTAACAAAAATTTCTTTTTCACAGCTGGTCTCAGCCCCAAATAAACAAAAAGATGCTATAATTATAACTATTGGCCAATGACTAGGGCTTATTATTGGCTAGCTCTCTCTTAATTATTAACATATTTCTATCAATCTAAGTATTTTCATGTGGAATAATCTTACTGGAGAAGGGTCCAGATATATATTTCACCAGTCACCTATTGTATAATGCCAAAGATCCCTTTGGACATATGCGTGGTAGTAGAAGAACTGGACCATATTATATTTCTATTTAAGTTGTTTTATTTTTCCTTGTGCCTTTACTACTTTGCATCCAACCAGCTGTTATTAAAGGTTCTTTTTCTCCTGATTCTAACTAGCATGTGGTATTTAGAAAATGGATTCTAAATATAGTTTGACTTAACCATTTATTCATGAATATATTATTCATTTGATTTTCTTCTTTTGAGAAATATTCTTTTCATTGAACTACTTATTGGTTGGTTGGTTTATTGTTTTGGTGCTTCTAAATTAATTCTTTAACTTTCTAGATATTAATATCTACTAAATATAAGGTTCAGATTTTCTGAAGTTTTATGGGCTGTACTTTCACTTTAATGATTGCTTCTTTTGATGCACAGTAACTTGATTTCTATAAAAGTTCCAATTATCAGTTCTTGCTATTATTTTTTGACCTATTTTTATTTTTTTGGAAAGCTATTGATTTTCTGCCACTTCTCTGGAAGTTTCTTAAGTAACAAATCTTACATAAGCTCTTCCAATTAGCTTTGAGTTTATTTTCATTTAAGATGAAAGATAAGGATATAGTTTCAGTGATCTTTCTGTATATAGGGAGTTTTTGTTTGTTTGTTTGCTTGCTTGCTTGCTTGCTTTTGCTTTATCTAAAAGTTTCTACATTGTTGTCCCTTGACAGAATCTTTTAATATTGAGATTAACTCTTAGCAGTTTCTGACATCTTCTAAGAGTTTTAGATTCATTTCTCCTTCTCTGACATTAACTTAGTTTGCTTCAAATCTCACATTAAGCAAGTTACAGTGCAGCCTATGTGTAATTCCAGTATTAGGGAGGCTGAGATGGGAGACTCACAAGTTCAAAGCCAGCTTGAACTACCGAGCAAGATATATCAGAGAGACATAGACAGAGAGAAAGAAAGAGGGGGGGGGAGAGAGAGATGACTCTCTAAATCTCATTTTAGGACATTTCAAGAAAGGTCTTCTAGTTATTCCAGGAAATAGTAGTTTAAGGAGAAAAAAATGAATCCTTAGTATTCAGACTATTATGAGCTGTCATATAGTTAATTAAAGATTGTGTCACAGTTTATCCTAAGAAATTGCACATTTTAGCTTCATCTTCCATGTGAAGATAATTAAATTAACAAAAGACAATATCATACATTCATTTCCCCTTGCAGATTCTAAAGATGCAATGACTTACATTAGTAAACAGATTTAATTTATCTAGAGAGGGTAATACATTTTAGAAATTTCGCTAATCCTTTTATCTCAATATTCAGGATGACTAAAGATTTTAGGCTCAAAACAAGTGGCTCTTAGCCAAAGCAATACAGAATTTCCCCATTCACTATGTAATTCTACCTGAGCATTTCTCATCTTTCAACTTCCCAATATAATAAGAAATTCGATTATTTAACTGTGCTTCTATCACTTCCAGAAATGAAGTAAAAAGTAAACATCATGGTATTTTATGTTATATTTTTAGTCACTTTTTTCAGTAAGCAGTTTCTTTCTTGCCTTAAGTGTGATCAGGCATGATAACCACAATGTAGGATCATGGTAGACATTTTTGAAACACAGGGATACAGCAGGAAAGCAAAAAAAAAAAAAAAAAAAAAAAAAATCCCCCATGATCAAGAGATAAGCATGATAGTGTGTGTGTATGTGTGTGTGTTTATATTTGCATGTGTGTATACTTTTCAGTATTTGTTGAAAATCAGTAGTAAATGTAGTTCTATATAATTATATGTAGCTTTAATTAAAAAATTAAATGTTATATATGAATAATCTTTTGTAAGATGAAAAGCACTTCTATTAATATGCTAATCAGTGTTTGCTTACTTTATTGAGTTATAAGAAAATACATATTTGAACATACAATGTGATGTAATAGGTTTCACTTGGGCCTTCGTAGGGTATGTCCAGATCAAATACTGCTAAGCCACTTTCATGATTTCCATTGCATCTACCTTTAGTGGCAGCTTCATTCATCTTTATACTATTTGTTTTTGAAAACAATTAACATTTAAAACTTCAAGACTCTTGTGGTTTTCTCAAAAAAAAAAAAAAAAAAAAAATCCCCCATGATCAAGAGATAAGCATGATAGTGTGTGTGTATGTGTGTGTGTTTATATTTGCATGTGTGTATACTTTTCAGTATTTGTTGAAAATCAGTAGTAAATGTAGTTCTATATAATTATATGTAGCTTTAATTAAAAAATTAAATGTTATATATGAATAATCTTTTGTAAGATGAAAAGCACTTCTATTAATATGCTAATCAGTGTTTGCTTACTTTATTGAGTTATAAGAAAATACATATTTGAACATACAATGTGATGTAATAGGTTTCACTTGGGCCTTCGTAGGGTATGTCCAGATCAAATACTGCTAAGCCACTTTCATGATTTCCATTGCATCTACCTTTAGTGGCAGCTTCATTCATCTTTATACTATTTGTTTTTGAAAACAATTAACATTTAAAACTTCAAGACTCTTGTGGTTTTCTCAAAAAAAAAAAAAAAAAAAAAAAATCCCCCATGATCAAGAGATAAGCATGATAGTGTGTGTGTATGTGTGTGTGTTTATATTTGCATGTGTGTATACTTTTCAGTATTTGTTGAAAATCAGTAGTAAATGTAGTTCTATATAATTATATGTAGCTTTAATTAAAAAATTAAATGTTATATATGAATAATCTTTTGTAAGATGAAAAGCACTTCTATTAATATGCTAATCAGTGTTTGCTTACTTTATTGAGTTATAAGAAAATACATATTTGAACATACAATGTGATGTAATAGGTTTCACTTGGGCCTTCGTAGGGTATGTCCAGATCAAATACTGCTAAGCCACTTTCATGATTTCCATTGCATCTACCTTTAGTGGCAGCTTCATTCATCTTTATACTATTTGTTTTTGAAAACAATTAACATTTAAAACTTCAAGACTCTTGTGGTTTTCTCAAAAAAAAAAAAAAAAACAACTTCTCCTTCCATTTCTCCATTAGGAAAGCTAGCAAATGTCTTTCCAGTCTTTGAAGAAAAAGGTTTTTGACTCTGTTGAGTGGAGTGTTGTGTACAGCTTAACTCTTTTCTGGATAGAAATGAGAAGAGACAAGGTAAACTATCAAGGTATAAAGAAATAGTTTCTGGAAGATTAGCCAAGTCACATGAAAAGTCATAGAAGACAGCAAATTTTGTACCATACCTCATAACCAATGATAATGCATGGTTTTTACTTGGTAAACAGTAAATGGAAAGATACTTTTTCGCTTCCTTCCATTTTACATGCTGTAGAGAAAAGGGGGAAGAGATAGATTAAGTATTCTTGAAGCTGTCTGCTCAGTTTTCTTTTATGTGAACAGAATTTTCAGTTTAGGATTTTATATCAGAAATAAAATTGCATGTTCATAAATTATACATTTTAGGAAAAATACAAGGAAAGTATAGAATGATACTATAAAAAACATAATGGCTTGGTAGCTAAGTACCATTGTTATAAATTTTTGAATGAAAAGTATGTACTACATTCAGAGGGCTTGGTTCGGTTCAGTGCTGATTTCCCAGCTTTACAACTAGGATCTGTGTGCTTTCATTTGGTCTGGTCAGCTGCTTCTGTGGGTTTCTCCAGCATGGTCTTGACTGTTTTGCTTACCCCTCCTCCTTCTCTACAACTGGATTCCAGAAATACAGCTTAGTGTTTAGCTAGGTTTTCTGCTTCTGCTTCTATCATCTACTGAATGAAGGCTCTGAGATGATATTTAAGGTACTCATCAATCTCATTTTAGGGGAAGGGCATTTAAGGTAGCCTCTCCACTACTGCTTAGATTATTAGTTGTGGTCACACTTGTGGATCTCTGGACATTTCCCTAGGAGACCTGGGCAACCAAGGGGACCTCTGATAGTGGAACTAGTATTTATCCCTAATGCACAAATGGACTTTGGGAGCCCATTCCCTATGGAGGAATACTCTCCAGCCAAGATACACAGAGGATGGCCTAGGCCCTTCTCTAAAGGATGTGAAAGACTTTGATGATTCCCCCATAGAAGACCTCACACTCCCTAGGGAGTAGATGAGGGTGTCAGTTGGCATGCATGGGAGAATGGGAGAGAGAGGGATCTGAGATTGAAATGTAAAATAAGATTGTTTCTAAATAAAAAATAAACTGATAAAAAAAATGATGCACCACATACAAACTAATAGCATTCTGGGGGAAAAAAAGAAGCAGTATTCATAACAAATACCTAATATAAGCTGATAACAAATCGATAATTAGTTATCTCCCACAAATATATATCTTCCTTGTATTAATATGTCTTCATACAAAATTTTTTTCTAAGAAATCCCCCAGATAAGTTCATACAGAATGAGAATCATATTTTAAAAATTTAGGATATGAAACTAAAGAAAAGGCCTAACAATAAAAGGTTAAGCTGGCAACCAAAATGACAAAAAATGCAGGATATACCTTTAAGAAAATGCAATATCTGTCAGAATGGCTAAGATCAAAACACAAATGACAGCTCATATTGGTGAGAATATGGTGCAAGTAGATCACTACTCCTTTCCTGGTGGGAGAATAAACTTATAGAACCATTGTGGAAATCATTATAATGACTCCTCAGTAAATTGCAATTGATCTACCTCAGGACCCAGCTATACCAGTCTTGAGCATATCCCAAAATACACTCCATCCTACCATGAGGACACTTGCTCAACTATGTTCATTCTTCCTTTATTCATAATAGCCAGAAACTGGACAGAATAAGATGCCATTCAACAAAAGAATGTGTAAATTATGGCACATTTACAAAAAGGAGGAATCCTCAGTTGTAAAAAAACAAAAAAAAAAAAAAAAAAAAAAAAAAAAACCGACATCATGAAAATTGAAGGCGAATGGATAGAAATGAAACCAAAAATCATCCTGAATGAGGCAACCCAGACCAAGGAAGATAGATACGGTATGTACTCACCTAAGGTGGCTGTTAGTTGTTAAGTCAATGATAATCAAGCTACCATCCACAGACCCAGAGACATTATGTAAAGATGAAGGCAAGCATGGATCTCCCTGGGACGAGGCAAAGGAATTGATCCTGAGGGTTTGCTGAGGGACTGTTTTGTGAAGTATCCAGTAGGAGAGGATGGAAGGATGGAGAGAGTGCAGGAAGAGACCACTGGAACTAGGAGTGGGGAGTTGGGGCCACTCAGGTTGGCCAGTACAGTGGAATCTATAAGGCTGAACCTAGTGAGAACTCCTAGTGATAGAGGATATGGAGTCTGATTGGCCATATTTTTTGTTTAGCAAGGCAAGGCTTCGAGTGGTGGGTCTGGGTTATATTCAGTTGAGTTGTTGGCTGAGGAAGACATGTGAAGACCTCTAAATAACCCTGGCTGATACGAGGACAAAAGGTGGACCCCTGAAAATTGACAGTGGAACCACATTCTTGAAGACAACTTATACTCAGCTCATGGAATGCAAAAAGGTTGGACTGATGCCTGCATGAAGCTTTCAACCCTTCATTATAGTCTCTTTGACATACTCTGAAGACTATGGAAAGAGAAACCTGGATACTAGCCTAGCCATAAAACCATCATCAGAGAGGCTTGCTTAGGCAGCAGGTGGGAATGAGTACACAGTCTCAAAGCCAGACATTATGTGAAGAGAGCCTACATTGGAGGTCTCTATTGGGTCCCTGCCCTCAGATATCAGGATGAGGATATGGAAAGACTGAAGGAGTCAGAGAGGATAGAGTATGCCAGGAGGACCTGGTGGACTGAATCAAGTAATCAGAGCTCACATGGATTCATGTACTAAAACAGCAAGTATGGGTCTGCATGGATCTGCACCAGGTCCTTTGCATATATGTTGTGGCTATTAGCTGGGTGTTTCATTGGAATTCCTAGAAGTGGGAGTGATTGTGTCTTGGAGTCCTTGCCTGCTCTTGAAACTCTTTTCTTTCTATTGTGCTGCTGTATTTGCCTAGTCTTACTGTATCCTGTTTTGTTTTGTCTGGCGGTTGTCTTTTGAAAACATGCTCTTTTCTGAAGAAGAAATGGAAGGAGAGTGGATCTGGAGGAGAGGGGAGATGGGGGGGGAAGTAGGAGGAGTGGAGGGAGGGGAAACTGTGGTTGGGATGTATTGTAAGAGAGAGGAAACTATTTTCAATTTTTAAAAATTTAAAAATAAAGGAAGGTGAAAAGATCTACTGCGAAAAGATAAAAATATGAACAAAATCACAATCATTTGACATTCAAACAATGAATTCTACATAAACAATAAAGTGAAGTACTTTTCCATATTTAAAGTTTTATTAAATTCATGGCTTGATGAATACCTAAGAAGGAACTATGGCTAAGCATAAACTGATTCTCAATCAAGGAAATAAAAATGTTCGTTCTTTAGTATAAGCCATTGGAATAGTAGGTACATGTACAGAAGCCAGTTGCCAGTTGTTGTAGTAATTTAGATGACAAATTGAAGAAATGTTCATGATTCAAAGAAGAGTATATATACATTTATAGGTATGTGTGTATGTATGTATGTACATATGATTATGATCTTTGACACTTTCACTCTGCTATGTTCCTTTCTCTTCTCTCATCTCCCCTCCTTCTCCCATTGATTCTCTTCTTTCTGACAGGCCCCCACCCCCAAAGACACACTTTCTGTCTTCTTTTTGGGATGCACCCGTTAAATCTAATTAGTGGTGATTGTATGGGCCTGGGAAGAAGGACAACTACTGGAGCATGTGAAACTTATCAATGGATATAACACTGGAGAAAATGACGACTTGTTCCTCAACAACATTTAACGGCCAATTAGTTCCTCAGGGAGGGTCCCTTCCCTCCCATGAAGAAACAATGATGACTTCAGTCTTTTGCAGGTCCTGTGCAGATAATCACAGTTGTGTTGAGTTCATGAGTACACTGGCTATATTTTGTACAGATATCTTTCTACTACATATCTCCCTCTTCCTGTTCCTCTATTATCTGCTACCTCTTAATCTCTCCACTTTGTCCAGTCCTTCATTCTGAACAAGGAATATACTGAGAAAATAATTAAATAAGACAAGGAGAGGAAACTAATGATGCAGATTCCAAAGAAAGAGGGAAAACTTGAATTTTCTTCAAATTGATATGATTATGTAGAAATTGTGAAATAGTGAAAAAAGAATCCTCCAGAAGAAATAATCATTTACACTGTGGGTGCATCCCAGGGAGCATGTGGATTTTCATAACTTTCTGTACACTAGTAAATAACAAGTAATATTTAGAGTTAAAATCAAAATAGCACTTATCAGAGCATATCAAATGGAATTGGAAACATAGAAGGAATATGCAAAATATTTATAAGGAAACTTTTAATGAAAGAAACTAAAGAAAACCTAAGCTAATTAAGAGGTTGTTCAAGGTCAAGGGAGATGCCAGATTGTCAAGTCTTCTCAGTGTGTTCTACAAATTCAACATAACTCAAAAATAAATCCCAGCAATCACGTCTTTTTTCAGTATTTAAAAACTTAATCTAAATTACATCAACAAAGGTAAAAGATCTAAAGAAATATTTATAATGATGAAGGAAAAATTTAAGATAAATACCACTTAGCTTTAAAGTTTCTACAAAGCTTAGGTAATCATGGCAGTATCATAGTCTTAACAAGATGAATTAATCAAGAGACAGAACACAGTGAGAAGCACAGCAACAAAGCCCTGCAAACACAGGGAAATACACTTGGACCAAAATAAAAAAAGCAAAGCAAAATACTATTATGTAATGAATGAAAATATTAGCTTTCATAAGCAAAACAAAAAGTACAGGCACTGATCTTACATTCTTTACAAAATGACATCAATATAGTTAATATTGTATTTCCAAAGGTTTGTAAAAGAAAATGTGGTGATTACTTGTACAAGCAAGAGTATGGAAAAGACAATATGGAAGAATGGTGTAGAGATAATTGTTTAGATGAAATTCCAACAGCACTTTCTCTCTGCAAAACATAGCTGAATGGTTGGAATTTATTAAATTGTAAAAAGATAGGAGACAAGGATTAAAAAAAATATGCTCTGCAAAAGACACTATCGCGTGACTACAAAGACAAATCAGGAGAGGAGAACATATTTTTAAAACAGATATTTGTTAAATTAAGGTTATCAAAAATATTCAAATACCTTACTCTTACAATTCAATATTACTAACAATAAAATAATCTGCTTTAAAAATTAACCAAAGACCTCAACAGGAATCTCCCTAAGGAATATACTTAGCCAGAAGAAACTCATATGATAAACATCCTTCCCTTATGTCATTAAGGAAGTGCAAACTAAGAACTATTAGAATAGCCAAAGTCTGAATGCCAGTAACAAATGCTTGTGGGTAAGCAGGGCAAAAAGAACTTTCATTCATTGCTCATGTGGGTGAAAATGCATGCTGTGGACAGTATTTTAGAAGAGAAAGTGGCAGCATATTGTACAGCTAAAAAATGTTCTTGTAGCTGACCTTCCCATGGAGTCAAAGTACTTGAAAAATGTCTGCACAAAAAACCTTGAATACAGATATTAGTCTCCATATTATTTATAGTTAAATTTGGAAGCAATTAGGGTGTCCTTTAGTTGCTGACTATGTAGACAGTGGAGCTTGGGACAATAGAATATGTTCAAGACATATGATGTTGGGAAGGAAATTTAAGTTCATTTAACTAAGTAAAACAAGGTAATAATAAAAGATTCAGTATCCCATGATTTGAATTATATTCCATTATAGAAACTGTAACAGCATTAAGACAAAATAAAATAATAAAGGGAAACAAATAATGTATTCATGGCTTCTAGGGTTATTGCAGATAATTATTGATGAACAGGAGGGTTCAGGGAACAGTTAAAAATATCTATAGAGATACGTGTCATTTTACATATCCTAATCTGCTTACACCATACCAAAAACAAACACTAAGGTAATCTGCGAGTGATGTGTTGTGATGATATGTTAAAATACAGAACCACTGACTCAAATCATATCATAATCATTCCTAGTCATAGAACAGCTTGTGTGAGTCCAAAACAATGCACAAACTAAGACTAAAAATCCTTTGGTCAAATAAATATTTACACATTCTGGAATTGATCAGGATCAAAAGAACTCAGCTCCTTCCAAATATTCAAGCATGAGGGCTACTAAACCCACGTCTCTTCTTTTTCTGGTTCTAAAGCACATTTTGCATTAAGAGATAATCACACCCACATTGTAAAAGAAGTAAAATGTTCATAATAATTAATAGCCTTTTAGATAGCCTGATGTTCTCGATCAAACTGAAGTACTGAGGCATCTGCTGTTGTTACTCATATGGAACACCATGGCAAGCTCATAAATTAGCAGGACTATTTTGAAACTGAAAACTGGAACAGTGAATAAATGCCTTCCAAGTGTTAGGCTCTTCCAGTCCCAATGCCTGTAGTTTTTACAATGAGAACGTGGCTCTGTGTTTACCTACAGAAGCTGGAGATGATGTCAAGACATTTTTATAAATTTCATATCATAAAACATACGCTATGTGTTTGAGAATTTAAGAAGCTTAAAATGAATGTGTTTGAGGAAGATGGATTGAAACGAAGTTTTAGTACCTAACATGCTGTATAGCCATCAAATGCATTAAAATTAGACAATACTCTTACCGTCTGGCAATTTCCATAATGCCCAGCAATGTTTGAATTTTTGTTTCAATCCCAGTGAATTCTTTAACCCAATGTAAAGCATTTATTTCTATTTTAATGAAAAAGTCATTCAAACTAATTATTTTAAAATAACTTTACACACAAAGATATTAATTGAATAATTATATGTAGTAGCAAATGGACAACAAAGGTTTCAAAATCCACAAAACTCAAGATAATATATAAAATGCCTTACATACATTAAAAAAACTGTAATGAATGCATCGATGTTGTGAAAGAATGTGGAGGTTTTATTTATTTGTTTGTTATATATTTGTGGTTCTAGGAACTCATATCTGGGCATTATACTCATTGGATAATACCCTACAACTGAGCTGAGCTATATCCAGCCAACCATGAATTTTTAAAGAAAACTCAAATAAACACATACAAAGAGATTTGGATTTGGTAAGACAGCATACAAAAAGTTTGCTTCAAAACCAAAGCTATATTATTATTGGGTACTTCAAAACTGAATTTTTCCATTTATTCGTTGCTATATTAATTACTCCTTTATTCTTATTTGTCTTTGTTTAATGAAACTGTTTAAAATTATTTCCAAAGAAAAGGAGAGCAATAAATATCATAAAGACCTTAGTTCCTTTTCTATAGCCATTGGTCCTGATCAAAAATATTCTCTGAATATCTCAGATATCTCAAGTACACTAGTAATTTTTCCTAAAAATATTGGAGAAGGGGCCTTTTTTATTTCACTTCATATAAGTCCTACTATATGTGTGAGTAGCTCCAGGAGCTGCTCATAGCCATAAAAACTCACAGTGTGAGAGTCTTCAAAGAGCAGCACCAAGAAGAACAAAGTCTGAAAAATAGAAAGGGGAAGGGGGAATCTTATAATTCCAATTAGGCCAAATTAACTGCTTTTCATTGACACCTTGACAGGAGAAATGGTACACTCTTATAGATAGGAATGATAGAAATTCATTCTCATTAGTCTTCTCCAAAGGGTTTATTTTTAGCTAAAGATACGGTCTGTCATCGAAGGAAACCAGGACAAGAATTTATGGCATTAGTTTGAAAAAAATCAACATTTTGTTCTATTAATGGTGTCCTTTGCCTTATAGTGCTCTTGGATTTCATAAGGTCCAATTTATTAATTATCTATTTTAGCATCTGTGCTACCAGTGTGCTATTGTAGAAGTTGTCTCCTGTTCCAATGCATTCAAGGCTATTCCCTATTTTCTCTTCTATCAGATTCAGTGTATCTGGATTTATGTTGAGGTCTTTGATCTGCTTGGACTTGGTTTTGAGCAGGGTGATTGAGTATGGATTTATTTGCATTCTTCCACAGGTAGACATCCAGATATATAAGTGTCATTTGTTAAAGATGATTTTTTTCCATTGTGAATGTAATTTCTTTAAAATCAGAGGGACACTGCTTACTGTCTTAATCTGAAGCTTACATTCCTTTCCTATAGAGTACAACCATCAATCTAGGGATGGAACCATTCATAGTTGACTGGGAACTCCTAATTAAAACCAAGAAAATATCCCATACACCTGTACACACCCCAATATCATGAAGGCAATTCTTCAACTGGGGTTTCCCTTTACCAGTATTTCAAGGTGACCACCAAGATAGGACATTACATATATCATGCCATAGAGTAAATAGAGCAAAATCACTTCATTTAAGGGAAGTGAGAAGAATAAATAAATAACAGGAACCCATAATCCCTTGAGAGCACTTGCTTCTATAACAAAAACCATTTCACAATGAATAGCCTCTTGAAGTTCCAGAGGGACCTAGAGGCAGAACAAAAGCATTTGGCACCAGCTTTCAGCCCATCCACCCTCAATTCCCCAACTCTACTCTGGGAGTCCCCTGACCTGAGGGAACGAATTAAAAATTATCATCATAAAATGATAGAGACCCTCAAAGAAGATGTGAGAAAATCCCTTAAAGAAATGGAAAAAAAAATAATGAAATGAACAAAATTCTTAAGGAAAGTAAAGAAAGTACAAAGAGCCAAGAAAAACAATTAAGCAGGTGAAAGAAACAGTTCAAGATTTGAAAACTGAAACAGAGAAAATAAAGACAACACAAACCAAATGAATTCTGGAAACAGAAAAACTGGGCAACTGATCGAGAACTACAGACACAAGCATAACCAACAGAATTCAAGAGATGAAAGAATTTCAGGTGCAGAAGACAAACTAGAGGAAATAGATTCATTGACCAAAGAAAATCATAAATCCAACAAATCCTTCACACAAAACATCCAGGAAAAGTGGGACACCATGAAAAGGCCAAACCTAAGAATAATAGGCATAGAGGAAGGTGAGGAAGCCCAGCTCAAAGGTGCCGAAAACATATTCAACAAAATCATCGAGGAAACTTTACAAGTCTGAAGAAGGACACGCCCATGAAAGTACAAGAAGCATACTGAACACCAAATAGGATGGACCAAAGAAAAAAGACCCCTCGACATATAATTATCAAAACACCTAAAATACAGAATAAAGAAAGAATATTAAGAGCAGCGAAGGAAAAAGGACAGGTAACATATAAATACAGACCTATCAAAATTAAACATGAATTCTCCATGGAAACTCTCAAGGCCAGAAGGTCCTGGATAGATGTTCTACAAGTACTAAGAGTCCATGGATGCCAGCTCAGGCTACTATACACAACAAAACTCTGAAGCACTATACACAAAAAATAAGATATTTAATGACAGAGCCAGATTTTCATAATATGTATCTACAAATCCAGCCC
This sequence comes from Phodopus roborovskii, assembly GCF_943737965.1. Classification (NCBI taxonomy): domain Eukaryota; kingdom Metazoa; phylum Chordata; class Mammalia; order Rodentia; family Cricetidae; genus Phodopus; species Phodopus roborovskii. The sequence goes on along the minus strand of NW_026126407.1, from coordinate 37,235,849 downwards.
TACAGAACGTATTGGAAGGAAAACTCCAACCCAAGGAAGGTAACTATGCCCATAAAAATGTAGGCAACAGATAATCCAACTACACCAGAAGCCAAGGGTAAAGCAGAACAAATATATTCACAATATCACTGCCAACAACAAATCTAAAACAAACAAGCATCAACAATCAATGGTCCTTACTCAACCTCAACATTAATGGTCTTAACTCACCTATAAAAAGACACAGGCTAACAGAATGGATACAAAGACAGAATCCATCCTTCTGCTGCATACAAGAAACACATTTAAGCTTCAAAGATAGACATTACCTCAGGATAAAGGGTTGGGAAAAGGTTTTCCAATCAAATGGAACCAAGAAGCAAGCAGGCGTGGCTATCCTAATATCTAACAAGTTAGATTTTAAACCACAATTAATCAAAAGAGATGAAGAGGGTCATTTCATATTCATTGTAGGAGAAATCCATCAACACAAAGTCTCACCCACATTCGTAAAAGAAATGCTACTAAAACTCAAAGCTCATATAAAACCTCACACACTTATAGTGGGAGACTTCAATACACCATTCTCAACACTAGACAGGATCACCAATCAGAAACTCAACAAAGAAACAAAAGAATTAACAGAAGTTATGTTTCAACTGGGGTTAACAGACATCTATAGAACATTCCATCCAAAGACAAAAGAATATACCTTCTTCTCTGCTTCACATGGAAACTTCTCTAAAATCGACCACATACTAGGTGGCATAACACGGCAACAGATACAAGAGAATTGGGATAGTCCCCTATATCTTATCAGACCACCATGCTTTAATATTGGAATTCAATAGCAACACAGAAAATCTACAGAAATCACAGAAAAACTACAAACTCATGGAAACTGAACAATGTGCAATTGCACCACACCTGGGTTATGTCTCAACTGGGTTTAACAGACATCTATAGAACATTCCATCCAAAGACAAAAGGATATACCTTCTTATCAGCTCCAGATAGAACCTTCTCTAAAATCGACCACATACTAGGTGGCATAACAAACCTCAACAGATACAAGAGAAAAGCAATAGTCCCCTGTATCTTATCAGACCACCATGCCTTAAAATTGAAATTCAACAACAACACAAATAGCAGAAAACCTGCAAACTCACAGAAATTGAATAATGTGCAATTGCACCACACCTTGGTCAAAGAAGAAATAAAGAAAGGAATTAAGGACTTTCTAATATTCAACAAGAATGAGGACACAACATACCCAAACTTATGGGACACCTTGAAAGCAGTGTTACAAGGGAAGTTCATTGCACTAAGTGCCCATATGAAGAAAACAGAGGATAGTCACATAAGAGAATTAGCAGCACAACTGAAAGCCTTAGAACAAAAAGAAGCAAACTCACCCTGGAGGAGTAGATGCCAGGAAATAATCAATCAATTAGAGGACTGAAATCAACAAACTAGAAACCAGGAAAAAAATACAAAAAAAATCAATGCAACAAAGAGTTGGTATTTTGAGAAATTCAACAACACAGACAAACCTTTGTCCAAAGTAATGAAGAAGCAGAGTGAGAAAAAGCAAATTAACAAAATCAGAAACGAAAAGGTGAATATAACAAGGAACACAGAAGAAATCCACACAATATTCAGGTCATACTTTGAAAACCTGTATGTTACGAGTAGGTTTTTCTGCCGGCCTAGACCCACTGCAATGCCAGCCCCAAAAACACACTGAGACTCTGTATTTGATATAATGCTGTTGGGTAGGTACGAGTTCTTTATCAGCTAGTTTTGTCAAGTTCCTGGTGATTCAACATCCAAAACAGCTTGAACAAGGCAGCCTTGCAAACTACAGTCAGGATTTGTGTGTCTTCTTAGGATTCCCATGACAGTGCCCCCTACCAGCAGGAAGCAGTTTGGAAAGAACGACACCCAAGTTCCCAAATAGTGTCTATAAATGTTTGTTTTCATTTAAATTGGCTTGGTTTAAATGGTTAATGATCACAACCAATATTTTCAAAGGTAAAAAGGAGATTATTGTATAGATATGAATACTTTGTTTTGGAATGGATTTTCATGTATTGGTATAATTTAAGGTCAATTTTGTGATATATATATATTTCTCCTCTTGTTTAGATATTGTGTTTACATAGCTCATTTAGAAATGTAATGTATAATTCTAATACAAATTATAGATAGTTACTTATAATAGTCAAAATGTATAGTGTTAGGTTTTCTAGATTATAGAAATGTATTTGAGATAAATAGACATGCTCAATCCTTTCAAAGACTTACAGAATATGGCATTTAAAATAGTTTAGGGTTTTCTTGACAGTGAGGCACAACATGCGTCATAAAGGAAGATGGACATCTAAGAGACTCATTATGGAGTTTACTTTCAATATGGCAAAACTAACCATTTGAACAAGATACTGCTATTGTCCGGATTGTTTGACTTCATGCCTTATAAACTGGAAGGCAGGACCCACAGGAAAATGACTGCTGATACAAGATGGACATTGCTACAGAATTTCTGCTTCGTGGAAGTGTCTTCCAGACACAGAGAAAAAAGACTAACAAACTGCCAATACAGGTAGACAGTTTAGTTTCCTCTTTTGTTGAGGAATGTGCTAGACACACAATGGCCTATAGACTGAAGAAGGAACATTACAGAAGAACTTCAGATGACTAGCAAGGCAAAATGTCTCTGTCATTTCTAGAGTTTATATATTATCCTTCTGTGGTCTTTAATGGAGTTGAAGACAAATGGTTATGGTTATAGTTATATAACTCATGAAAATAGGATAGATGATGAGATATGTACTTAAATCTTACTAAATATTAATGGACTTACTAAATCTTATTGTTAACTGTGATTCTTAATTGATAACTGTCATGTGATTTATTTTACAAAGTTAAGGTTAAAACCATTCTTTTTATTTAGAGAATAAAGAGGAGATGATGGGAAATGTCATTCTAAAAATATGTTTCTCATACTGGTTCATGAATAAATCACTGTTGGCCAATAGAAAAGAAAGATAGGCGGGACTAGGAAACAAGGAGGTTTCAAGGAAGTAGAAAGGAGGAGTCAGCATATAGAGATTGGAGAGAACAGAGGTCCGGGCCCACTCTCCAATAAGATGAGACCACGTGGAAGTACTTAGATTAATAGAAATGGGTTAATAATTAAGACAGAGCTAGCTGATAAGAAAGAAGTAACTGACTAAACAACATTATATCAAATAAGGGTCTCTGTGTGTTATTTGGGGCTGGCGCCACAGTGGGTCCAGGCCTGCAGGAAAAACTACTCGTAACAATACCTCTATTCCACAAAAATTGAAAATTCAAAGGAAATGGACAAATTTAAGCAAACTTAAATCAAGAACAGACAAACAATTTACATAGACCTATAACCCATAATGAAATAGATGCAGTCATCAAAAGCTTTCCAACCCAAAAAAAAAAAAAACCCAGGGACAGATGGCTTCAGTGCAGAATTCTACCAGACATTCAAGGAAGAACTAATACAAATACTCCTCAAATTGTTCCACACAATAAAACAGAAGGTTCATTGCCAAACTCTTTCTACAAGGCCACAATAGCCTTGGTAGTCAAGCCTCACAAAGACACAACTAAGAAATATCCCTTATGAACAGCGATGCAAAAATACTCAATAAAATACTGGCAAACCGAATTCAAGAATACATCAGAGAAATCATCCACCATGACCAAGTAGGCTTCATCCCTGGATGGCAGGGATGGTTTCACATGCTAAAATCTATCAACATGATCCATCATATAAAAGAAGTGAAAAAGAAAACCATATGATCATTTCCCTAGATGTTGAAAAATCCTTCGACAAATTTCAACACCCTTTCATGATAAAGGTCTTGGAGAGATCAGGGATAACAGGAACATACCTAAGCATAATAAGAACAATATATAGCAAACCAACAGCAAACATCAAACTGAATGGAGAGAAGCTTGAGATTCTTCTGAAATCAGGAATAAGAAAAGGATGCCCTCTCTCTCCATATCTCTTCAATATAATACTTGAAGTTCTAGCTAAAGCTATAAGACAACAAAGGAGATCAACGGGATGCAAATTGGAAAGGAAGAAGTCAAACTGTCTCTATTTGCAGATGATATGATAGTTTACATAAGCTACCCAATAAACTCTACGAGGGAACTCCTACAGCTGATAAACACCTTCAGCAAACTAGCAGGATACAAGATAAACTCAAAAAAAAAAAAAAAAAAAAAAAAAAAAGAATCAGTAGCCCTACTTTTTTCAGAAGACAAAAAGGCTTAGAAAGAAATCAGAGAAGCATCTCCCTTTACAATAGCCACAAACAACATAAAGTATCTTGGGGTAATGCTTACAAAACAAGTGAAAGAACTATATAATAATAAATTTGAGGCTCTAAAGAAAGAAATTAAAAAAGATACCAGAAAATGGAAAGATCTCCCATGCTCTTGGATAGGTATGATAAATAGAGTAAAAATGCAATTTTGCCAAAAGCAATCTACAGATTCAATGCTATCCCCATTAAAATCCCACCACAATTCTTCACAGACCTTGAAAGGATAATAATCAACTTTATAAGGAAAAACAAAAGAGCCAGGATATTCAAACCAGCGCTGTACAATAAAAGAACTTGAGGTGGCATCACCTTCTCTGACTTTAAGCTCTACTACAGAGGTATAGTTCTGAAAACAGCCTGGTATTGGCACAAAAATAGACAGGTAGATCAATGGAATTGAATTGAAATCCTGATATAAACCCACACACTGATGAACACCTGATTTTTGACAAAACAGCTAAAAGTATATAATGGTGGGAAGAAAGCATCTTAAACAAATGGTGCTGGCACAATTGGATTAGGGTATGTAGAAGACTGCAGATAGACCCATGTCTATTGCCACACACAAAACTAGACTCCAAAATGATCAAAGACCTCAACATCAATCCAGCCACACTGAACCTCTTAGAAGAGAAAGTAGGAGGTATCCTTGAAGAAATTGTTATAGGAGACTTCTTTCTTAACATAACTCCAGGAGCACAGACACTGAGATCAACAATTAATAAATGGGACCTCCTCAAACTTAGAAGCTTCTGTAAGGCAAAAGTCACAGTGGACAAGTCCAAACAGCAGCCCACAGACTGGGAAAAGATATTCACCAAACCTATATCCGACAAAGGGCTGATCTCCAAAATATACAAAGAACTCAAGAAACTAGTCAACAAAACACCAAATAACCGTATTAAAATATGGGGTACAGAACTCAAGAGAGAATTCTCAGTAGAGGAATTCAAAAAGGCTGAAAGACACTTAAGGAAGTGCTCAACATCCTTAGCTATCAGGGAAATGCAAATCAAGAAAACTTTTAGATACCATCTTTTAGATACTCCTGCCAGAATGGCTAAAATTAGAAACGCCAATGACAACTTATACTGGAGAGGATGTGGAGAATGGGAGTGCAAACCTGTACAGCCATTTTGGAGATCACTATGGTGGTTCCTCAGGAAAATGGAAATTAGTTTACCACAGAACCCAGCAATATCTCTTGTAGGCATATACCCAAATACCCACATCCATGCAACAAAGACATCTGTTCAACTATGTTCATATCAGCATTATTTGTAATAGCAACAACCTGGAAGCAACCGAGATGCCCCTCAACTGAAGAATGTATAAAGATGTGGCACATCTACACAATGGAATACTACTCTGTAGAAAAATAAAATGATGGAATATTGAAATTCGCAGGCGAGTGGATGGCACTTGAAGAAACCATCCTGAATGAGGTAACATGTTATGTACTTACTCATATATGGATTTTAGACCTACAGCATGGATTACCAGCCTATGATTCACACCACCAGGGAAGTAGGATACAAGGTGTATTCTAAGAGATTTATATAAAGTCCCTTACAGAAGGGGGGAGGGACAACTTCCCCAGAGCACATGGGAAGTGGGGGGGCAGTGGATGGAGATAGAAGTAGAAGAAAGAGAAGGGGGGAGAGGAAAGCATTTGCAACTAGTAAGATTGAGTCAGGGTAGGAATAGAAGACAGGAGAGAGAGAGAGAGAGAGAGAGGGGGAGAGAGAGAGAGAGAGAGAGAGAGAGAGAGAGAGAGAGAGAGAGAGAGAGAGAGAGAGAGCATAAAGAGGATGCCATTATAGGTTTGAAGAAAAAACTGACTCTAGAGAAATGTCTAAAGACCTATAAGACTGACCCCAACTGACAATCTGACAATTTGAGCAACAGTGGAAAGGCTACCTTAAATGCCCTTCCCTGATAATGAGATTGATGACTAACCTATCCACCATCATAGAGCCTTCATCTAGTAGTTGATAGAAACAGAAACAGACACCCACAGCCAAACATTGAGCCAAAATGGAATCCAGATGCACAGAGGGAGGGCAAGACCAGGTTACAGAAACCCATAGAGACAGCAAACTTGAAATAGGAGGAAATAATAGGACCCAGACTGATAGACAGGAAACCAGTATTGGACAGATTCAGACCCCCTGAACATGGGTCTCAGTTAGAAGGCCTAGGCAGTCTATGGGACCTCTGAGAGTGGAACCAAGGTGCACAAAAAGACTTTGGGAGCACATTTCCCATTGAGGGTTACACCCTTAACCTAGAGGCAGGAGGGAGGGCCTAGTCCCTTCTCCAAATGACTTAACAGATTTTGCTGACCCCTCCTGGAATTCATCACCCTCCCTGTGTAGTGTATGGGTGGGGGATGGGAGGGTGGTCAGGGGGCATGGGAAGGTAGGGGAGAGGGAGGGAGGAGAGGGAACAGGGATCAATATGAAAAATAATAAAAATGAAATTAAAAAAAAACTTAATTTGTTTTTCCAAACTTGTATGCTTCTTTAAAAGTATACTTTTATGGGAAAATGAAAAGCAATGGGCTTGTATCATCAAGAACTAAAATCAGAAAACACATCAATTATATCTGAGAAAAAAAGGCAGGAATCATTACAAAATATGAATGTGTAAATACCCAAATAGCACCTTGTCCCATTTCACTTGTCCCAGAAGCCTTCTATGATTTCACAGCATCTCTACTTCAGGAGGTGACCTATGAGTGGGAGGTGTTTACCATGAGGAGATTGCATCTATCTATATTGCTGCACAACTTTATCTCACAAATAAACACAGGATATTTTTATTCTATAGCATTAAAATGAGAAGGTATAGTTATATAAGCAGAAAATTTACTTGTGGGTAACAAAGTACAGTAACATGCTATATTTATGTATTTAGGAATATATATGTATATATATGTATATATATATAAAACATATACACCCATACATTCATACTTATATATGTATATATTATACACATGTAACTACAATTAGTAAATGGTATCATGAATTTGAAAAGAGCAAAGAGGGGTATTTGAATATTTGAGAAGACATGGAGGATGGGAATTGAAAGAGGAATGATGTAATTGGTTTAGAAACTCAAAATTAAAAAATAATTTTAAATGGTTATTTTTAGTTTATGATTTCTAGTGGCCATAAGCCCTGTATAAACAAATATCCTAAAGGATATTTCCATCATAATCAGGTCTAATGGTTCAGGCTTGTAATCTCAGCAACTCACAAGTCTGAAACAGATTCACAATTCAAAGGAAGCCTAAGCTACAAAGTGAGTTTAACACTATTGAGACTATTGAAAAACATAAAGGTAAGAAGAAAGGTGAACTTATTTTCATCTAAGATTTCAAACAAGTATCACAAATAATTTGTGATGAAAATATATGCTTCATAATGGAAGTAAAAGTCATACATGAGAAACACTATAAGCAAAATATTCTAAAAATAATAGGCATGCTATAGCTGTGATAACAATAGCATTTATCATGCTATAATTGTCAAGGTGCATAAGCTTCCAAATAATGAGATCAATGTGGCTGCTTTCATCCAGTAAGCTCTGGTGGAGTCTTTTCTTTTTCTAGATTTGGGAGGTTGCCTGAAACCTCACATCACAATCTGGCCTTTGCCCAGCTTCTGCACCATAACCACTTTCTGAATGACATACTCCCTTCCTATCAATTTGGGTCCATCTGGACTTTCTGACATAACCAACCACCTCAAATGCTTATTTGAATTTCATATGTGCTGCCCCTTTGATCATGTAGGTGACAGAGACAAAGGCTCAGGAAGATATCATATATTCCAGTGGGTGGTATACACTAACTACAAAAAGGATCCCCAAAGACCAGGGTTCAGAATTGTTCCCTTACTCTAGTTTTCACTTTATTGGTTGTTTCCATCAATGTAATGCATTTCCATCACTCCACTGTTTTGATCCTTACTGGTTTTCCAACAGTCAAAATGATAAACATTTAAAATATTGCTACTTTTTTTTCCCTCCAAGAAGTTTGGACGATGTGCACATTAACATTGTATGCACTATTTAAAAATGTGCTGCTTCTTGTCATAGGTCCACTAAAATTACCAAGGGACTAGAGAGGTGTCCCAACACTGTAGAACCGTTGCTGTTCTTAAAGGACTGGAGTTTGGATCCTAACATCCATACCTTGGGGCAAACAACCATCTATATTTTCATTCCCCTCTGTCAGCCCTCCCTGGCACACATACATATGACATACACATAAGCAAAATAAAATAAGATACAATTTAAATGAATGTTACTTCCTCAATAAAATTCCTTTTCTGTTTACAATTCTTTACTGCTTATTTTTGCATATAAATATGTAAATTTATAATATTATGGTCCCATTAATATAATATATTCTGATAGATTGGTTTTTTCAAGAGTAGAGTATAGGCTATTATTAGGATTTATAAAACAATTTATATAAAGTAGAAAACTAATGAACATGATCAATTATAGTACTTAAGACTGTGTCCATTTCTCATCAAAGGAACAAATAAGAATATGGAGAAATGGCTCAGAGGTTAAAAGCTCTTACTGCTCTTACAGAGGACCTGAGTTTGATATTCAGCACCCACATCCTACATTTCACAAGCCACTCTAACTAAAATTCCAAAGAGCACACAGCTGACTCTGGCCTTGACAGGCACCTGTATTTGTCTGCACATACTAAAAATAAAAGAATCCTTCTAAAAGTTATTGAATTTTCAATGCAATGCTGTATACTTGAAGATAAATAAGAATTTGGATCCTGTAAGTAACCCAGTGTAAATACACTGCCCTGAACTTGAACTTAAGACACAAAATATTTCTAGTTAGGAGTATTAAGAATACTAATCTGAAGTTTTAACTTCTAGAGAAAGTAAGGCAAAGGACACTAATGTTTTATGAGTGTCCATTCTTCTTCAAAAAGTATTCAAATATGTGGATGCCTTTAAATTATTTAACATAAAATATATTTAAATAATATACAAAATATATAAATTAAATCACATATGTAATAACCCACTAATTATAAAACTCCCCACTTTTAAGAAGGGAGGGATTGAGGTACAGAAATGTTTAGAAACTTATCCAATTTCACAAACCAGTAGACCCAAATTCTGATACAAGCGTGCCATTGGAGAATTTAATCTCTGTCCTTGTGACAAAACTGTTTTGAATTAATTATGGTGTAACTGGCAGTGATCTTTAGCTTCTGTTCTCCCTGTCTGTGGTCATCTTAAAAGTCAGCAGCATGTTGGACTGACTGAATCATTCTGTCTTATCAGATATTATCACATATGCCTGGACACAGTTGGGGTGTGACTTATGACACCTACTGGCTGTAAGTAAGACCCAAAGCTTGCCTGACACTTCCTGCATGAAAAGCCTTTCAGATGTCTCCTTCATGGGGGACAAAGGGCTTTGCCAACTGCCTAACAGGCAAAATCTTCGAGGGCTTGGGCTACATGGCATAGTTATATGGAACAATAGGTTAGCAGTCACTTTTATAATATTTCATCCTTCTGAAGCAAATACTCAGAAAAAGCCATGCTATTTAACTGGGAAAGTGCTTGCGTAAACAAAGCTGTCTTGTCTGACTCAGACTTCCTTATTTACTAATAGCCAATAACTACAACAAATTCTGAATTGAGTTATTGGTTTGTAGCCTAAACGGTCTGTTTTGTACTGCATATCCCATAAAGCATTTCAATATACATATAACAACAAATTTCTAGATCACTGGCATGTTCTGAAACTGAACTTTATAGAATTAAATGAAAACAACATTTGGGTAGTTGGGAAAAAGCCTTGAGAAAGAGCCAAGTGGTCCATCTGGTCCACTAGTGTTCTTTCTAAGACATCTCAAGGGAAAGTCTTTAATGTGTGGTTTACTGTCACTGCTATGGCCAAGAAATCAGGCCACCCCACTGCAGGCAGCAGAGTTTTAACAGCATGATTCTTGGAATCATGAAATCTAGACTAGAGTTTCAAGAGAGAAAGAAGCAACTATAGATGACAGTGTTCTCATCAGAGTAAAGAGAATATGAACCTCCAGCTCCCTGGTTTGTTGTAAAAAAAAAATCAAGTAAAAAATTATGATAAAACAAATAAGAATAAATTATCATAAACAAACAAACCCTCCATTGAATTGTTGTGTGAGTACTATCAAGAAGCAGTCAAGAAGATCTGGGTGAATACAGGAAAATTATGATGCACTCAAGGTGCTCCTTAGTGCAGGTGAATGAGAATGAGATTTACAATTACATTTCTCACTTTCAAATTATTCTCAGTGATCTTTCCAAACTCAGGCTGGAAAAAAAATATACAGAAACAGAAAAACATAGTCCTTCCAATATAGGAGGCTTCTATTCATAAAGGTTATATTTTAATCAATACTGAGTTACAATAATGGAAAGTTAAATTTAAAGTAAGGCAGAATTTTCTGACAAAGATTTTAGAGTAAACTTCCCAAGAGAAATATAGAATAATTAAAGACCTTCAAAGTAGGTTTCAAAATTATTCCAGTAACATAACACTGATATTAAATTAAAATTTAGGACTTTTTGTTACATTTCTATGTTATATTTGTTGATGGGCTAACTTTTTGTTTCAGTTACAATTAAAGTTGAAACATTATTCACCTGTCAAAAATGACCTAGAACATGGTACCTTAAAGTCTGGTGCTGGAAACTTCCACTTAGAGATGCTTGGATCCCCTCAGCAGCACAATGTAGATAGACAGTGTCTTCCTCTCGCTTTTGTCTGAACTCCTGTCTTCTGACCGTGCCTCTCCTACCAGGCAGAGATGAAAACCAGGATACTTCTTCTTCCAGTTAAGTCTTTCATAAGATAAGATCTAGAATCTGGAGAAATCATTTCCATTCTAGTTGGGTGTTTGCTTACCTACAGGAAGAATTGAGTGAGCCCAAATGGGATGGAAAGAATCTGCATAGACATTCAGGGGTTTCACTCATTCTGGCTCCATTCTGTTTCACTCAATAACAGTCCACTCTATTCCATTCTATCCCACTACACTACACTCTGTGACATTCTACCCCATCCCATCCCATCCCACTCCATGACTTGACATTCCATTCTTTTGCCATCATATTTCTATATTATTTCCATTCTTTCTTGAACCTTAGCATAAAAATTAATCTTTCAAATCTGAACATCTTTGGTAACAAAAAATATATAGATAAGTTACATTTGCATTATTTTTCTCTTGTTGAGTTACCTTTTGTTATAAAAGTGTCAACAATGACCCATCTGGTGCACCAGGAAGTTATATCCCTTTTGACCCTTGGGTTGAAAATGTCCCAGAGTCTGATTAGACAAATGGGCTTTTGGTCTATTAAGAAAAGGTTCATTCCTAAACAGTTTTGTACCTCATGAGGAACACAAGGTGGCAGATCCTTCATATGGGTGCACTCTAGAATCTTCCAGGTTATTTATACCTGGATCTCTCTTATTTGGGGGTGGGTCACTTACTACATTTGATCAAACCTTGAACCTATTTATTTAAAATTATCCTGAGTTTATTAAATTTTTATTAAATTATTGAAATTGTAGTGTCTTTATTAAACAACACTCTACAGGGCAAGGAAAGAGAAGTCAAAACCTACAACTCAGAGACAACCTGAGAAACATGAATAGATTGAAAGAAAAATTTTACAGATTTATTATACTGTAAGTCTGTATTTCAAAGTCTGCTTGAGACTTTGCTGGTGTAAAAGTAGGATGACAATGGATAAGAAAACTTATTCCCTCCTGCGTGAGCTCATTTCTGCCATTTTTTCTTTCTATGGGCACCTATTCACTTTGGTTTATGGTCATTTATTCTTTATTCAAAGCCAGAAAACCCTTTCCATTTTGTGTGTGTGTGTGTGTGTGTGTGTGTGTGTGTGTGTGTGTGTGTGTGTGTGTGTGTGTGACACTCTCTTGCTCTTTTAAAGGCTTTAATTAATGCATATAGTCAGATTACCTGGGTAGAATTTGGGAATTTCATGATGATATTAAACCTATTCAAGAATTCCATTAATCTCTATTTTAGTTTGGCTGAATAAGAATATTAATTCTACTTGAAACTAACTTTTTGAAAGTAATCAACATCTTAACAGACCTGGAGAGAAGAACATAGATCTATCTAGGGGCTGGGCTGATCTTATGCTTACTATACTACAAGGCTCTATTGTGTGTCCCAGAATGACAACCAACATAAAACAGTGACTGTTGTTACTTAAATTGCCTCAGAATTTATTTTTCCACTGGCAAATAAACTACTGATTTTAACACTTTGATTATCAATTTGTTTGATATGTGCTTTAATTATGCAGCTGTTACTCAGAACTATCAACTTCCTACATCACTAATTAATGTTTGGCTTTCAAACACTTGTCAATGTATCTAAAATGTAGGTGTGTGAAGCGTGTGTGTGTCTTAATACCACTGAATATTGGTATTAAGAATGAATTTTTTTTGTCTTCCACCCTGACATGTATTTCTTGATTTAATAATACAGGTTTGCATTATTCTTTCAAGGAAGTGAAACACCCTCCCTCAGAATTTAACCTCTTTGTTCTGGCCCTGTTAGAAAGATAGGGTGTAAAATGAACTCAGGGGACAAGATCTTCTCGAGTAAGGAAAATGTTGCTTCTTCAAATGTCCATTCAGCATTTGATTGTTATTCAACACAGTTAATAGGACATTTCTGCTTCCTCCCAGTTTATGATTTCACACTTTTCTATGCCTCTGGCCACAGCCTCTTTTGAGGTCACTGATAAATTGCTTAAATGCCAATTACCTGAGCATAGAAAAGCTCATTGTGAAGGTTCAGTATCAAAGTGACAATTCAAGTACAAACTTGATTAAACAAGAGCCTTATTTTTATAAACAGAGATTATTTATTGTAATTATATTATGATGCAAGTGTAGTTGTTCTCAGTAATCTTATCATTCAAAATTCATAATATAAAAGGTGAATGAATGCATGCTCATGAAAGGAAGTCTATATGTTAAATGTGGACTACAAAATATAAAGTGGAGCAGAAAGGGGGGGAAATCTTTCAAAATTCCAAATATGGGGGACAAATGTTTAGAGTCAAATAGGATCTTATAATTAATGTAAATTCTTTCTTTCAAATTCCCAGTTTATGTGAAAATAGAATTGTCTATAATAATAGGCAATAAATAATTGAATTGACAACTGTGAATGCAGGAGTCTTAAAAAAAGACCTGTTAGAATGCGACTCCTGAATGTCCCACAAACGTATAGGTGTTGAAGTTCTAATACTATTGAAAAGAAGGGTAATTTTTAGGAGGTGGGTCACTTGTTCCATGAGGACCTAGATGAAGACATTGAGATTACTCCACACCCATCTAAACGTTTCCTGACTACCAGGAGGAGATCAGTCTATTGATGCAAATAAATTGTAATCTCAAAGAAAAAGAAATAATTTTAAAACAAAACAAAATTTTAAATGGAAAATAATTATGAAGGCAGTATATATATATATATATATATATATATATAATGTACATACATACATTATATATATATAATGTACATACATACATACACACACATATATATGTATATATATACATATCACAGTTCCTTATGCTTTGGTGACCCCCAACTGCAAAATAATTTTGTTGATACTTCTAAACTGTAATTTTTCTGTTCTTGTGTATTGTAGTATATATGTTTGTGTTTTCTGATGATCTAGGTAACCTCCATGCAAGGGTCCTTTGACTCCATAAGGGCTTGCAACCCAGAGGTTGAAGTCTTCAATGCTATGAGATGGAAGTCACCATAGGGGTGACACAATTTTAGAGTAACAATGTACCTTCTTAAGAATGATACAGGTAATCATAGTAAGTTTTTATTAGAAGAAGACAGGAGACAAACAGCATAATACAAGAGTTGAAGGTAATTAGCAAGGAACACTAGAAGCTTACTTTGGGGCATATTATAGCAAAGGGAGGAGAGATTATGGAAGAGGACCAAAAATGGGTATGGTGAAGTGTTAGAAAATAATCAAGGATAAATGGTGGCTATCATGGACAATTATTCATCTTAATTGACCTAGCTTATAAATTGTCCCAGCAAATGCAGTGCAGAGTACCAGGTATTACTTGTGTTATTAAAGTATTTTTAATCTTGACAGATTATTTAGAGAAGCTGTATCTGTGTTGAGTTCACTGAAGTTGAAATCATATTGAAAAAATTTTAAAATATCCAACCACAGTGTGTACATCTGATTAAACACAATAACATCACTTGTTACATGTGCAATTTCTTGTGATTCAATCCAGACCCTTTTATTGAATCCTTTGTGTAATTTTAGTAAGTGCTTAAATTTTAGAAATTACTTACCAAATGACTGTGGGAGTACCTTTTTTCCTCGTTCTATTAAATGGTGTGTGTCAAGAAGACCCTAGCATCCCCACAATTTTGTATTTTTCTCTATTGCAACTATAGTTATGGTAACAAAAAAAAAAAAAAAAAAAAAAAAAGAAAAGAAAATTACCTATCTCAGATCCATTGGAATTTATTTTTCTAATGGCAAATAAACACAACTGATTTTAACACTTGATTATCAATTTGTTTGATATGTGCTTAATTGCCCAGCTGTTACTCAGAACTATCAACTTCCTACATCACTAATTATTGTTTGGCTTTCAAACACTTGTCAATGTATCCAAAATGTAGGTATGTGAAGCATGCGCATGTGTGTGTGTGTGTGTGTGTGTGTGTGTGTGTGTGTGTGTGTGTGTTCTCTTACTTGGTTTGTTCTGCTTAAAAGACACCAGAAAAAAACTTCTACTTCCCCCCCCCTCAAGTATTGTACAACTTGTGATGACAACCCAGTGGGTTAGGCAGTGACTTTGAAGACTTATGGTAGGCAAAGCTTTGTACTTATAAAACTATGCCATTGGGAGTGCACCTATACATGGGAATAGAATCTAGGGAAAAGCTCCCTCTGTCCCAGGGCATTTTATGCTATTGTGGAAATGTGCCTCTTAGTAAAACCACCAGCTTGCACATATTCTTCTACTATTGTTTAGCAAAGCTCTTCTATGCTCCTTCTTTCAAGAATCACA
The DNA here is from genome assembly GCF_943737965.1 of Phodopus roborovskii. Lineage (NCBI taxonomy): Eukaryota > Metazoa > Chordata > Mammalia > Rodentia > Cricetidae > Phodopus > Phodopus roborovskii. Next base: position 37,220,340 of record NW_026126407.1, on the reverse strand, counting down.
TATTTGACAGAATTTTAGCAGTTTGTGTACCCCAAACATCTGGTTGCTTAATTTAACACCAATAGCATCCCAATGGCTGTTGTCCACCATTCATGGTAATAATACATCTTCAGGTCTAAGAGACCTCTGCCAGTGGAACTAGGATGTATCCCTGGTGCACAAAAGAACTTTGGGCGCACATTCCCCATGGAGGGACATTTCCTTATCCTAGAGCCAGGAGGGAGGGCCTAGTGTCTACTTCAAATGACTTGACAGATTTACATGACCCCTCCTGGAAGACATCCTCCTACTTGTTGAGTGGGGAGGATGGGAGGGGAGGGTGTTCGGGGGAGTATGGGGGAGTGGGAGAGATGGAGAGAGGAAGGGAGGTAGGAAGGAGGGAGAGAGGGTGGGAAGGAAGGAGAGGGAACTGGGATTGATATGTAAAATAAGAAAAATTAATAAAAAAAACTTTGTCTTAAAAAACAATAATAATTCTGCAGTAATTCTGTGTCCTTAGAACAATGGTTTCCATTGGTGCATTATGGTGAAGATAGCAGGGGTTGGGGGAGTAGAACATAGATATCAAAATAGGTTGATTAATACACCATATCACAGAAATGGACTTGGAGATACAATTGACACATTGTTATATTAAAACTCTTAATTCTGAAAGCTGTTAAAGAGGCATATGCAATGCCTTCCTAAATGAGCCCTTTATTTACAAAAGGAAAGTCTAAAACCATTTGAAAAATAAAAATCTTCTAAAATTTTATTTCTTGCAGCTGATAGTTTATTTGTGATTATTGACAGAAAATTAATTTAAAATTAAGAGAGGAAAATGATGCTTATTGTGGAGTATTGCTTGTTTTCTTTATTAGAGAATTTTGATATACACATAGCCTTCTCATGTAACAAAAAAAAATTGTTATTCTCATTCCTATACAGATGCCTGTTCTCCAAAAAAGCATGTTTTATCAATTCATTCTTCAACCTGGAGGACAGTCTCATACCTTTGTCTCAAGAATAGAATCATGAGCAATTTTATATCTGAAAGACTGTATATACATAATTATTTCCATGTTAGTCATAGTGCAATATTTATAAGCCAAGAGACATAACAAAGAATACTAGTGAGTTAACAGATGACATTTGTTAGCTAAACACCAGGTTTAGAAACTTCAACTGTCTTGGGGGAAGAGTTTCTCATTCTCTTTCAGAACTTAGATGAAAAACCTGTCTTGCTTAATGTTATCACAGAATTCTCTATGTTCAAGTTTTAACAACATCAGCTCAATAACTGTGTCTTTTGATTACATTTCTTTGTCAGAACTCCTTTGATATTTCTCATAATAATTTTGTGAAATAAGTTATACTATCCTACTTAATAGCTGTAGAACTCAGGCAATATGAAAACTGTTTATCACAACATATTGACAATAACTACTGTCAACACTGCCTTCATTTCTTTTGTTTGTTAGTAGTTAACAAAGTAAAAGTAAAACAAATAAAAGCTTTCATTGTGATATTTTTCTCCCGGGGGGAGGAAACAGTTTATTTTACTTACAATCCAAGGTCACAGATAATTGAGAGAAATCAGGGCAGGGACTCATAGAGGAACATGAAGCAGAAAGTATGGAGAATATTATGCTTTCAGGTTCCTTCTCCACACTTCTCCTCACACTCCTGCTCCTAATACATTTACCCTCCCACCTCTATTAATCTGTTTCTACTTTTATGTTACATGTAGTCTGCCACTTTGTCTTCTCATCCTTAAAATCTCATTTCCCACTCCAGTGGTTGGTTTAAACTTTCATGACCAATACTTAGCATTAATAATTTCTTATATAATTTCCATTTGTCCATTTATACTTAAACACAAGCACATATTTGCTCCCCCCTGATTCTAAAAAGAAATTAGCTAAAAAAAACTATATTGCAAATAATTTAACCGTTTATAAACTATTTCTCTGTTATATAGAAAAGTCAGTTGTATATATATATTTTCCTGAGTTCTATGAAATCATGTTGATGAATTGAAGTTGTTCCTGGATGACAGTGTTTATACTATACAAAGAGGAAAATAACTAAAATCACGGGCTTTTCAGCATACCTTATCAACATACTTTAATTCCTCATATTATCATCTAGCCTTTGACACGCTTTCTTTTATTGGTACAGATATGTGAAATCAGAATGGTAGCATGTGCTTAGAAAGAATAAGAAGTTTAAAAGTATTTATGGAAGTAAAATGTAATCAATAGAAATCAAAAATATACACTTATATTCAAGATATGAACAATACTTAAAACAAACTTAATAGCTATAGATCTTTCTTTATATTTCTTTTTTATTTCATTTTATGTTTTTAAATTGGCAAATATTTATTAGAAGCAGTCTTATATTCCATATCATTCACAGTTCCCTGTCCTATCCATCCTCCTATGACCACCAACCCCATCCTCACTCTGTTCCACTGCCCAGGGAAAGTGAGGCCTTTTATAGGGAATCATCAAAGTCTATCATATCATTTAGGGCAGGGACTAGGCCCTCCTCCATGTATTTAGACTGAGAGATTATCCCTCCATGGAGAAATGGGCTCTCAAAGTCCATTAATGCACTAGGAATCAATATTGGTTCCCCCTTAAGAGTACTCATACACTTCCGAGGCTTCCTAAGTGTCACTGAAGTTCAGGAGTCCTGGTTCAGTCTTGTGCTGCTTCTCCAGCTGTCTGTCTTGGGTACATGAGATCTCGCTTCCTTAGGTCAGCTGTTTCTATGGGTTTCCTCAGCATGGCTGGGATCCCTTTCCTCACCACACCTCCATCTCTAAGCTGAATCCCAGGAGTTCAGCTCAGGATGAAGGCTCTAGGATGACATTTAAGGTAATCATCAATATCATTTTAGGGGAAGGGCATTTAAGGTAGTCCCTCCGCTATTGCTTAGATTGTTAGTTAGGATCACCCTTGTGGATTTCTAGACATTTCCCTGATGCCTGATTTCTCTTGAAGTATAATGGATCCCACTATTAAGGTATCTCTTTCCTTGCTCTCTGCTACTCATCCTCTGACTCAATCTTCTGGAGCTCTCATGTTCTCTTCTCCTCTTCTCCTCTCCTCTTCTCCCCCTCCTCTTTCTCTTCCCTCTCCACTCACCCTTCTCCCTCCCTCCTGCTTCCAGTTTGTTCAGGACCTCTAGTGGCATTCCCCTTCTCCAGGGAAATATGTATGTCCCTCTTAGAGTCCTCCTTGTTTCTTAGCTTTTCTGGAGGTGTGGATTGTAGGCTGGTAAACCTTTGCTCTCTATATAATATCTATATATCAGTACATACCATGTTTGTCTTTCTGTGACTATGTTACCTCACTCAGACTGGTTTCTTCTAGTTCCATCCATTTGCCTATGAATTTCAAGATTCCTTTGTTTTTTTTTTTTTTCCCTTTGTGTTTTTCTTTTTTCTGCTGAGTAGTTAGTACTCCATTGTGCAAATGTCATATTTTCTTTATTCATTTCTTCAATTGAGGAGCATCTTAGGTTGCTTCCAGGTTATGGCTATTACAAATAATGCTGCTATGAACATAGAAGGACGAATGTCTTTATTTCATGAATGTGCATCCTTTGGATATATGCCTAAGAGTGGAATTGCTGGATCTTGTGGTAGACTAGGTTCCATTTTCCTGGGAAACAACCATACTAATTTACAAAGTGGCTGCAAAATTTTGCACTATCACTAGCAACGGAGGAGTGTTCCTCTTTTTCCACATCTCCAGCATAAACTGCCATTGGTGTTTTTGTTTTAGCCATTCTAACAGGTGTGAGATGATGGTATCTCAGAGTTGTTTTTATTTGCATTCCTCTGGTGGCTAAGGATGTTGAGCACTTTCTTAAGTGTCTTTCAGCCATTTTATATTCACCTATTCATCTATGGAGAATTCTCTATTTAGTTCTGTACTCCAGTTTTTAATTGGATTATTTGGTGCTTTGGTGACTAGCTTCTTGAGTTCTTTGTATATTTTGGAAATCAGCCCTCTGTCAGACATAGGGTTGGTGAAGATCTTTTCCCATAATGTGAGCTACCCTTTATCTTGTTGACTGTGTCCTTTGCCTTGCAGAAGCTTCTCAGTTTCAGGAGATCACATCTATAAGTTGTTGATCTTCATGTCTGTGCTAATGGTGTTATGTTCAAGAAGTGATCTTCAGTCCCAATTTGTTCAAGGGTAGCACCCACCTTCTCTTCTGGGAGGGTTAGATTGGCTGGATTGATGTTGAGGTCTTTGATTCATTTGGACTTAAGTTTTTTGCATGGTAGATTTGGATCTATCTGCATTCGTCTACATGCCGTCATCCAGTTATGCCAGAACCATTTGTTGCAGACACTTTCTTTTTTCCATTTTTTTTCTCCTAATACCAAGCTATTTTCATCACTATAGCCATATAGTAGAGCTTGAATGGTGATGCTTCCAGAAGTTCCTTTATTGTACAGTGTTGTTTTGGCTATTCTGGGTCTTTTATTTTTCCATAAAGTTAAGTATTGTCTTTTCAAGGTCTGTGAAGAATTCTACTGGGATTTTGATGGGGATTGCATTGAATCTATAGATTGCCTTTGTTAAAATTGTCATTTTTAATCTGTTGACCATTCCTATCAGGAGCATGAGAGATCTTTCTATTTTCTGGAAAATTTTAATTTATTTCTTAAAAGACTCATAGTTTTTGTAATACAGGTATTTCATTTGTTTGGTTTGTGTTACCACAAGGTATTTTATGTATTTTTGGCTATTATAAAGGGCCATGATTCTCTGATTTCTTTTTTCAAAGCATTTAAATCTATGTATAGTAGGATTACATATTTCTATGAGTTAATCTTTTATCCTGCCACTTTGCTGATGGTGTTTATCAGATGCAGGAGTTACTTAGTAGAATTTTTCCATTCAGTTATGTAAACTATCATGTCATCTGCAGATAGTGAAAGTTTGACATCTTCTTTGCCAATTCTATTCACTTGATCTCTTTTTGTTGCCTCATTGCTCTAGGTACAACTTCAAAGTACAATACTGAGGAGATATGGAGAGAATGGACAACCTTGTCTTGTTCCTGTTTAGAGGAATCATATTGAGTTTCTATCCATTTAGTTTGATGTTGGCTATTGGTTGTTTGCTTGCTGTATATTGTATTTATCATGTATACATGTGCTCCTATTATCCGTGATCTCTCTAAGACCTTTAACATTAAGGAATGTTGGATTTTGTCAAACGCTTTTTTTTTTTTTTTTAGCATCTAGTGGTATTATTATGTAGTTTTCCTTTTTCATTATGTTTATATGGTGGATTACATTGATAGGTTCTCATATGTTGAACCATCCCTGCATTATTGATTAATCCTACTTGATCATGGTGGATGATTTTTCTAATGTGTTCTTGGATTCGGTTTGCCAGTATTTTATTGAGTACCTTTGCATCAATGTTCATGAGGGATATTGGTCTGTAGTTTTCTTTCTTAGTTGTGTCTTTGTGTGGTTTAGGTACAAAGGTAATTGTGGCCTCATAAAAAGAGTTTAACAGTGATCCTTCTGCTTCTGTTGTGTGCAACAATATGAGGAATGTTGGTATTAGCTCTTCTTTGAAATTCTGGTAGAAATTTGCAGTGAAACCAACTGGCCCTGGGCTTTTTTTTTCATTGGGAGACTTTTGATGCCTGTGTCTATTTCACTGGGGGTCATAGGTCTATTTACATTGCTTATCTGTTCTTGATTTAATTTTAGTAGGTGATAACTATCCAGAAAACTGTATCTTTCCTATAAATTTTAGAATTTTATGGAGTACCACTTTTCAAATTATGATGGATTTTTTCCTTCTGATGAATATAAAATGACCTTCCTTATCTCTTTTTTTTAATATTAGTTTTAGGTTGAAGTCTAATTTGCTATATGTTAGAATAGTTATACCTGCTTGTTTCTTAGGACCATTTGATTGGAAAATCTTTTTCCAACCCTTTACTCTGAGGTAACAAGTGTCTTTAGAGTTCAGGTGTGTTTCTTGTACGTAGCAGAAGGATGGATTATGACTTCATATTAATTTTGTTAGCCTGTGTCTTTTTATATGTGACCATTGATACCGAAGAATATTAATGACCCCTGGTCTTTGCTTCTTCTTTCTTTTTGATATGATTTTTGTTTGTGGTATTGTGTGTAGACCCCCCTTTTGTGTTTTTGACCTTTGATAATGGGGGATCATCTATTGCCTATGATTTTGCTGGTGAAGTTAATTTCCTTGAGTTGGTGCTTTCCTTACAGTACTTTGTGTAGGCTGGATTTGTTGATATATATTGTTTAAATCTGGTTTTTCATGGAATATCTTTTTTTCTTCATCTATAGTGATCAAATCTTTGCTGGGTATAGTAGTCTAGGTTGGCATGCACGGTTTCTTAGTGTTTGTAGAACATCTATCCAGGACCTTCTGGCTTTCAGAATCTCTATTGAGAAGCCTGGTATGATTCTGATAGGTCTGCCTTTATATGGTACTTGGCCTTTTTCCTTTGCTGCTCTTAATATTCTTTCTTTATTCTGTATGTATGGTGTTTTGATTATTTTGTGGCAAGGGGACTTTTTTTTTTTGGTCTAGTCTATTTGATGTTCTGTAAGCTTCTTTTACTTTCATAGGCATGCCATTCTTTAGGGTTGGAAAGTTTTCTTCTATGATTTTGTTGAATATGTTTTCTGATTTCTGTACCTTTGAGCTGGGCTTCTTCACCTTCTTCTATACCAAAAATTCTTAGGTTTTGTCTTTTCACAGTGTCCATTATTTCCTGGATGTTGTGTGTTAAGGATTTGTTGGATATAAGATTTTCTTTGGTCGATGAATCTATTTTGTCTACTTTATCTTCAGTACCTGACATTCTCTCTTCCATCTCTTGCTTTCTGTTGGCTATGCTTGCATATGTAGTTCCTGATTGTTTACCCAGATTTTCTAATTCCAGAATTTCTTCAGGTTGTGTTTTTGTTATTGTCTCTATTTCAGTTTTCAGGTCTTGAAATATATGAATTGTTTCCTTTATCTGATATTTTTTCTTAGCTTTCCTTGCATTTTCTTGGTTTGCCTTTTCTTCCATTTTTTTGATTTGCATTTTTCTTCTGTTTCTTTAAGGGATTTTTCTCAATTCCTCTTTGAGAGTCTCCATCATCTTCATAAAGTTGTCTTTAAGGTTGATCTCTTCTGCTTCATCTACATTTGACTGTTCAGGTCTTGCTAGTGTAGAATTCCTAGAGTCTGGTGGTGTCATATTAGTCTTTCTGTTGTTGAATGTGTTCTTAAGCTTTGTCTTCCTATCGCTTCTTCCAGTGGGTGCAGGTGGGGTTTCTCCCTCTTCTGGTCAGTATGGGTTCAAAGCTCTTTCTTGGTGAGTAAAGATGTGTCTAAGACTCCAATGGGAACAGATTGTAGATGGCTCTCTTGTGGATTCAGTGTCTAGACAGTACTGGGGGCTGAAGTTCAGGGGACTCAAACAGGGAAAGGTGGGCAAGAAATGACCTGGAACTCACCTAGTGGGTACCAGTCCAAGACAGATATGCCCTAAATACTGTATGACTGGGCCTGCCTCCAAGTTTCTCTGCAGGATTTATTGGTGGCACAGGCACAGGACCGGGGAGGGGGCATTTTTCAGGGGACTCAAACAGAGAGAGCTGGGCAGGAAACAGCCTGGAATTCACCTCTTCCTATGTGTGTCAGTCCAAAACTGGGATGGCGATATATGTTGGATGGTTCAGTGTGCCTCCAGGTCTCTGGCTATAGATCTTGTGTCTAATTAAGGCAATATTATCTTTCAGCAAAACTAGCATGACATTTGATTAAAAACATGATTTGAAGTGTACTGAAGATGTTTTAGAGATATATAAATCTGACTCTATTTTATCACCAAAACTTCAACAATGTTTACAAAATGTTTTTCTGTGTACCCATTTATAGAGATGTGGTAATTACAATTAAATTGGGGATCTGTTTGTATCTATCTATCTATCTATCTATCTATCATCTATTCATTAACAACCTAGTGTTACCAATACTTACGATTGTCATTTTAATAAAAGTTAAAAATATTTTTATATTTTAATCTCATTTTTTCTATCAAAAGGCACATGTTCATCTTAAGTTAACAAATGACAATGATTGGGCTCAGATATGCTTCACATTTTCATGCAGTATGTAAATACCATATATGTTACCACATACTTATAATAAAATTATTAGTATTTAATTCTTTGTGTTAAAAGCCAATATTGTGGAAAGGAATCCTTAGTTGGAAGTATTGTAACTTGGGTTCCCCTGGCTAAATCATTTCAGCCAGAAAACAGCCACACAAAAGGAGAGTTATCAGAAGTTCTGCTTTGAATGAATTTCATATTTCCCTTCTCGAAATAAACACAAACCTGGTGAACTGAAATGATGCAGTATTTTTAAGGTTGCATTCATCATGCAAAGGTTCAAAACAGAATTAAAGTATCAAAAATATTACTGAAATTTTGAGAAAATTTTCATTATATTTCAATTTTTCTGCATAAACTACTAAAATTGAAATATATGGAAGCATATATTTGCTTCACATATGTGCTAATCTTAAATTGTTTTCTTTTGTTAAGGTATATATTGGTTATACAAGATAGACACTATCAAGTTTTTGCAGGGTGCATAAGATTTTGTCCTTTTATTTTATTATAGCTATTATAGGAACAAGAAACTCCTTAATAAGCACAGATATATTAGATGCTATGTTACCATGTATGTATTTGATTATAAGAAAGTTTTGTTTGATGAATATTTGCTTGACTTCAACTCTGTGTGGTTCTAAATGTATATCTATTGAGAAGAAAATTAAAGACAAAATAAAGCAGTTGTAGTAAAAGGAAAAATTTCAATGTTTCAACTTAAAATATAAATACAATTATATATAAAAGATATGTTTTATAGGCAAAATATTTGTTCCCCTTATTATTTCTGTTGATTGTATCACATTAGGAATTTCTCTCACCCAAAACATGATTATTTTCTGTTTCAATATTTGAGTGTACATTTAGAATAAATGTGAACTACAATAGGACAACAAGAAAGTAATTGTGCTTACAATTTTTGGTTGTACATAGAGTCTCACTCATGGACTATGGTGGGAAAACCATATGAGAAATAGACACACACACACACACATACACAAACACACACACACACACACACACACACACACACATATATACACACACACACAAAGATGATAGGTAGGTAGATAATATACAGACATACAAAGAGATAGGCAGGAGCAGCTAGAAGTTCCAAGTCAGATTACATTTTCTATATTAAGATAATATTATAAAATAAATTAACTAGTTTTATAAGTCCTTTTATTCTCTCTTGGAAAATTAAAACAAATTTCCATTTCAAAGTTAGTTCTCTGTAATAATCATTTGATCCACTTCTCTACAGGTCTTAATTTTATCTGAAATTGACCCATCATTAATACTTGGGTATCTTTTGCTTCCTGTAGTTCCATTTGATTCTTGGATATAGTTCATATCTCAAGATGATGCCAAGCTACTGATATGACGCCTTGCTTCTTCCTTCATTGCTCCATGTTGATTTTCCAATATCTGCTCTTTCCATCCCTCTATGCAAGTAGTTACATCTAATATAAGTAGTAGTTTATTAGGTTAGAGATAAGGCAACATTATCAAATGAGGAGAAAAATGTGAGCTCCAGAGCCTGGACATTGATTTGGCTGTTATCTGGCTTGAATTAAATCTGTCTAGGATACAGAAAATTGGAACTGAGAAGGAACCATCTTAAACACACTTTAAAAGTGCAAAATTAAAGTAGCAGGATTTATAAACAGTTTCAATCCTCACAGGTTATAAAAGTTGAAAACTTCATAAGTAACTCACTCTACCTCTTATTTATCCTCCTCTCACAGGAAGCTGAACATTCCCTAAATGGCTGAAAGATTGCAAACTCACAGTTCTGAGAACACTCCATTCCTGGTGAAGATTCAGACTAATGAATGTACACTCCCTCCTCAATAAAAATTCAATCATGAGCAATTAATGCCAACATTCAGAAGAGAAAGGCAGTCAGATCTCTGTGAGTTTGAGGCCAGCCTGCTCTACAAAGGAACTTTCAGGACAGCCAGGGCTGTTCTACACGGAAACCCTGTCTAGGAAAAAATCAAAACAAACAAAGAAAAATTTCCCACTCATTATGACTAATATGGCCTCAGTCATATGTGTGCTCTGACATCACTCTTGCTCACCTAATACACACATGGTGACTTTAATATGGTTTAAATCATAAAAGATGTTATAGTTACATATTAAGAATATAGAATAAATCTCTGTACAAAAGAAAACTTGTGCTAGGATCTCAAGAAGGGAGAGTATACATAAACCATACATGTCTATACACGTTGCTTCTTAAATAGCTTCTCTGTGTTACTGATCTGTTTAATCTTCAAATAAGATATGAAACTCAGGAAAGTAAATGCATGACTAATAATACCCAACTGAAATTACTGTCATCTTCTGATTAAATACTGTGAGTAGAAGTTATTGATCAAATGCTGTGAGAAACAGTCTTTCGAATTGATTTAGCAAACTGAACATTAAGTGATTGAATTAATTTATTTAGTTAACAATGTCATTATCTTAGTTAGGGCTTTTCATTTCTCTGAAGAGACACAATGACCATGATAACTTTTATAAGGAAAACATTTAATTGGGGTATCTCACTTGCAGTTTCAGAGGTTCAGTCCATTATCATTCATCACTGTGAAGATCATGGTGGTATGCAGTCAGATGTGGTTCTGGAGGAACTGATAATCCTACATCTCATAGGCAACAAGAAGTCAACTGACAGTCACATTGATGGAAGCTTGAGCACTAAGAAACTTTAAAGCCCGCCACAATAGTGACACATTTCCTCCCACAGAGCCATACCTCATAATAGTGCCACTCCTTTTGTGAGTCATTTTCTTTCAAACCACTACAGTTCACTCCCTGGCCCCCAAAGGCTTGTCGCCATGCCATAGTGGGGGGAAAATGCATCCAGTCCAACATCAAAAGTCCCCATAGTCTATAACAGTCTCAAACTTGTTTCAAAGTCCAATACCCAGTTTCTTCTCAGATGCATGGCAATGTATTAACAGTAATCCCACTGAAAATTAAAAAGCATATCCCATGCTTCTAATATATATTGACACAGAATATATACTACCATTCCAAAACATAGGGAAGAGAGCATAGCAAGGAAATATTGGACAAACAAAAGGCCAAAAAAAAAAAAAAAAAAAAAAAAAAACATTGGACAAACTCCAAACTGCAATTCCATGTCTGATGTCCAAAAACTCCAGATGTTCATCTCTGTTCAGTTTTGTTGACTGCAACACACTTCTTTTCTTTTTTGGGGGCGGGCTGGTTCCACTCTCTGTCAGCTGTTCTTCTCAGCAGGTATCCCAAAGCTCTGGCATCTCTAACTTTGAGTTCTGCAAGGCAATCCAGCTCCGACTTCACAACTTGACACAATGGCCTCTCTACTAGGCCTACATTAAGGAGAAACCCTTGACACATGCCTGATCTAAGTGGCTTCATCCCATAACTCCTTTCTTCTATCCCTGAAGCCAAAACCACATCAAGTTCTCCTTCTTGCTGGAGCTGGAACATCTCTACCAGCTTTCTGTCTCAAATGATTAAAGTTGGCTATCTTGAAAATTGCTCTGAAGATGAGGTTGGACTGAAACTTAGAGATCTGCCAGCCTCTGCCTTCTCAGTACTGGGAAGAAAGTTGGGCCCAATCACATCTGGCTCTGAGATTTTCTTTAGTTTCTCTCTACAAGTTGGAAATATAGCTGTGTGGGAACTTGCCCTTATGTCACTACTCCCTTTATTCCATTCTTAATCCATTTACTGCCTTAAACACAAAATTTAGTTCTATTTCACTTCTTGATACTCCTTTTCTCCTCAAAATTTTCATTTTATAATTTACCCTGCTCAGCTTGCTCCTTTTTATTATAAGTCTTCATCAGAGTTAACAATAAAAACCATGTGAAATAATTTATACTAGGCTGTTTTGAGATTTCCTCTGCCAATGGAATTAATATAAAATTCTTCACTTTAGCCTCAGCCTCTTTGTTTGGACAAGGACAAAAGACTTTTTTCTTTTCTTTTTCTTTTCTTTTCTTTTCTTTTCTTTTCTTTTCTTTTCTTTTCTCATCAAAATATCCTAAGACGAATCTCTACTAAAGCTTTTCTCCTCTGAAAGCTCTTGGTCACCACAGTTCATCATATCCCATTCAGCACCGCTTTCAATGCTCCTACTAGTATGGTCCATTAATCAGTGTTTAAAGCATCCCACTGCTTTCCAAACACAAAGTATCGAAGTCCAAATTCCTCCAAACAAAAACATGCTCAGGCCTAGCACAATATTCCAATTCCTGATACCAATTTCTGCCTTGAGGTTTCCTATTGCTATGAAGAGATATCATGACCACAACAACTATTTAAAAGAAAACACTTAATTAGTGTGGCTACCTTATAGTTCCAGAGGTTCAGTCCATTACCATCATAGACTTAGAGCATGGTTGCATGTAGGCAGACATGGTACCGGAGGAGTTGAGAGCCCTACATCTTGTAGACAACAGAAGTTGACTGACAGTCCCAATGTGGGGAGCTTGTTCAAAAGAGATCTCAAAGTTCCCATAGTGAAACATTTCTTCAAACAAGGTCACACATTTTAACATTGTCATTATCTTTGGGGGACCATTTTTATTTCAAATCACAGTCATACTGCACCATCATAGGACATGCATGTGTATTCATGCTTGTAAGGTGGTGACATAAGGCCATGTTGAAGTGACAAACTCTAGGATCCTAGCAGCATGACACAATGACACAGAAGAAGCACATTTATTTCTAATATCAGGCTGATTATATATATATATGTATATATATACATATACATATATATGTGTGTGTGTGTGTGTGTGTGTGTGTGTGTTTTCACTCAACATTTAATTCTGAAATCTATCTATCTATAGGCCTCTGCCTTTCATTTAATTTTTGCTTGGTTAATCTAGAAGTATCAGGCATGATGGAAGCAGAAAGTGACAAAGAAGGAATTTTTCATGAGCATGTGTATAATATAATGATTAGTTTATGTTCACATTTTCTTTTCAGGAAATCAAGTGTATGTCTGAGATGCAAAGAGTAATAGGAAATTAGTCTCTGTGTGCTTAAGATGAGTTTTTCTGTCATAATTCCTCCAATTATGTATACCAGATATTTTCTTCTCATATAGGGCATACTGTTTCTTCATAAGGATAAGAGCCCCAATTCTACCCACGTCCTGAGTAGTGATGCTCCAGATTCTTGATGCATTCTGGTTGCAATGGCTTAAGGAATCAGTGGTTTTTAATATATTTTAGTACATCATAGTGAGGCAGGACCTGAGTAATCAAAATACTCTTTTCCACTCACAATCAGGATAATAATTGAAATCAGAAGGTGATTAGTCCAGGGAAATTTTACATGGCTTCCCTCCAGTAAACAAATGAAAGTAGGAGGACAGATGACAGTAGTGCTTAAGGCCCAAACAATTACAACCATGTGGTTTTCTATATAGTCCCATCAACTGCACATGGGATGGCTGTCATAACTAAAACTACCAAATTTATAGGATAAGCACAGAGAGATATTATGGCTATCCAGAATTCTCTTTCCCAGCCTGTGTCTGTGTTTTATTATCCTCTCTCATCTCTCCTTGTGTTTCTATGAGCAGGAACAATTCCTTCTGAATCTTTACCTGAGCTACTGAGCTACTGCATCTTCAGCACTCAATACCACCTTTGTTTGTACTGTGTAGACCGAAAGTACACACACTGAAAGACCACATAATTCTGGACTTCATGCTTCCAGAGTTCCACATACTTTTCTGTATGCATCTATTCAGGAAATATTTTCTTCAATGTAGACAGCAAAACCAAATGAAGCAATCCATTTAATGTACAGAAAAGAAGGGGCTAAGCTGCCAATTTCAGAGAAAGCTAAAACAACCACTCTTGCTCTTGATCTTGTTTTCCTTTCACCTGTAGGTGCATATTGGTCTGGGTCAGCAGTTCCCTCAGAAATTTTACCTCTGAGTATTTACTAATCTTCACCAGCTAATGCTATTGTTTTTCTACTGCTTCTGCTTATTTTCAAAATTTACATCTCATATGGTAAGTTTCCTGGTAGGCAAAAGATCTTAATCATAGTACACTATAGTCTTTCCAATTTCTTTACTATAAACTCCTATGTCATCTATGCCTATATCTCTGAAGACCTAAACATCTAGACTTGTAAGCATCTTGTTATCATTCTGGATGACAAGATAGCTCTTTCTCAAGAGCTTGTTTGAACTAATGTCATGATGTCATGGTGGACTAATTAGGGATTCTCAAAAGTTAACTGTAGTGTAGCTACATGTTCAAGGGCACTTGTGCATGTGAATAGACATTAACTTCATTTAAAGATTCAGAAACCAATTCAGATTGGCCATCTCTGCCTTGATGATATTCCAAAAGGAAACTTGGCTCTACAGTATACAGATATGCTCTTAGCAGGTCAATTCTTTAGCTGCAGTATTTCAGTTATGAACAACTTTCCTATGTTTGACATTGTCTGAGAATGCCAAGCACAGCCTTTGAGCATGACTTGACATATTACTCTTCCTGTGTGGGAAGGTGAGGAGAGCAAAGAGAGAATGGGAGTGATCCCATTTCCATCATTAATGATCTTGAGTGCCCATTCTTCTACCCACTCAAGAAGAGTCTTAACCCAACTATGTGGGTCTTTCATTGCTATTCCTGACAGGGTTGTCTTATTTTTAAGTTCATGTTCCTTCTTAAAATAATCATAAATGACACACATCTGTGGATTAAAACGTCATCAATTAAGGGGTGAGTGAGTGCCTTTGTTACTTAGTTATTAGTCACATTATCCCGTGGTTAGCAGAAGTGGAAAATGTCCCCACTAATTATTAGTGACATTTAACAAAAACAATTATTTCCCTTGCATCATCATAGCTGTGCTTGCAGTTGAAAATTGTATTTTAAAAATTTTCTATGAAAAATTTTAAATGAAAATAGAGCTTCAACCTCTTTTCTATGACCCAGACTTCTTTGACCTTGTCAAACAGAACAAATGTACTTACATCTTCTACAATAAGTTAAGCATATGTGTTATGAGCAGCAATGTTGCGGATCCTGTTTGACTATATTTATTATCTCTAAAGGCCTCAAAGCATTTGTAGCACTGAACCAACTTACTTATGCTCTTTCTTATGTATCATGAGAGTTGAGTATATTACTCTGTATCAATTCTCACTTCATCTAAAGGACAAGTTGACAGATTCAAGATTGAAACCCAGCTTGCCTACAGAGGTGACTAGAGCTACATTCTCATGTCTTTGAATTTCAGGGCTTTTGAATACCATTTATAAAATGTGGGGTTAGTAATAGTTTTATGCTTGCCAAAATAAAAATGTTCAGTAACATGAGTTGTTATGCTTTAGCACACATTGCTTTTGTAACCTAACAAAATATATTGACAGATTTAAGACAATGATCATGTAAAAGAAACAAATATATTTATTCATATTTTGCCATAAAATCGAAGACAAAGCATCTCTAGTTTTGAAAAACAAAGATCTAGTATAGATTTTTTTGGGGGGAGGGGGTAAACAGATTACTATAATACACCAACTTATAACACAAAAGGAGAAAAATATCTAGGTTCACTTCTTAAGAATATGCCTTAGAACACTTTAAAGAAGAAGAAACATTGCCTGCCTTGCTGCAGGTGATTTGGGCTTTCTAGTGACTGAAGCAAGGGCATCTTAAGCAGAAAGAATACCTTGTCCAAGCAGCTAGTAAAACAAAACTGTCCTGTGTAGGAACTGAACTTTCTGAGGACAACACTGGCATGGATCATGGAAACATCTGGACAGTAATAGGAGAGAAGTCCTCACCATCCATGGCAACCACAGAAAAAGAAAGGCTCTGTTGGAGTGACTTCAGATATTCTGACACATACTGACAAGCTTCTGCAGAGAGATCACCTTTGTCTTTTTTCTAGAAAACCACAGCAAATGCATGTCACCCCCTGGTGGGGGCACTGGGCCTCTCCTCATTATGAAAGTGTCAGAATTAAAGTTGCATCATAAGTTCCTTTATTCAAGACCTATTCTGAGAGCCTACTTCTCTCAGTCATGTGAAAGTCAGATATCACCCACAAATGTGCACACATTTTATCATCCACATATGTGCATGCATCTTGTAAACCACAATCAGTATAGTTTTACTTGTGAAATGTCGCTGTTTCTGTAAGATTCTTAAATTAAAATGATTTGAAAATGTAATATGCATATGGATAATGATATTTATATGTATGCATAAATGTAAATGTACATTTCTCTCTACCTGCCACAGGATTATGAATAGAATTTCTCTTCTCATTATAAATTCCCCATAGAAATATTTAAATGCAGAAGATTAGAGAGTTGGAATGAAAACAGGAGGATGTAAGTTTGAGTTCAAGCTACCATAAAAAAGAACCAAATGCCTCAACACATGCCTGGAATCCTAACACTGGGTTGTAGAGAGAATCCTGGGACTCAATGGTCAGTAAGTCTAGATGGATCTGCAAGTTCTGCTCAGTGAGAGAGCCTACTTCAAAACACGAGGTAGACAGTGGTAGACAAAGACACCTGATATTAGAGGCTCCCTGCACAAGCATAAACATGTCTGCACGTACACTGACCATACCCCACCCCACATACATGCTAAAAAATACATAAACATATACAACTTATAAATGTATGATTCATATAAATATTCCAAATAATCTTATATTTAGCAGTAGATGATTCTTTCAGCCCTGCCTTGTCGTTGTTTTTTTCCATTATGATCACAATATTACTGACAAATCACAGTCTTACAGAACAATGACTATAAGAGTATTGTTTTATAATTTTGTAACTAAATTTCATACTTACGTTTTTACAATTACAACAGTCTTACAATAAATTCTTTTATTGTTTTAGTAATCACATATGCTGATACTAGAAAAAGTCATAGTTTACTCAAGACCACAAAGCTAGGATACTGTAGTAGTCTGAACTTGAATGTATGACTCTCATTCTCTAGAACCACATAAATGCATTAGAATTACTTATTAAGCACACAAACACACCTAAAAACACACAGAAACATACACACAATACACACACACACACACACACACACACACACACACACATCTAAAGCCCAATTCTGGTGTGGCAAATATCGACACAAATGAGCTAAGACTGCGAAAGGAGAGGGCAAAGTCATTTCTGTTTGATAATATCCATATTTTGCTTGAGTGATGTTAATATTTCAATTTTATCTTAAATCTTTTCCTTAACTAAATTATACTTGAATGTGTGACTGACTGGTGTAGATCACTCAGTATATCTTTAAATATTTTTAAGTAGATTACCATAAACATTCTGGTATTAGGAAACAAGTAACACATTAATAAGTTCTTTCTATAAAAAATCAGTCTGTTTTATGCTTAAGTATTTTCCAATACAATTTTGATTTTAATAAACTCTTTTCTTTTGCACCAATCCCCACTAATAAGAAGCAAATGAAGTTGCTTGAAAATACACTTTGTAAGCAGTGTTTTTCCATGGACCAGTGGTAAATGGAAGAGAAAATGATTGTTCCTTGCTGTTAACTGACTAGAGCTAATGGCATTCGGTCTTGTAAAATGGATATTAATGATTCTACTGTGTTTAACTTGGTTTGTTTTTGATAGATTTTCCCCATCTGAATTAATGTCTGTCTTCCTTTGATTAATTTAGAGTGATTGTACTGTGAGTCACTTAATTACTTTTTTTTTTCTTAAGTCAAAAATCATTCATTGTGATGAAGGCAGTCATTTTGATTTCTCACAAAAATAGTTCCCAAGGATCTCAAGGAGAGTTTTCAAAATGAACAGGAGAAGCTCTTTATCCAGCAAGGCTGTAGAGATGTTGGAGACAGGCTGTCACAGATCTTGCTCAGGACCTGGTGTTATAACTCCCAGGCAAAGCTATCTGAGATAATATATGTTGGTGTCCAGAAGCAGAGGCCTTACATGGCTAACATATAAAATACAGTATATATATTTATCTATCTATATTTAAATTATTTTTCTGGCGTGTGAAAACAGAGGAGAAAGTTGTTTTTTTGATTTTGTTTGTTTTTAAATACTATAAGAAAAGAAAGAAAAATATTCCCCTGTATTGATATTGATGACTACCTTAATTGTCATCATAGATCCTTCACCCTATAGCTGATGGAAGCAGAAGTAGAGATCCACAGATAATCACTGAGCCCAACTTCTAGAATCCAGTTGTATAGAGGGAGGAATGATGAGCATCAGGGTCAAGACCATGCTGGGAAAACATATAGAAACAGCTGACCTGAAAAAGGGGGAGCTCATGGACCCCAGACTGACAGTTGGGGAACCAGCATAGACCCAAATCAGTGCATGTCAGTTGGGAGACTTGGGCAGTTTTTGGGGCCTCTGGCAGTGGAATCAGTATTTATTCTTAGTGCATCAATGGACTCTAGGATACCATTCCCAATGGAGGGATACTCTCTCAGCTTAGATACATGGGAGAAGGCCTAGGCCCTGTTCCAAATGATGTGACAGACATAGATGATCTTCCTTTGAAGGCCTCACTCTCCCTGGGAAGTGAGTGGATGGGAGGATAAGATGGGTGGTTAGTGGAGGTCCTGGGGAATGGGAAGTAGAGGGAACTATGATTGGTATGTAAAATAAGATTGTTTTTAGTTTAAATAAAAATTATTTTAAAAAGAGATATTATAAAGAAGAGAAAATGGTAAAGTGAATACTTGATTGAGGTTAAAAGGGCTGTTTTCCTATATTATTTGACTCTGTGATTACCTTTTAAACAGGTAAAGAACCATATCTGTTTTCAGATTTCAAAAGCTACAGGAATCATGTGATCTTTGAAAGACTGTGCTGTGGAGATGCACATGTGAGTGTATTTTGATGGGGGGGCAACAGTTTTTAAATAAGTTTATATTCACAGCAACTTTAAAAGTATTAAATCATCATGAGTTTGTCATCTGACTGTGAGGTGATACATTATTATATAAATAACTCTTATATTCTTATAGATGGGAGTTTTTGCTGGACTAATAATATGCTTGGAAGTCAATTAAGATCCAGTCTAATATACACAACAAGTGCTGGGTACTCGGTCTTTTGTTGTTGCTTGTTTGTATTTTAGCATACCTTTAAGAGAAAAAATGTGACAACCAAACTTGCTTGCCTTGGATTACCAATGGAATCAGCTTTTTGTACTGAAGCTAGTATGTAGTTGTAATCTTACATTTAGTACTCTTTTATTACCCTGACACAGAGTAATGCATATGAGTATATTATAGCAATAACTTTCAGGAAAACAATTCAAACAAGTTTAAAATAGACTTTGTGTAATAAATATTCCCCATGAGTATTAGAAATAACATACAGGTATTGTTTGATAAGTGGTGGTGCTTGCAGTACTTTTTGTTTTTTATATTCCCAACACAACTGTTATATGTAAGATTTCTATAAATATCTTTCACTTTTCCCCCAGTTTTACTCCTTCTGTTCTGTCAAATAAACTCAGAGCAAAAGCTCTTTGTTTGGGACACAGACACCAGGGAGGTATGGATAGACATAGTACAGACAAACTATATACAGAACAGATATTCCCACACACAGATACACAAATAAAGTACTTTTATTCCAGATGGCACAGATGTCTCATGAGACTGTGAAGCCTGATAAATGAAGGCTTCAAATTTGAATCCTCAGGTATGGAACCATATCTGATACCAGACTACATGTGGATCCTTGCACACACTATGTAATCTAAATCTTAATTTCGGTAAACTGATGCTTGTGATGTCCTCTAAGTTCTACTATGTTTGAGAGGGTTTCAGACAGTACAGAGGACCCATCATAATGCCTGCCTGATACATTATACCAGAAAAATAATTCCTTGCACAGTACTTTTTTTTCTTCTGTTGGAAGAATGTCTTTCAGATACTTGCAGTAAGTACAATCATCAGAGCTGCCTAAAAGCCAATTTAGCATCAGTGCCTATCAGCAGTGATCAGAAGTCAGCTGAGGTCTTGGCCTTTTGGAGTTCTTACTGCAGGGCACTTCTAGAAGTTTCGTTCTCCATCCTATCTGTTGTGTGTGCCAAGCTCTCATTAGGTAATAATCACTTTTCATAAATGTTCAAGTATTTCTGGCATAGTACCTGATATTTCACATTCTGTATCTAGTTTTGAAATCTTTTTAACTGTTAAAAAAAAAAGCACATGTTGACACAGTTTCTGATGGAGAGAGTGAGCAGTAAAGAGTTGTCGAAAGTCAAATTTAGAGGTCATGTCTCCAGCCTTACACAGTTTTACTGAGGACTACAAAGTTGAAACTGGACAATTCAAAAAGATACAAGCTATTGAGAGAGATCTGTCTTTAGAGGAATACCTAAGTAAATACTGATTGTTAGGGTGCATTCTTTGTGTTATTTTAGTTTTGGTTTTTCTTTTATTTCTGATGAATATACATCCACATTTAGGAAACAGTGCATTTTAATTGACTGGATTATAACAAAATGTTTTCTCTTTTTAGGTGCCTTGGAGGGAACAGACGAAAGCCTTTCACTCACTTGAGGCTAGTTTTCAGCCTTATTGACTATCAAGCTGGGCCTGTAACTATTGTTCATGCAAATAGTGTTCTGTTTTTAGAAATGGTGACTCATTATAAAAACAATGTGACTTGTCTGTCCCCATGGCCTGAAAATAAATGTGGAGGGACAATAGATGCCAGGAAGCAAACACTTGTATTGTCTTGAAACTTTGATAGCTCTCTTGGCAGACAATAACAACAGTTCCTCTTTCTTTTTTGAGTACACAGAGGTTGCTCTGCAATTAGTTTACACACCCTAAGAACACTAGATCCAGAGAATTGTGGGATCTGGAAAAGCAGATGATTCTTGAAGCTCCTTCTCCCTCCACCCCCACAGACCTCCTTACACACAGGGAGTTAAAAATCTTTGCAAAGCCCTTCCAAAACCCTCCAATGACATGTCCATTCCAAATCTAGCTTCTTGAAAATTATTGAAAGAAAAATAATGGGATTTCAGATACAAAAAGTCAGGTTGCAAACATAGCTTTGTCTTTAATGAGTTGAGCCATTTGTTATGGATTATACATTTGTATTGATTTCTGAATGTCAAATACTTCCTTATCATTATTTAATTTATTTAGCAAATACTCATACTTTATTTTAGTAGTAATAATAATAATACTTACATACATACACAAAGACCAACAAGTCCTCTGAAGATCACACTCCTACCAAGAAGAAATTCCCAAGAAAGAAATGTTTAGTGCAAATTGCAAGAAAATGAAATTCAAGTCAACAGACATGGTTATGACAGAGAAGGATACCTCCATAGGAAGTTAATAATGTACAATTTCCTCATGACAGGAGAGAATAGAGCCTAGACCAGGTGAGCAAATGGTAAAGATCAGGACAGACAGCTCTTACATTTAAATTAGCCAGTTTCTACTAATCTTTATTTTGTCACATGAATTCATGACTTCACCTGCTTTTAGCATCTTGCTTCTCCAGCAGGTGACTTGTCTCTGCCAGAATCCATTCTTCTCCTTTCTCTATCTTAAGTTTGGCTTTCCCTCCTAGCCCTATTCTTCCTTGCTATAAGCCAAAGCAGCTTTTTTATTTACCGAAGAGAGGAAGACATATTCACATTGTACAGAAGGATTATTCCACAGCAGTCCCTCTTTCCATCCTGTGGTCACTAGTCAGCTAATTGAGGACTACTCTGCCTAAAGGATAGAGACAATGGGTAGGCCAGAAGTTCCTCAAATGCTCCCCTTCAGGGTGTTACATTTCTGTCAGAGGTGGACAGTAATGTTTAGGAGCAGTAGGCAGGTGGATGTAATAGAAGTGCAATTCTGTTCTCAAGTATTACACTCCCTATTCCAGCCTCAAATACCAGAGGCATTGAGACTATGAGTGCTGCAGTGCCCATGCAGGCCTCAAGTATTGGGACAGTAGGACTTTGTTGTCAGCCTGCATTACAGGTCTCAGCCTGGGGTCTGAGACTCTAGGCCCTGAACAGTTTCCCAGGACTGTTCAGGCAACCAGGGCTTGATGTTTCTTTCTCTGGCCCCTCACAGCCTTTTGTCACTCTCAGCTTGATGGCATCTTCTGCCACTCCCTTCATTTACTCAGTCCTGGCTACCTCCAGATGTTCTGTTGCTCCTTCAGTTGTCAGTCGCTTCTGACTGGAAACTTTAGTATTCTGCTTCATTTTGGTGTTGGGGTACCAAGTGGCCACTAAGGACTGGGCAGACTCATCTTATCCTATCAGGAAGGTAGTGGGGTCCCTTTTCCTACTCTTCAAGAGGGGGTAGTAATGTCTTGAGCAATATCTACAGATCGAATCATGGAGTATCTATATTCTGTGTTATGGGGAATAAGTAAAATTAACTGGGTAGTTGTACAAGAGTAAACAAGATAAACTATGTTATAGGGACTCTATCAAAGCAAATGCATACATTCAAATCCAGATACAACTTTGATATTAGTTAGGTTCAAATTTAGTCAAGGAAGTAGCTATATATCATGATCTAACTTGTTTCTAAAAAAGAGAAAATATAACTCTAGTGAGGATCTATTAGTGTGGTTTTGAATATGAGGCTATTTTCATATATAAATCATCTAATCTTTATTTATTTCAACTTAGCTTTTATAATAGAAACACAAAATTCCCCTCATTTTAGATACTTTGTTACCAATAACATATACATAAAGTAATGTAAACTTTCTGGCCTGCAGGTCCTGCCACCCTTCTCAGCCCCAAAGAAACACATGGATGCTTTATCAGTTATAAAGCTGTTGGCCCTTGGCTTGGGTTTCTTATTGGCTAGTTCTATTTTAATTATTAGCCCATTTCTATTAATCTATGTGTTTCCACGTGGTCTTGGCTTACCTGGGAATGATGGACTTGCAGCTCCTTTGTCTGGTACATAATGACTGCCCAGTGTGTCCACAGAGAAGTGAGTGATTTCCTGTTTGTCTCTGATTATATCCTGATTCTTCTCAGTTACATCACTTTCTGACTGGCCAGTCAGCTAATTAGTGTTTTATTCATCAACCAATAAGAGAAACATATGCACAGAAGACCATTTACCATCAATATAATGATAGAAATATCTCAAATCTTTGGGAAAAGAACTACAAATAACCCTATTCAATAGAAAGGATACTAAGCAGAAAACGAGCCATGTCCCCAGGATTTTGTATACACCCTATATAGATGGTTATATATATATATATATATATATATATATATATATATATATAATCTTCAAAAGCAATTGTTTAAGTTTGTATCTAGAATTATGGGTCAAGCCTTAGCAACATAATGTTTCTGATATCTGGAAAAATGACTTTCATGGTCAAGTTTATACACAAGGTATAAAGCCATAGGTATCTCTTTACCATGTCTTCTTTCGAGTCAGAAATATGTATATCCATTTTGCAGATATCTAGTAATAGAAATGTATGTAGCCTCTTCAAAAGTTATTTGACCACAGAGGCATCTATTGATGGAGCACCTTGAAGAAACTGCTGTCTTCAGAATGTGTCTCCAGAATTTACTATCCATAATATCTCTGATGTGGTTCCTCAGAAGGAACATTGACATTGACCATTGGGGAAGGATAAAGAGCTCTTTTATCATGGCTTCCTGAGGTTAGTGACACTAATGGTATCATCTCTGCTCCAGATGTGAGAGTGTTCTTAAAGTAATCTAAAACTCTAACATCCCCATTACATTAGCCAAGAATTGAAAACTAAAGTAGCTAAAAGTCTGTGCCTGAACAACATGGGAAAGGAAATCATTGACAGATATTGAGCAGTAGAATTAGATTTGGGATATTCTCCTGGGCCAGTGAAAACTGATCCTGTAGAGCAAGCCCCAAAGTGAACATGAAGTCCATCCCAGAGTCTTATAGCAGTGTGGTGCAGACTATAATGGTGAGTAGCATGACTATCCTTTTGTCCTCAGAACTATGTATTCCTGTGTTTACACTAGGCAAATAGCCTATTCTGCTAGAACCAGGCCAATTCATCAAACTGAGAGTTAACTGGTACCTGATTCATAGCTACTAAGGAAGATTTGGAGAACCTCACTGTCATGTTCACATTTCTGGAAGTAGGAAATATTTTTGATCCCATAAGGCACTGTACAGATACAGTGATGCTGATTTGTAGTTTCTATGTAATTTTCTGATTAAAAGGAAATATTTTGTGATTTCTTAGTCAACCAGGCTTTGGCTTACAACTGTTTATGAATATGTTTACAGGATGTAGCTTAAGAAATGTCAGGATTTGCATTTCCCTGATAGCTAAGGATGTTGAGCACTTTCTTAATTGTCTTTCAGCCTTTTTGATTTCCTCTATTGAGAATTCTCTCTTCAGTTCTGTACCCCACTTTTAAATAGGGTTATTTGGTATTTTTGGTAATGACTTTCTTAAGTTCTTTATATATTTTGTATATTTTGTATAACAGCCCTCTGTCAGATATAGGATTGGTGAAGATATTTTCCCAGGATCTGGGCTACCATTTGGTCTTGTCAACTGTGTCTTTTGCCTTAAAGAGCTTCTCAGTTTGAGGAGGTCCCATTTATTTATTGTTGATCTCAACAAGTCTGTGCTACTGGAGTTATGTTCAGAAAGCAGTCTCCTGTACAAATTTGTTCAAGGATACCTCAGATTTTCTCTTATAAGAGGTTCAGTGTGGCTGGATTTATGTTCAGGTCTTTGACTCATTTGGGCTTGAGTTTTGTGCATGGCGATAGACATGGGTCTATCTGCAGTCTTCTACAAATTATCATTCAGTTGTGCTAGCACCATTTGTTGAAGATCAATCTCATTATCAGGGAAGGACATTTATGGTTGCCTTTGCACTGTTGCTCAGATTGTCAGGTGGGGGTCAGTCTTGTTGGTTTCTGGATATTTCTCTAGAGTCAGTTTTCTCTTCAAACCTATAATGGCTCCCTCTTTTATCTCTCTCTCTCTCTCTCTCTCTTTCTGTCTGTCTCTGTCTCTTCTCTCATCTATTCCTCCCCTGACTCAATCTTCCTAGCCCCATGTGCTTTCTTCTCCTCCCCTTCTCTTTCTCCTTGCTCCCTCTCCACCCACTGCCTTCCCCTACTCCCAATAAATTCAGGAGATCTTGTTCCTTTCCCTTCTGTAAGGGACCTTGTATGAATCTCTTAGGTTCCTCCTTGTACCCTAGTTTCTCTGGTGGTGTGAATTATAGGCTAGTGATCCTTTGTTCTATGTCGAAAATCCTTATATGAGTGAATATATACCATGTTCCTCTTTTTGTTACTGGGTTACCTCATTCACATAGTTTCTCCAAGTTCCATCCATTTGCCTGGGAATTTTAAGATTCCATTGTTTTTGGTTTATTTTTTTTTTCACAGAGTAGTATTCCATTGTGTAAATGTGCCACATCTTCTTTATCTAGTCTTCACTTGAGGGGTATCTAGGTTGCTTCCAGGTTCTTGCTATTACAAATAATGCTGCTATGAACATAGTTGAACACATGTCTTTGTTGAATGGATATGGATCATTTGGGTATATGCCTAAGAGTGGGATTGCCTGGTCCTGTGGTACACTGATTCCCATTTTCCTGAGGAACCTTCGTACTGATCTCCACATCCTCTCCAGCATAAGTTGTTATTGGTGTTTCTAATTTTAGCCATTATGGCAAGAGTAAGATGGTATCTGATGACTAACTTATCCACCATCAAAGAGCCCTCATCTAATAGCTGATGGAAGCAGAAGCAGACACCCACAACTAAACACTGAGCCAAACTGGAATCCTGATGCAGAGAGGGAGGACAAGACCAGGCTACAGAAACCCACAGAGACAGCTGACCTGAACAAGGAGGAGCTAATTGGCTCCCGAACTGATATCTGGGAATTCAGCTTTGGATCGACTCAGACCCCTTGAATATGGGTCTCAGTTAGAAGACCTGGGCAGTCTAAGGGACCTCTGACAGTGGAACCAGGATGTATCCCTGGTTCAGGAAAGGACTTGGGGAGCACATTCCCCATGAAGGGATACTCCCTTAACCTAGAGGCAGGAAGGAGGGCCTAGTGCCTACTCCAAATGATTTGATAGATTTTGTTGACCCTTCCTGGAAGGCATCACCCTACTTGTGGAGTGGGGGCGGGGTGGGATGGGAGGGTGGTCAGGGGTCATGGGAGGGAGAGTGTGAGTGAGTGGGGGAGGGAGGGAGAGGGAACTATGATCGATATGTAAAATAAGAAAAAAAAAGTCAGGAAAGCAGAAATACTGTTGGACCATATTTCCAACACCAACCTCAAGGTCATGCTGTAATGATTTAAATTCCTTCCACTATATCCTCCTTCTAAATGTTTTGCTGTCTTCCATCAGTGCTATTTTATTAGCCAAAACTTTCATACCTGGACATTTCAGAATTCAAAATCCAAAACTATTGCTATTTTCTCATGCAAACCCAAATACTGATTATTTTCTTAGTAATTTTTTTATTACAGAAGATTTAAAGATGCCAATATTAATTAAAGCAATTCAATTCTTAATTAAAAGAAATAATACTAGTTTTGTGACTAGATTTAAGCTCATAAGAATCACAAGATTTGCTGTTGATATTGATTTTACTGGAAGAATGAATAATTTGTTGTGAGTCAACAGCTTGACATTCTTGTGTTTATTTCAAGAGTAGGAAGGGAAAATAGCTGTACTGTTGTGTAGAAACTAACACAGAATCAAATGGACTTGATGCTGCGTGAAAACCATCAGAAATTATATTGAATGTGGCCAGATGGGAAGGCATTTTTCTTTAGGAAAGGAGAATACTTCACCAAATTCCAGTAGGTAATCACTCTTCAGCCAGCTGATAATTAATATGTATTTGAGTCATATGGAGTTTTCTCCAACTTAGAGTTTAAAAATAACCAGTCATTTCTAAAATTCATAGTTGGACAAAGTTTATAACTAAGAAAATATAAAGTATAGCATTCTTTTTTTTTTCCAAGGGAGTTGATGGTAAATATAAGGCTGTATGTTTTGGTGAGGCAACAAAAAAAAAAAAAAAATGAGAATGTGCTTGTTATGGTGCAAAAGACAAACAATCTTACCAGGATTCTGTGGACGAGTTGACAGGAATTCAGATCCTGACTTTTCATCCACAGTGAATAAGAGCCACACAGTACAGCTGGGTGAATGAGTGTAAAGCTCCTCTAGGTCCAGATGGCTCCCATTTACAATCTGGCTCCTATAAACTATCTTCATCCTGAAGCCCTCTCCCTGGTTCCTGGGCTAGGTTTCCAAATCACTTATGAGTACCAAGTTATTTTCTATTATAAAACAAAACAATAGTAAAACAAAACAATAACAAAAAAAACTACTGCAAAATGAAGTCTGGATTATGGATGAATAGCACTACTGTATTCACTCCCTGTGTGCTGCCTTCTTGTGTCTAACTGCATAGGGTCACACTTTATATGATGGTATATATTGAATTTTGTGTGCTCTTTATGTATCAGGGGCTAGGCTTTGAAGCACACAGTTTCATTTAATTCATATAGCAGTGTTTTGGTGCAATTAATTAGATTCAAATTAAATTAATATGTAGAATGTAAGGAACACAAATTTGCCTATACACTAGTAACCTCAGAAAGCAGAACTTCAACCAACCAGCTGTGACAAAACCCTCAACATCAGCTACAGTTCCTATTTATCGAAAGCTCACTGCCTTGTAGCTAGCTAGCCAACCACTAAGGAACCCTGGTCACTCATATGAGTAGTGTGCTGCTTCCTGTTTCAGAGATTTTCCCACTGAGTTCCCACTGAGTTCTCATGTCTAAACATAATCATTCAGTGAAGAAACTACAAGCTCTATATACAGTAATTTACAATATAATGTATCACCATTAAGTTTCATTTACTATTTGCAAACTGAATTATAAGTTCCCCAAATTGTCAACATCTTGGAAAGTAACTACTGTGTTCCTCTGCACATGGTTCATAACACAGCCCATTAGGTAAAAATTAACTGGTAATCACTCACAGAATTGTTGTCTCATATACAGGGATAATGAGATTGCTCATTGCTAGCTCTTAGGTTTTTTATATCAGGGGATACTTTGTAAATAGTAACCATTTCACCACATCAAATTGATAACATCTAGTCTGCCTGTAGCCCTAAGAACATATCCTCCAAGGATAGTTATACTTTTAATAAATTTGGAATTTCTACATAGGGTCTAACATTCTTTACTATCGTTTAAGTATCCATGTCTGCTGCCTGTTCTCAAGATAATCATCCATTATTCTATGAATTTATGTATTACTCATACACTGAGTCAGTCCACATGATTTAATAAGAATCTGAATTCAACCCCAGAATCAATCAGTTCTTTTTTTATCTGACCCTTGCCCTTGCATGATCTCATCAGTAATACCACTAGAAATGCATAAACTGCCTGAAAGCAATTCTAGTTCAGTAATGAACAAAACTTTAATGACAAAATAGCACAGTGAGTTTTCAATATTGACAGTCAGGTCCTCTTTCCAAAGTATTATTAGACACATTATTAGAGACTCTATCATTATCAATTCATATTACCTACAATGTTTAATATTCATTTAAAAAAGCAGCAAATTACTTATAACTCAATGCCTCCCTGATACCTTGATAAAGTTTGTCAAACCCCCTACCAAAAATGTTTTCTATAACTCTGAATAGTTTATTTGGTTTTCCCAAAGGGCTCTGGATATACATTAACATAAGGTTGATGAAACAGTGGCTGAGGCAGTGAAAGTGAATAAGTGTGGTGCAGTGTGGCTAGCCAGCAAGGCCAGGGTTGATGGTCAGAGTAAGTTATCACTTCCGTGTAATTCATGGAATGAGGAGCCTGATCAATAGTTGGGCTTATTTTCAGTTTAACATAATTTTTTACAGTTATAATTTAAGTAGGTTTTCAAATTTTGATTTATTTAGTTTGGTTTCTGCCTCTGTGAATTAATCCCAAGGCCTGGCATGTCCTAAGTTAGTGTTCTACTGAGAACCTACAGGAAGCTTTTATTTGTTTGTTTCTTTTTTTCATAGTACTTAGTTAAGCCCAGGTTCTAAAAGATTATTTAAGAATGGAACAAGAGGAGGCTTGAGGGATGGCTCAACCGTTAAGAGCTCTTGCTCTGTAACCATATGGTGGCTCATAACCATACATAACTTCAGGTTCAGGAGCTCCAACACCCTCTGCTTACCTTCACAGGCACCAGGCATATGTATGAAACATAGATATATATGAAAAATAAACATTCATGAGAAATTAAGATATTTTCTAAATAATGAATAAATATTATCCTTGGATATGTAGTAGAATGATTCTGAGACCATACATACATGTAGGTGTGCATACACACATACACAGATATGTTAGAATTGTATGTAATATTCAAGTCTATTTCATCATGTCCCTTTCAAGACCTCCCCTGTCAGTTAAGATACTTGCTGCTACACCCACTTCCTTGAAAGAATGTATCCTACATGAAATGCTAGGAATTTGGAGGCACTCTCCAAAAATAATCATTATGATTCATGTCATATAACTGCTAAGAAATGTCTTTCTTTTGTTCCCTCTCCATCTCCGAGAGAGGACAGTCTGATAAAAATTTAGCACTTCTCTGAAAAGCCTCATGTATAATGAAATAGAATAATACTGAGTTTGAATCTTCACAGACACTATGCCTGGAATACTAAGAGATCCCTTGAAAGAAAACACAGAACAGATACGCCTTGGGCTGCTCCTGTAAGTAAGAGAAAATTGGATGGGTGAAATATTTAAAGATTTCTAACATATTTACTTATTTTGAACCATTACTTTATCACTAATATGAAAGACAATCATAACATAGTATTAGATACCACTCCATGTTTTAAGGCTTGAGTACCAGTTAGAAAACATAATCCATTTTAATACAATTAGTTTCAAAGGGTTGGTGAGTTCTTGACAAAGAGGACCATCATTGTACAAATATATCTTTAAATATATCTTAAACTTAGCATAAAGAGTTTTAGAATTTGTAAGACTGTGATGTGTCCTTTTCCCATGGTTTTGATCCTTTCCAACAAAGGCTGCAATGA
This sequence comes from Phodopus roborovskii, assembly GCF_943737965.1. Classification (NCBI taxonomy): domain Eukaryota; kingdom Metazoa; phylum Chordata; class Mammalia; order Rodentia; family Cricetidae; genus Phodopus; species Phodopus roborovskii. Next base: position 37,190,010 of record NW_026126407.1, on the reverse strand, counting down.
GGAGTACTGCCACGTGGTATTCCTCAAACCCCTTGAAATATAATTGCCATGACTACCAAAGAGGCCTTGTTTGATCTTAAGGTCTTATAGCTTTGTTTGTTATTTTTTAAGTATTTATGTATTTGTTACTCTTTTGTTTTACAACTCTTTAGAGAACTTCATACATTATTACTATATTAAGATCATTCATGCACTATCATTTACCCTACAACTTATCTTTTGTGCCCTCCCTACTTTTAGTGTTTGTGTGCCTATGCATGTATGTGTGTAGACAGCTTTCTGGATTCAGTTCTCTCCCTCAGTCATGGACTCTATGATGGAACAGAGGGAGCGAGGCTTATACAGGAAGCTCTTTTACCGACAGATCAATCTTGCCAGGCCTTGATTGGTATATTTAATAATCAGAAGATTAACCAAAATCCTTGAGGAAATTCATCTCTTTATTTGGGGATATGAAATGTTAGTTTGTATTATTCTAAAACCTGTACTTATTTGACCATAATTTTTCTATTTTGTGTCATTAATCAATCTGTCTATTCTGGTTCTAGTACCTCATTGTTCTAATTATTATAGCATTAACCTGAGTTAATATTAAATACACTGCTTCATATATTAAAACAACTCTTTAAATTTCTTCCTTGGTCTAGAGTCAGTGATACAATAGGTCAGAAAAGGGTGACAGTGGAGGACATGCTTCATCCACAGCTGCTGTAACACATACCAACTATAGACATCTCACTTCTCAGGAGTATGTCACCTGCTCCATTCTTAACACAACCAATTTGCTTTTTATAAAGCAAAGGCATTATCACCTTTGGCAAAAAGCTTATTTTAGTTTAATACTTATAGAATGGAGACCTGGGAAGAATCATGAGATCCTATACATGTTTTGACTTGGCATCTTGTAAACTTCTTTGGATTATGAAGACATTATTAATGATGAAGAATCCTAATGATTAGGGTAGCTATTGTGCTTCATCTTTCCCATTTCCCGGTAGATGGTCCCTATTCTTATGAAATCTATAGGCCACATGCCTATATTATAACTAGGATATTATACATAGAAAATGGGATTACTGGTAATGTGTTTATGCTAGAAGAAACTCAGAAAGAAATTAACAAAGAGCATCAAGAGTTTTATTTTTCCATTATTACATGCAATTTCTCTTTTAAGAAAATACATTATATGTCTGAAAAGGTCCTAAGACAGCATACTATTTATCAAAAAATGCTATAATATACATGTCTGTACAAATATGTACATTAAAGTTTAAATGAAATTTCCTTATCTGGGTTGACATTGCTGCCTCCAAGAGATGAAGACACCTAAGAAAAACTCCAATAGCAGGCATGAGAAGCTGTCTTTTGAAACATTCAGAGCTGCCCAAGAGACTCCTAAAACATACAGGCTACTGCTACTGTCTTTGGTTGGCCCAGAAACGTGGTAAATAAATTCTTATTACTGAAGGCAGCATGCATTTCTGACACAGGATGCAAAAGCTCCTCTATTGGAACTGACCAGAAGGAGGAAAGCAAGCATAGTCTTACCAAGTTGTGATGCCTATGACAAAAAATGACCAGCTTGACATGATAATCCTAAGGATATATAATAAAGTACACATACCTTGGTGGTAATCAGCAGCTCCCCAGTTGTACTTAAGACCTGTTCAACAAGAGGGTAAGTATGTCTGGTACTGGTAACTAGCCAATTACATAGGGCTAGTGAAGTCATGGATCCTGGAGGAGAACCTACAACCAATACTTTCCTAAACCAGCAAAATCACTTACTAACTACTCTAAATATCTGTCCTTTATCCACAGATGAGTGTAGTCCTCACTGCTCATCAAGGAGACTTCTCTTTGAGAAAGACAAGACTGTTACAGAAAAGCAGAACAAAGCAAAATGTAGAGTTATAGAATCTAGTCCTAATGGATGCATCTACAAAGCAATTACTGTGCCTGAGGCTTGGGTAACATTGCAGAATTAAGGAATTCGTCTTTAGAGAATAATTTCAAGAATATAGGTGCTCTGTTTAAAAAGGAGATCTGAAGGACATGAAAGAAAGAACATTGTGTGCCTACATACTTATTTGCTTGTGTTGCCAGTTTCAGATCAGCTAGTCTTGCATAGTGACTGTAAACTCCTGGCAAGGCTGCCCAGTAGAGAGATTCTGGGACCTGCTCTCTGCATGGATTTGTCAGTGAGTTTACAAGTAACAATTCTCTTGGGACAGTACAAAATGCAGTCTGACCTATGTGATCTGCTTCTGCTGTGAGAAACAAACCCTTGTCCACACAAAAGGCTTCAAACTCATAGTTCCAACCTCTTGCTCCATGGAGCAGCTGTCAGTTGTGATTAGCTTTTTTACCTCCAAAATTCCCAGGCTCCCTGAATGAATCCATCCTTTCTGCCCTCCTTTCTGCTGCAGTCCTTAGCTCCATTTTCTGATAAGCTGTTACAGCTGGCTGATCAGAATGCTGCCCAATCAGCTTCTGGGCTAGGCAGCCCCCAAACTGACCTTGTTCTGTCATTGCTTCTCCCATTCTTCTGATCCTGCTGCAGTTGAACTCCCTTCTCCTGCTGTCTGATGCCCTTCTTGTCTAATCAGCACGATGGACAGTTTGATTACCTGCTCCTTCCTCTCACCCTGCTGGCCTTCCTGCTGCTACCAGCTGTACTGTGCCCTGCCAGGAATTCACCATCAATTCCTTCCCACCCTCTATTAGTACTGCTGGCTGATCCACTTTAGATTTTTTTCCCCCCAGCAATTCTCTGATCCCCTGTTGTGTTCTTCTACTAGCGCCTTTGATCAGCTGCCTGACATTTTTTTTCCCTTTGCTGTCCCATCTGATTCTCTTGTTGTTGATTAAACTAATCTGGAATTCTATAGAAGGAAGTGTGTGTGTGTGTGTGTGTGTGTGTGTGTGTGTGTGTGTGTGTGTGTTAGACTGGCACTAGGGATACCCATATGGATATCTTTGACAATTTTTGACAAGTGATGTCATCTAAGCTTTGCCTAACTCTACCTCCTCCCTCCAAATGTTCCCCAGAGAGTAGCATGTGATGTTGGGATTCAGAGATAATCTTTTGTAGCTAATGAGTTATTTATACTTTAAAAGTGGAATTATAATACATTTCTTGGAGCAACCTGACTTCTAGCATTTTTTTTTCAGTTAGTTGAAAAATATTTGCTGCCTCATCTTTCCTTCAGACACTCCTGGGCTATGACTGCCACAGGGCCAGCATTAAGCATTAAAAATCATCTGAATTCAAGTCCCTGTTTACCATTTATTTATACATTTTTACTTCAAGTTGCTTATTCTTTCTGAGGCTTAATTTCTGGTCACTAATTTATTCAACTAATATTTAGTAAGAACTCACTATACATGGGTAAGTGTGTCCATGTGGATACCTAGCTCCTTAAGTACCTCTCACACATACACACACTCACAACTTATTATATTATGTCATATATATAATCTCCAAAGTGTTAATTGGAAGAAGTAAAACAGAGCAATGCAGAAAAAGAAAAGGGAGTAGGGGACTGAAGCCATTCTGATTAGGCAGTAATAATTGGAAGAGTTTCTTTGGCAAGTCAACATTTGAGCTGTTACTTTCAGTATAAATGAAGACAGACATGTGGTGGTCTAAGAAAGGGACAACAGCATATGCAGAGATCTCCACACAATTTTCTTTATCAGAGAAGCATGCAGAAGGTTTCAAGCTGGACCCTAAGAACTGATATGGATATGAATTAAAATCAGGTAGGTACAGGTCAGACCACAGGAGACAATAACTACAACATATATGCTGGGACTTATTTTAATCAGAAGGAAGAATTATAGATGGTTTGAACTGAATTAGTACCATTTAACAGAAATACCAATGATAATTAAAATGCTTCATGGTGGACAGCTACATACAAATGTAATGATAGTGAAAGTACAAATCCAGCATGATTCTAGGTTTCAGAATAGCTATCTCAAATGTATAGAAGTCATTGAGATATTTAACTTTGGTTCTAGCTAATGTCACTCACGTTAATTTTTATTTGAAAGTTTCTTACAATAAAGTTTTAATAAAAATGTTTAAAATCTGCTTTCTGATGCAATATCACTGACTGCATGTAGCCATTATGCATTCAAGTGGCACCAATGTGACAACAGACATGGATATGTTATTATATGTTACTAAATAAACATTAATTTATTGATAAATTATGAACTTTAACTCAATAGAATTATTAAGTTTCCACAATAATGTAAGATTTTTAAGTTAATAAGACTTAATTTAAATTTAACATTGATTTAAATTCAGAATTGAATTAATTTTTGTTTTGTTTTGTTTGTTTGTTTGTTTGTTTTTTGAGACAGGGTCTCTCTGTATTGTTTTGGAGCCTGTCCTGGAACTAGTTCTGTAGACCAGGCTGGCCTTGTCTACAGATAGGCTTCATTTATAATTTACTTGATCTTTTGGTCCACGGAGGCCTCACTCCTACGGAGCAATAAACCTGCAATTCTGCATTTGGAGCCCTTTCCCTTTTAGTTAAACGATGGAAATTCTCATTTTACTCATTGATCCATTTGATTTCTCAATAACCTGTCTTTAGAAAAATAAACAAGCAACTTCCAAAATTGGAAATCATTCAGGGTTAGATTGAAAACAGCTGGAGGTATGAGTAGCATAGAGGCAAGTAAGAGTTCTATCTTGCTAAGTCACAAAACCAGCACCCACAAACACTGTCTTAGCTTTCTTTCCTGTAAAAAAAATACCAATAATAATCACAAAAATACCAGACTTTTAGGTCAGTGTTCATTTTATGGAGTTCTATAAAATTAGACAGAGAACATAATCTTTAAATTAATTTCTGATCAGTCTACATGGGACTGACCTAGTCCCTCTGCACGTGTGTAGTTTTGTCTGTTCGTGGGGACCCTAGCAGTTGGACCAGGATCTGTCCCTGGTGCTTTTTGAAGCCCATTCCCTGGTGGGATGCCTCTATCAGCCTGGATGCATGGTGGGGAGACTTGGTCCTACTTCAACTTGGTATGCTGTGCTTTGTTGATTCCCATGGGAATTCTTACCTTTTCTGAGGAGTGGATGGTGTAGAGTAGAAAGGAGGTGGGTGGAAGAGGCGAGGGAGAAGAAACTGTTGTTGGTATGTAAAATAAATGAAAAAAAAATTAATAAAAAAAGAAAAAAATTCCAATCTAGCAAATTTACATAACAGTGAAAGTGTTTTCAAAGAGTGTAGTGACAGAATGAAGCTCTCATAACTTAAACTTTGATTCTGAGAGATTGATTCCCACTCTAACACTCTATATGTACTATATTCTAAAACTTAGTCAAAAACAAGTCCAGCTGTGCAATGGTGGCCCACACCCTTAATCCCAGCATTTGGGAGGCAAAGGCAGGAGTATCTCTGAGTTCAAGACCAGCCTAGTCTACAGAGCAAGATTCAGGACAGTCAGGGCTACATAGAGAAACTCCCTCTCACAAAACTATCAATAATAATAATAATAAGAAGAATAAGAATGCATAGCAACAACAAATTCTCAGCTGAGGCTTTGACAGTGAAGATGTGGCCTTCTATGGGAATTCTGGCAATTGTTTTGGATGAATCCCTGCTTCTCTTATTGATAGATAAGATTCTAGCTATGTCCACTTCTTTTTTTAAACCTTTCTTTTTATTTAAAAAAATTATTTTTCATTTTACATACTAACTTTAGTTCCCCCTCCATCTCCCTCCCTCTCTCCCCCTACCTCTTCTCTTTCCCAACACCCATATACTCCTCAGAGGGGGTAAGGCCTCCCTTGGGGAGTCAACAACAAAATCTGGCATACCAAGTTGAGGCAGGACCAAGCTCCCCCCCCCAACTCCCTGTATCAAGACAGAACAAGGTATACTACCATAGGAAATTGGCTCCAAGGGAACAGTTCATGCCCCTGGGATAGGTCCTGCTGCCACTGCCAGCCCCCACACACAACAGATTAAATCACATAATCGCCACCCACATTCAGAGTGTCTAGTTCTGTCCCATGCAGATTTTTCAGCTGTTAGTTCATAGTCCATGAACTCCCCACAAGTTCAGATCAGCTGTTTCTGTGGTTTCCCCATCATGCTCTTGATAACTCTTGTTCATATGGTCCCTCCTCTCTCTGAACTCCAACAAGAGTTCAGCCCAGTGCTTGACTGTGGGTCACAGCATCTGCTTTTATCTGTTACTGGATGTAGGTTCTATAATGCCAAATAGGGTAGTCACTAATCTGATTAAAGAGGGAGGTCCCTTCAGACACCCTCTCTACTATGAGTCATCCTTGTGGATTTCTGAGAATTTCTCAAGTACCAGGTTTCTCACTAACCCCACAATGGCTCCTTCTATCAAGGTGTCTCTTTTATTGCTCTTCCCCTCCACTGTTTTCTCACCTAGGTCTTCTTGATACCTTATGTTCCATGCCATATCCCCTCCTTTCTATCCCCCTCGCAGTTTACACAGGAGATCTTAACTATTTTTCCTTCCTCAGGACCTCTGTGTATGTCACTCTTAGGATCCTCCTTTTTACTTAGCTTCTCTGGGGTTGTAGTTTGTAGCCTGGTTATCACTTTCTTTACATCTAATATCTACTTGTGCATCCACTTTTTAAATACAGGCTCTATACCACAGAGACTATCATCATTTCTGTTTTATAGTAAGAAGCCTATTTAAAATCACATTGCTATGGAATATATGAGGTAGGATTTGAACACAGAGACCGAGAGAACAAATTCTATAACTATAGTGAGGTCACAATATATTATCCTACAAAAAATGGGATAATATATTGCCATAATAGAATGGGCTGATGAACCATGTCAAATTTTTATGAATAGAAAATTTAAATTCTCTAAACATTGCCCTTATTCATAAAGTAACTTTATTCATAGCTATTAGAATAAGCTAGCTACTTTTTGGAGATTAATAATCTGCAAGTATAAATAACTTGAAATAATTCAGTTCCTTCTAATAACTCATACTCATCACAGAGTGACAGAAAATCACACCATGTACTCCTTACTCCAGGATTCAGAACACCCTGGGCACAGTGTTAGGGACATATTTTCTTCTCAGACATAGACTTTTGGTGATTTCATAACACAACAAATATGTGTGATATTTAGGAATCTTTTTTGAAATTTAAAAGTATTTGTTAAATATTTGGCAATGATCCAACATAAATTATATGAAAGGAGTCTTTGAAATTTTGTACATACTTGCTTTTTAAAAGTTACTTTATCTGGCAAAAATAATAAATGTTATCTTATGTCAAGTCAATGCTTTAACAATATTGACTTTTGAACAGTGAATGTTTATTAGGCCCTAGTCTAGTTTTTTCCCTGTAAGAGTTTTGCCTCCCCACTGAGCATTTTGGGAAAGTTGATTGCCTTAGTGTTTTAAACAAGTGTCTCTCAAGAATTGAGAACTTATAAAAGAAATTCTTTTTTTATGGCATCTTGTAAATCAATCCTTTATTCTATCTCAGCAGCCAAGGGTCCTAGTGTTGCTTAAACTAATAGCTGGAAAGATGAGAGCCATTCTGTTAAAAGATGAGGGCAATTTAGAATGGCTCTTAGCAACAGCTATGATGTCTGAAAATTATAGTTGACGAAAGTCTTAGCAAAAATGACTGAATGTTCATTGGCTTTAAAAAAAAAAAAAAGACAAAGGTTGTCTCCCAGGGAATGCTGAAAGCTGTATATTAAGCATATTCAGAATTATCAGAGGAATTTTCAGTTTTCAATTTTTCCTATGTCAGCACAGATAGGTTGAAAAAAAGTGACACACTTTTTTTGGTGCTTGGTGCTTTGATCCTTCTTCTGTCATTACCCCAGTCATCTAACTGTACATATCACCCTCTTCTTTAGCAAGACTTTTCTTTTTCCTTTAAAAACGTGTTTTATTTTTGAGATTGTAGTGTAGTATAGTTGCATCATCATTTCTCTCATCTCTTTTCTACTTCTGAATCTTCCAATCTCCCTTTCAAATACACATTTTCATCATTAATCATTTTTGCATGTGTATGTATACACATATATATTCCTAAATATAGCCTCCTTAGTTTGTTTAATGTTGCTTGTATGCATGTTTTCGGGGATGACTATTTGAATTGGATTATCAAATGGTGTGCTCTCTCCCGGGGAAGCCCATTTCTCTATCACTGTTCCTCAAATGCTTGTAGACTTTGTGTAATACTGAGACCCTATCATACTTTCTCCTATCCACTTTAGCATAGCTATTGAGTTAATGTTTGTTAAGCTCATGTTTAGGCAATAATATTGGTAAGATTTGATGGAGTCAGTTTCTAAAATTAATAGAAGATATAATCTCACAGCAAATTTCCTGATCCTCTGGCTCTTAAAATCTTCCTAGTAGCTCCTCTGTTATGCTTCCTGAGCCTTAAAGGCAAGAGCTGAATCATATATACATCTACTGACACTCATCTCCACAACTGTGCAAACTGATCAGTCATGATTTTCTATCATACCATCTGTCAGTTGAAAGAGTACTTTCTTTGGTGAAATGTGAGAAATACTCCTATCTGTGGGTACAAGAACAAATTGGCTATGGTAGCTATGAATTAAAACAATGACATAATAACCCTAAGGTAAAGTAGTGACATGCATAGCTTGACAGTAACCAACAGTTCTGTAATTAGACTTAAGACTTATTCATCAAGAGAGAAAACATGTTTGGTGCTAGAACCTAGCCAACTACCCACAGCTAAAGCCTCTGGTCTCAGAGAAGAATTGATAATTAATTCCTTCTTAAGAGAAGAAAACCTTTAATACTCAACTTTCTTGTCATAGGACTTGCTCATTGTAGGTAATTCTTTGTTGCTTTGTTTTAAAAAAATTGTAAATATACACAGCCAAGAATAGCATATCTAATTTCCGATTGAGCAAGTAACCCCACACATTGTTAAACTAGGTTAAACTCAATAAGATTTAGTGAGTGTGAATATGAACTCAGAGGGCTGGGGAAGCACATACTAGGTCTAGATCTTCACAGGTTCAAACTAGATGAAATCACAGCAGTGAAAGGGCAAGGTAGACGTATGGTTACATCCCCAGCCTAGAAATGATTTTGTAATTTGTACCTGCTGGTAAAACAGAAAATTGAGTTCTCATGTAAGTGTCACTGGGTATATCAACATGTCCAGGAGTAGACGCCAAACAAAAAACAGACTCTATGGTTTTTGTTTGGTTGGTTTAGTTTCTTTTGTAGCTTTTTATTTCATTTCACTTTGTTTTAGTATTTTTTATTTAGTATTTATTCATTTGCTTATTTATTGTAGTGAAATAGTCCTTCTGTAGCACTGACCACGCCCATTGGGGGGTGGAGCGATGGGCGGAGGTGACCTGAGGAGAGAGGTCGAAGGGGGCCAGGAAGGCGCTCTCTCTTTCTGGCGTGACTCGGACAGGAGAGGATCGGGAAAACAAAATCTGGGGACTCATATCTTATATGCAATTTTCTCTCTGAAATCCTAATTTTCTCACATACTTTTAATGCTTATTGTTGTCTTTCCCTAATGCATACCTTAAAACTTAAAAATTTTACTTTAATATTGATGTGTAACTTTTCCACAAGGAATAATAACGATTCCTAACAGCAGTCTTTGAACTTTCCGGAAAGAAGATGGGGCCCCACATCATCGTTTCCACTTGACTCAACCTGATGCATCGCAACTACAAACATCACCCTAAAACCGGTTTGAGACTGTTTTGCTCGAGACAACTCATGACTAGCTAGCTGTAATAGTGCACCTTTTTATTACACGCTGGCCAGTTTCAAATAAAACTACAGTCAAGAATTTTCTGCCACACAGTGACTAACTACATATGTCACAGCCAGTTCTGTTGAGAAATTTGGTTGCTAAAAATTTTCTTCCTACAGGATCCATTGGAGCAATCATCGTCCCATTTCAGCAGGAAGTAATCTTAATATGAGTACGCCCCCTTTCCCTACCCTTGGAATTTTGGGATAATAGTCATCGTCTTTGGGTTGGTTTTAGTTATTTGGGATTGGGTGATGCTTACACTCGGGTTTATCTTTTAGACAGGAATAGGGAATGGTTGGTAAAGGTATGGTTTAGATGGGATATAGGTAGATTAGCCTATTTTCTTGAGAATTTGAGTAAGAATGAGATAGTATTTTACAGCTTACATTGTTGTATGTGGTAAGCTATGTAAAATTAAGTTTATATTTTGTTATATTGTGTTAAATGTTTCCACTTATAATATTTTATGCACATTAATTTTTACCATATTCTATGTATGTATACTTTTCCTGTATTCAAGACATTTTGTATATTGATACAATTTGGGATATTTATCTTGCTGCCCTTTATAGTTCTACCTCTTGTCTTGACACTTATACTCTACCTCTATTTTAGGGATTTACATGTAGGTATATGTAAATAGTTATATTGTTTAAGTATTTGTTCCTGCTTTACTCAGGAAAGTTTTAATCAGTCTTTTTAGCTAAGTTCCCGAGTATTATAGATTATCTTCACTCACATTTCCTGTACCTATGAGATTAGTCAGATATAGATGCTTAATCTTCAATCACTTCATAGACATGCAGAACATGACATTTAAATGTTTTAATATTAGTACTCCATTGACATGAGACACTGTTGCTCCTGACAGCACCGTGCACTTTCCCGAAAATATGTTGGACACTGTTGTTGCTCCTGCTGGAGTTCAATCTCGCCTCAGCTAATGGCCTGTTGGGCATAGAATTGCCCCCACCTTGACCACTGATTTGGACATGCAGTCCTATGTGCTTGCAGGAGACAAATATAGAAGACTGCTTGACCTTGCCAAGTCAGGGTAAGACAGCCATTCTATTTCCCTGCTGTTGTTGTGGTCTGTCAAGTTCTCTTGGCCTTAGCCAAATCTGGGTGTACCAACGTCGCTGTGAGACCTAGGGTGACTGTTCAGGTGGCTTTCTGTTTCTGTCCTTGCTGCACCTTTTGGAAGTTGTCCATCCGCATTTCCTGTCTACTCTAGTATTGTTATTTTCCTTCTCAGGTCTTGATGAGGTTGAAGATTAAACTATCACAACTATTATTCTCTCTTCCTAGTTAGATATATTAGGTACTAGACTTACGTTTTCCAGCTTAGGACAACTCTATTGTAAACTCCATTATGCCCTCACCCTAAGACTAGATATGTAGGTCATTTTGTTCTCGATTTTCCTTTTCTTAGAGCACACTTGTTATTCACTGTTTTGTATATAGTTTTGTATTAAGCCTAAATCTTTTCTTTAGACTAAAAGGGGAATTGTAGTGAAATAGTCCTTCTGTAGCACTGACCACGCCCATTGGGGGGTGGAGCGATGGGCGGAGGTGACCTGAGGAGAGAGGTCTGAGGGGGCCAGGAAGGTGCTCTCTCTTTCTGGCTTGACTCGGACAGGAGAGGATCGGGTTGAATTTCCTGGTGTTCATCTGTCTAGGTTGTAAGTTATTTCTCCCTGAATAAACATCTATTCGGCCTATTTGTTTATCCTGATCCTTATTTACCGCAATAATTTATCTTGATTTTTTTATTTTTGCTTTGTTTCTGGCATACATGAGAAAGAGATAGAGATCATGGAGTTGGGTTGGGTAGTAAGATGAAGTGGTTTTGTGGAGAGTTGTGGGAGGATACACATGATAAAAATACACTGCATAAAATTTTTCAATATAAAAAAAACTGTGTCTGTGTTTAATCATTGGATAACAACATCAAGGAAGATGTGTTAAATTTTAAATGAACTTGGGCGTCATGGAAGCAGAAAAGAAAAATCATTCCAAAGGCTTCACCAAAGCATTCTTGCATAGGGGAATCTGAAACTAATACTACAGGACAGCCTAGGATTAGACAGATAACAGCGTCTGGTTCATAAGAACCAAAGCAAATTGTTAGTTGGTGACAGTCTTGTGGTTCTCTAGACCTTTCTTTATGTTCAATTTTATCTTCAAACCAATATTGGCTGTCTCTCTTATGTTCTCCCTCTCTCTCTCTCTTCTGTCCTCTATTCCTAACCAGGCTCAATCTTCCTAGTCACTCCTGTTTTCCTTTCCTCCCCCTCATTTTCTCCTACTTCTCTCTCCATTCGCTGTTCCCCCAACTTCCCCTGAGCTCTGGAGGAAATGTCCCTTCCCATTTCTGTGAGAGACTTTATATGAATCTCTTAGAATATACCTTGTATCCTAGTTCCTCTGGTGGTGTGAATTAAGCCTGGTGATCCTTTGATCTAGGTCTAAAGTCCATGTATGAGTGAGTTCATACTATGTTCCTCTTTTTGTGACTGGGTTACCTCATTCAGGATGGTTTCTTCAAGTGCCATCCACTTGCCTGCGAATTTCAAGATACCATTTTTTTTTCTGCAGAGTAGTATTCCATTGTGTATATGTGCCACATCTTCATTATCTATTCTTTAATTGAGGGGCATCTAGGTTGCTTCCAGGTTCTTGCTATTACAAATAGTGCTGCTATGAACATAGTTGAACAGATGTCTTTGTTGCATGGATGTGGATCATTTGGATATATGCCTAAGAGGGGGATTGCTGGGTGCTGTGGTAAACTAATTCCCATTTTCCTGAAGAACTGCCATACTGATTTCCAAAATGGCTGTATGAGTTTGCACTCCCACTAGCAGTGGAGGAGTGTTCCTCTTTCTCCACATCCTCTCCAGCATGAGTCATCATTGCCGCCAACTAACAATTTGAGCATCCATGGAAATGCTACCATAAATGCCCTTCCCGGGTAGTGAGAACAACAACTAACTTATCCATGGAGCCCTCATCTAATGCCTGTTGGAAACAGGAGCAAACACCCATACCTAAACACTGAGTCGAACTAGAATCCAGATGCAGATGGAGAGGACAAGACCAGGCTGCAGAAACACATAGAGACAGCATACCTGAACAAGGAGGAGCTAACAGGCCACCAGAATGATAGCTGGGATGCCAGCATGGGACTGACTCAGGCCCCCCTGAATATTGGTCTCAGCCAGAAGGACTGAGCAGTCTAAGGGACCTCAGACAGTAGAGCCAGGATCTATCCCTGGTGCACAAAAGGACCTTGCAAATACATCCCCCATGGATGGATACTGCCTTAACCTAGAGACAGGAGAGAAGCCCTAGACCCTACTTCCCATGACCTGTCAGATCTACATGACCCCAACTGGATGGAATTCCCCTACATATGGAATTGGGGTGGGGGATGGGAGGGAAAGGTGGTTAGGGTGCATGTGAGAGGGTAGAGAGTGTAAAAGGGAGGGAGGGAGGGAAGGAGGGAGGGAAGGAGGGAGAGAGGGAGAGGGAACTGTGATCTACACGTAAAACAATAAATTAAATAAAAAAAAAATGCTTTGATTCCAAAATTTAAGTTCAAGGACAAGTTACTGGGGAAAAGGATTTCTATTTTTGTTTCCACAGAAAATGAAAAGCTGTGGATTCCTTCCAGACTAACGTGGTTTGAACAAGCCAGACCACCTGAAACACAGTACCAGGTGATCCTACATTCAAAACAGCTGGACAAAACAACCTTACAGACTACAGCCGGGATTTCTGCATCTTCTTAGAATCCCCCATGACAGCGCCCATTACCAGCAGGAAGTAGTTTGGAAAGAACGATGCCCAAATTCCCAAATACTGTCTATAAATGTTTGTTTTCATTTAAATGGACATTATATATATATATATATATATATATATATATATATATATATCAATCAAAGCAAACCTTGACATCTATTTTCTATTTTCCTTTCACTTAGAAAGGGAGGAAGATTACAAAATCCTGAATACTTTTCTGACATTAGTACCTCTGGCATTATCACTGTCATTCTTTTCAAATCTTTTATTTTTTTTTAAATCCTCCCCTTGGGGGGAGTGTCGTTTCACTGTGATCACTCCTATATAAATGTACTTCCTATCAGTCATCCAAATTCCACTCATGTTAAAAATATGCATTTTAGAATTCTGAAGCACTTTTTATAGGAATTGGGTGGAGTCTTAGGGAATAGTTGAGCCACTTCTGTGATTATGTTAACAATTTCTTACCTAGACTGCTGGAATCCAAACTAGGTGAGCACTGTGGAGATACTTGCTCCTCCTGCTTGTGGAAAAGAACTTCTTGAACCAAGTGACAGTAATCCGATAATGCACTGAGATTCTGGCTGCACCAAGATTGTTTCAGGAAGGTTACCATTGGTATAATGAGACAAATTTACTTTCTGTTAGAAAGAAATGTTGAAGGCTCTTTTTCTTTTATTCACTCATGGCATTTTTTTTGTGATAACTATTATTTGATATTATTAGCAGATCAGGTGATAAGTGACTCAGAGTCAGTGAGTCAGTTTAACAAAGAAACTGTAAAGGTATTTTCTACATATGTGGTATTTTTATTTATATCAATGAATAATTTAATTTATTTTAGGATTAATTTGTATAGATTGTCACATTATGGTGTAGATGGTGGGAGGGAAACTTGGAAGAAGGGAAAACATGTCATGCTCTTACAGGAATTACATTTCATCCATTGAAATAGCAATTATGTGGGTGACAGTTAAATAGCTTGATCTGTGAGGAGAGAGTCTGGCAGTGGGACTAGGGCTTATCATAATTGCATGAACTGGCTCTTTGGAGCCCATTCCCAATAGTGGGATACCTTGCTCATTCTTGATACATGGAGGAATTACTTGGTCCTTCTTTAACTTGGTATGCCAGACTTTGTTGACTCCCCAAGGGAGGCCTTACCCCCTCTAAAGAGTGGATGAGGGGTGGTAAGAAGAGGATGTGGGGGGGGTGAGGCAAGGTGAGGGATGGGGAACAGGGGTTCATATGTAAAATGAAAAAAATAATTCAAAAAGAGAAAGCAAAAATTGTCAAGTTAACAAAAATTCTTTCAAAATATTATTATAAACTGATTTTTATAGACTACTCAACAAAGTTTTCCTTACTGCCATAGATGGGGAGAGTTAGCTTTTGCTTTAAAAACATAAATCTGTATTTGCCTTCTTTCATGGAGAAATTTTGTGTATCATGTCTCCTTAGTGAGAAGTTATACCAAATATTCTAGTATGGCAGTTAAATGAATTAGATGCCCTTCCTTACCATCTGATAGATACTATGGCATAATATTCTTTATTAGCAAAGTGACAATAAACTTCTATCTGGAATTTTCCATCAATATCAAACCATGTGAAAACATGATAGATAACTTTAGGAGTCACTCTGTCATCAACAGCAATGATTTTCAAATGTTTCCAAAGAATATAAAAATACATGTTCTCTTCCATAATTGTCAACCTTAAGTTGGGTTTCTGCTTTCTAAGCTTGCATGTATAAATTTGATCAGCTTGTGACCTTAGTGTTGCTTGCTAAATAGCCACCCATCTAAGAAATGCGTTCACTCACATATCTGAACCAAGTGTAATATAACACACTCAGAAACTAGACTTACTCCTTGCAAGTAGGAAGCTTGTGGCAATTAATATCTGGGTACAAGGGCAAACTTGTCACCCAAAACGCAAGAAAGCTCCTACAGGCTCATTGAAGTCATCTGAATCCTCCCTTCCCCTGCAGCTGAGGTTCCCCTAAAAGCAGCCCACGTGAGTGTTATACTAACTATGGAAAAGCATGACACACTGGTCTAAAAATGGTGAAGGACACTAGCTGTAGGACAGACTGGAATATAGCCTAGACTCTTCCAGGCAGCTCTTCCCTATTTCAGGATATTACATTCCCAGCACATTTTACACTTATTTTTGAAAACAAGAAATCTGAAAAAAAAAAAAAGAAAGAAAAGAAAAAAAAGGAACCATTTAAGTGCAGCCAGAGAACTAGCTTCCAGTAAGCTTTCTTGCCCAGACATTCTTCTCTGTAAAGAGGGTCACCTTCACAGTTACATAGGCTCCCAAAACTCTGAAACAGGTTTCTCTCACTGTGACAATGCAACTTAACTAAAGCAATCTCTAAGCAAAATGACTGTGCCAAATCCAGAATATATTTCATTAGGTATAGTTGTAAGAGCATTATCATGTCTGTCTAGAGCAGAGTTCTAGCCTAGGGTCCCCACTATCCAGGCAAGAAATTAATGAAGCAATTGCAGAACTGGCCCTACTGTATGTATGTAATCTTCACAGTAGGCTCCACTCTCATTGGATTACAGGGATTTAAGATTCCAAAAGGCAGTACTTGCCATGCCATTTTGGTCAGATTATAAATTCTACTACAATAAGGGGCTTCTGTCTAAGTAACAGATACTATAAACAAAGCATTCTGTGAAAACTCAAAGGAACATACAAATGGGACATTGTCATCTCCAGTGCCCAAAGAAACCGATCAGGTCTTAATCTTCCTTTGAAATAGTGGTTACCACTATTCTTAGTATCCAGGCCTCAATGTTCTGTTCAGCAAGGCAACATGGGTAGTTGCATTGTGGGGTTTCTTCACATTTGTGTGAAACAAGAATTAAATTAACAAAAGCCTTGATTTCCACTTGGTATGCAAGACTGCTTTTTAGCAAATAATCCACTTAAGCTTCAGTAGTTTAAATGACAGGCATGGCTAGATGGCATCCATCTTTGTACTTCTATTTTGTAATTGTGAGGAGACACACTGTCAGGACACTATGAAAGTATATGTCCAAAGCAGCTAAAATGTCAACTTGATAATGCACTCTTTGGAAACTACATCCATCTCTTCCCAAGCACTGTCCATAAACTGTAGAGTACTACAATCTACCAATGTAACTCTCAGAAATTCCTGGTGTAATCAAGTTAGCTTCCCCTTTCCCAACTTTGTCTGTCTTCTTTACGGGAGGAAAGGATCACTGGCCTCCCCTGAACATGTAAATCTTTGTCCTCATCCTTAACTACAAGGCAGCATTTGGCACTTTATTCACTTGTGTCTATCTTTCATAGTGTGAGACTCCCTTTCTGAGAAGATCCACACTGCAGAAAGTGATTCCTTCTATGATGTACCAAGGGTTACCTGAGTCCTTCTCTTCTGCTTGTTCAGGTGCCTCAGAATCCTGAGTGTTGACTTACTGAGTTTGGGGAAGGACAGAATATGTAAGTGCCCAGGAATCTGGGGGCTTTATGTTATGCTCCCATTTCTATGCCCCCTCCTTAATTCATGCATTGTTTTATTTACATCTGGTGATGTTCATTGTGTTCGGCTTATTATCCTCCTTTCCCACAGCTCATCCTACTCAATTCTATGTGAGAGTAAACCTGTGGTGCTCAGGATTGGAATTGTTTCTCATTAGTTTGACAATGTTTGACAAACTAACCTCTCACTTGAAGGTCCAGGTATTTAACTTTGGCTTTTACTTTTTCAGAGCTGAGATGTTATTGGTGAAGAAAGATAATTTTGATAAAAGAGAAGTTAGACATATGTTTATGTCCCTGAAAGGTCATGATGCAATAAACCTTTAGGTCTTTCAGATGAAAACAGATATTTGGAATGTTTATTCCCCTGAGATGCAACCAAGTTGTTTTTGCCTTCAGCAGACTTTTAAAATTCTATAGTAAAGTATTAATTCATGACCTCTTTGTTAACAGTCAAAGAAAAAAATATTCAAATTTGAGAGGGAGAAAGGGGGCTTGGAGGGAGGCAAAAGAAGGGCAAATGTGATTATTATTTTTCTCAAAAACTTAAAATGTATTAAAGTACTTGGAAAATTTTTGATTATTCCAGTACCTAAAAACTTGGACTATATATACACCATAAATTACAGAGTATAGTACAGGATAACTAATATATACTGTATTAATATTGTTACATTGTAGATGCATGCTATTTACTGTAATTTCATTATTTCTTTTAAAATATAGATTATTTTATTTTATGTGTATGAATGTTTTGCAAACATGTGTATATGAACCAAGTCCATATGTGGTGCCCATAGAAGACAGAAGAGATAGTTGAATTCCCTGGAAATAGTATTAGGATGATTGTGAACTGCCAATGTGGATTGAGACCTGAATCTGGTACCTTTATGAGAATAGCAAGTACTCTTAGTGACTAACCCATCTCTCCAGTCCCATAGCATTTCCCTTCAATCAACATTATTAACAAGCTGTTAAAGATTATCATTATTAATTACCTTGCGAAAATTGAATCCTTCAAGTTTCATTATATGAAGTTATTAAAAAATACAGAGCATCTCCTTTTTAGTCCTTCCAATTTATGCTTTAGAATGTGCACAAAAATAAACTAAAAAAGCCAGGACATTCCTTTGAGTTTTTAAACATTTTATCTTAAGGTACAAGGAGATAATACTTCAGCAAGAATGACCATTATATTTATTTGAAATTTTACAGAGTATAATGAAACAAGTAATTATATTCATTGTCTAATAATTGTTATATTACAAAATGTTTTAGAACTTTTATAAAATTACCAGAATACCATAATTTATCATTTATTGTGAAAAAACACACATGTGATTTTCAAGCTAATATTTTAGTAAAGAGAAATAGAACTGTAGACAGCAAAAGCATCCCAGGGACTGAAGCAAAAATCCAATACTGTTGCTCTTGTCTTAATCATAACATTTCTTTACCTGTGGATTCTTTTTCAAATTCTTTCCATGTTAAAGGGAGTGTGGTGGGCACCACATATTAAGTGCAATACTTCAAAGCACCTGGGCTGGAATATGATTGATGTGCAAATCAAATTTATTTGATTGAAGTGCGAAGTCATGAATAATGGTTGATCTTTGACTTGCTTATAATTTAGCAACAATAATGACAAATGAGAAAGTGTTTTAAAGCAACCGATTAAGCAGTGATACCAATTGCCAAATCCAATGACTGTCAAATATAATTCTGTTCTGCCCCATCAAGGGCCTATCATGGGAAAAAAAAAACTGTTTATTTTAGGAAGAAACAATTTGAGTCAAGTCATGATTTGATGCAAAATATTCTGCTGAGTTTGACAAATATGAAAGTTGGATGCTTCATCCCTATTGGTGCTGTTGCTGGAAAGGATTTATGATCCTCATTATGTTTTTGTTTTAATCAGTCTTAGCCAGTAGTGTGTACTTTTTAAAGCACAAAACCCATATTTGGTAAATGAGCTATAAAAAAAATATGTATTCTTAGATCAGTTCATTGTTTTCTGAGAACAGATCCCCAAGATTTGAGGCAAAAAGAAGAGTCTCCTTGAGTAAATGATACAAATCAAAGTTTCTCTGAGATAGATGAATGGCAGCAAAGAAAAGGCAGTTTGTTGGGTTCTTGTGTTGAGTAGAGGATGGAAACGTGCCTTTCTCTTTCACTAGATGAGTCTGTTCCAGGGGTGTGTAGCCTTATGCATTTTAGGAAATTGGAAGTAAGAAACCTTCCATTCTGTTTTTTTCCACCAGGAAAAGCTAATATTTGCTTCTTATTCATCCTAGCTCATAAGCAGTAAATACAGATACAGTGTATTCTTGCACCATAGTGGCTATAAGTTCTGTTTCATACAGGGTCAAACTTCATACTTTCAATTTCTCAGTAATGTTCAGTCTTAAATCTAGTGGATGGAGGGAAGCCTTGAATGCTGTATTCATAAAAGAGGTCATTAGGCTGGAGAGATAGTTAAGCATTTAGGAGAGAATTTAGAGAGAACTCAAAGTTGAATACTAGCACACATATAAGGTATTTCATAAATGCCTACAATGCTAGCACCAAGAGATCTCATTCCCACTTCTGCCCCCCATGGCAGCTCCCACCACCAAATTTAAAAATGTAAAATATGTATTTTAAAACAAGAGTGAGAAAGGCATTATGGCTCAAATAAAATAGTAAAAATATCCAACTTATCTTGACCTATTTAAAGACTATTGCTTCCACGTAAGAGTTATGCTTGTATCTAGCACCTAATCTCAAAATGTGCTTTAAATAAAAGAACTAAAAAGCATAATGTAGGTACTACTTCCCTGGGAAACAGCTGCAGATATATAACTCTTTGGCATTTTAATGTAGCCTCTTCTTTATCCCAGCTCTTATATAGCAAGTGTGTACTAGTAGCAATATCCTAGTTGTTTATAACTGCTCTGTAAATGATACTGGTGCTAGTCCCACACTGGCTGTTAAATATTTTAGAAATCGATGTTGCTTTTTTCTCTTTATTTATGCATGTAAAATGCATTTGTTCTTATATGCAAATGGTACTGCTAGTGAAAGATTTATAGTGGTTAAGACAGATGATATTGAGCATTGGCCTTGCTTCATAGATGTTTTTAAAAATACTTTATACTAAGGTCTAGGAAAATCCCATTTACTAGCTTATTTAACTCACAGCCCTACACTATGGCATATATAATCCAGTCATAAAGAAACCAAGACCTTGAAATCTAAGAAACTCACCTAAGTTCATGTAGATTTCTACTTCCTAAAGTTGTATTTATAGGTGTACATTCTTCAAGCAGGTTGTTAAATTATGCCTACATTGTGCTAAATCTGTCATTGCCATCTGAAGTTACATTTTAAAACTACAGTAGTGGCAGGAGCACTGGTCACTTTTCCAGAGGACCCAGGTTCCATTCCCAGAACACATGTCATGGATGACAACTATCTGCAACTTGAGTTCCAAGAGACCCAACAACCACTTTTGGCTTCCAAAAACACCAAACATGCACATGGTACACTGACATACATACAGGCAAAACTCACACAGAATAAAATAATCATAATCATAATTATAATAAAAAATACTTCAGGTTGTTCTGACCATAGAAGAATCACTGGTTCTTGACAGACAGGGTCTGTCATTGGTACTCAGGTTCTCTTTTACTTGTCTTGAACTTCCTGTTCTTTCTTTTTGCTGACCCTTTCCCAGAGAAAGAGTCTTACTCCATCAGTAAGGGACAGGAGCATTGGGAGAAAACCAACCAACCAACCAACATAAAACATTTATCATTTCAGCTTCAGAGCAAAGAAATAAGTGTCTTCCTTTGTATTCTTGTGAGACTTTGGAAACTAATTTGCTCTTATTTAAGTTGTCCATCCCCGCTCATGTAGGATGAGAACTGTGAGTGAAGGAGAGGGATACAAATTCAAAAAGGATTTTCTGGAAGCTGATTACTTCCCCTGTACACAAACACAAATGTGAATTACCCAAGGCACATGTAGGTTTACATCCTTTTCAGCTGGATCTGCTATCTATGCAAGTTCCCACTGAAAGGCCTGAAAAGCCTGCAATACTACGAAGTAACTGAATGGAAAATGTATTATAGAGAAAAGTTTCATTGAAAACTCAAGCCAGAGCAGCATCGGTGAAGAACATCTGGGTCAGCATTAGATGTTCCAAACTCATCTGAAGCATCTTAGCCCCAGCACTGTGACAACCCCTGACATACACACACACACACACACACACACACACACACACACACACACACACTGTTGCTTAGGCCCCTGGTAGTTTTGAAGGAACAGAGAATTGCAGTACATGGGAAATAGCTTTGGGGTAGTACTACTCTTTCTAGGCGACTCATAAGTACACCTACATTGAGAGCCTAGGGTAGCAAGACCTAAGAACAATGACTCCCAGAAGGATGGGTACTTCTCTGTTTTGTTTTCCTGATTTAGTGTTCTCTGGATTCATCTTACAAAAGGTTTCTCCATTTTTAACCTCAGGATTTGAAAGCATTCACAAAGAAGATGGATGAATAGACCTCTGGTCCTGTGTGAATGATCAACATTCCTAAAGGTTCATATGCTAAAGGACTCAAATGTCATTGAAAATTACTCTAGAGTAGGACTATTAAGGGTTGTTTACTGTTATGAACGAAAGCATATTGGAGGTCCTTAGGTTCCTGGGTTTTGCTCTTGAAGGGAATTATATGGATCTCCACCTTCCTTTATTTCCTTTATATCCTGGTCATGTGGAAACAGGAAGGGGATGGGGAGGTGGAGATCTAGTTTTTTTATCATTGCCATTTCTGTTACCATGATGGCTACCACAGACTCCTGACAACAGATCTGTCCAATATTGGACTGGAAATTGCAAAGCCATGAGTTAAAACAATCCTTTACTTTTAATAAGTTAATTATCCCAGGTATTTTCTTATAGTGTCAGAAAACCCATGATACTTGAAAATACTTTGGCACAATTAATCCTTTTCATTAACATAATTCCCAAGAAATACATTAAAAGTTATCTCTGAGGAACCTACCTTGTGTTCCTCGAAGATACACAAGGATACATATTGGAAAGGAAGAAGTCAAACTTTCATTATCTACAGATCATATCATAGTTTACATAAGTGACACAAAAAACTCTACCAGGGAATTCCTACAGCTGATAAACACCTTCAGCAAAGTAGCAGGATACAAGATTAAATAAAAAAAAAAAAATTAAATAAATAAAATAAAATAAAAATCAGTAGCCCTACTATATAGATAATATACAAGCTGGGTTACCTCAGTCAGGATGGTTTTGTCTAGTTCCATCCACTTGCCAACTTTTTCCAAATTATTCTTCAAAGCCATTAAAAAAATATGCCAAAAAAATTGCATGATCAGGTTGAGTTGTTAGAGTGACCCTAGTCCTAGTAATGGTTTTCTGTAGTTTCCTTTCATTTCATTGGGAGAGTGGTACCAGAGAGAAGATATTTAAAGGAAAAAATATTAGTTTTAATTAGGATCTTTCTTCAGTTTAGCTTCCTGAAATGGAATCCCCCAGTTGGACTTGGAGGCAGAAAAAAAGCACCAAGAATCAGCTGCCGTTCCTGTCTAGCCCCTCCACCCTCTGGTAGATACGTAAATATCAGGGGCTACCCAGGCTTCCCACATCTCTCTCTCTTCTAGTCTCCTGAACTGGGGCTGCCAGACCCTTCATGCCAACAAATCCCCCAGAGGGACGTAGAGGAAGAACAAAGCACCCATCATCAGCTGCCATTCCTGTCTTGCCCCTGCACCCTCCATAAAAGGGAAGAGGATAGAACCTTAAACCAATACTCACCAGGAGTGGGAGAGACCACACCTGTACCCATCTGGAAGACAAGATAGGAAGGAGACAGTATAAGAACACATCCAACAAAAGAAAGTCTTATATGGCACCACCAGAGTCTAGGGACTCTACACCAGCAAGACCTGAACACCCCAATGAAGATGTAGCAGAAGAGAATGACCTTAAAAATAACTTTATTAAAATGATAGAGGCACTCAAAGTAGACATGAAAAAAGCCCTTAATAAATGGAAGATAAAACAAACAAAACATTGGAGAAATAGAAGAAAACATGAACCAAAAAAATGCAAGATGTCAGCAAATCTCTTAAAGAAAGCAAAATTAACTCAAAAAGATCAGTAGCCATACTGTATACAGACAATAAAATGGCTGAGAAAGAAATCACAGAAACATCATCCTTCACAATAGCCACAAACAACATAAAATATTTTGGGTAACACTAATCATACAAGTGAAAGACCTGTATAGCAAGAACTTTGAGTCTTTAAAGAAAGAAAATAAAAATACCAGAAAATAGAAAGATTTCCTATGGTCTTGGATAGGTAGAATCAATAATTTTGCAATTTTTCCAAAAGCAATCTACATATTCAATCAATTCCCATCAAAATCCCAGTACAACTCCTCACAGATCTTGAAAGGACAATACTCAACTTCACATGGAGAAACAAAAGACCCAGGGTAACAAAAACAATCCTTTATAATATAGGAACTTCCAAAGGCATCAGAAACCCTGATTCAATCTCTACTATAGAGCTATAGAAATGAAAACAGCTAGGTACTGGCACAAAAATAGATAGGTAGACCAATGGAATCAAATTGAAAATCCTGATATTATCTCACACATCTACATAGACACCTGATTTTTGATAAAGAAGCAAAAATTTTACAATGGAAAAAAGAAAGCATTTTCAACAAATGATGCCGGCATAACTGGATGCTGAAGTGTAGAAGACTACAGGTAAATCCATATCTATCACCATGCACAAAACTTAAGTCCAAATGGATCAAAGACCTCAACATAAACCCAGCCACACTGAATATTGTAGAAGAGAAAGTGGGAGGTACTCTTGAATGAATTGGTGAAGGGGACTGCTTCCTGAACATAATAGCAGTGCACAGACATTATGAATGACAATTAATAAATGAGACTTCCTGAAACTTAGAATCCTCTGTAAGGCAAAGGACACATTGAACAAGACAAAACGGCAGCCCACAGAATGGGGGAAAGATCTTCACCAACCTCACATCTGACAGAGGGCTGACCTCCAAAATATACAAAGAACTCAAAAAACTAGTTACCAAAACACCAAATAATCCAATTAAAAAGTGTGTGTGGGGTTACAGAACGAAATAGAGAATTCTCAATAGAGGAATCTAAAATAGCTGAAAGACACTTAAGAGACTGCTCAACAGCCAGGCATTGGTGGCCCAGGCCTTTAGTCCCAGCCCAGCATTCTGGAGGCAGAGGCAGGGGATCGACTCCAAAGCAATACAGAGAAACCCCATTTTGAAAAACAAAACAAACAACAAAACAAACAAACAAACAAAAAATAAAAACAAAAAACCAAAAACCAAAAAAAAAAAAAAAAAAAAAAAAAAAAAAAAGAAGGAAAAAAAAAAAAAAGAAAATGTTCATTACTCCTGTGTAAGGAGAAAGTTTTTTCCGCCCGCTGCTGGTCTTGTCCCGCTGCTGCGCAAGCCCCAAATAACACACAGAGACTCTGTGTTTGATATAATGCTGTTGTCCAGGTACTAGTTTCTTATAGGCTAGCTCTGTCTTAATTATTAACCCATTTCTGTTAATGTAATATTTCCATGTGGTCTCATCTTACCAGGGAGTGGACCCAGACCTCTGTTCTCTCCAGTCTCTGCATCTTGACTCTCCTTCCTCCTTGTATCCTAGTCCCACCCATCTTGCTTTCCTATTGGCCAACAGTGCTTTATTCATTAACTAATATGAGAAACATATTTATAGAATGACATCTCCCATCACTCCTGTCAGATTGGCTAAAATAAAAAACACCAATGACAGTTTATGCTGGAAAGGATGTGGAGAAAGGGCAACACTCCTCCACTGCTGGTGGGACTGCAAACCTGTAAACCTACTTTGGATATCAGTATAGTCATTACTCAGAAAAATGGAATCAATCTACCACAGGACCCAGCAATCCCACTCTTAGGCATATACCCCAAAAGATGCACATCCATACAAGGAAGTCTGTTTAATTATGTTCATAGTAGCATTGACTATAATAAACAGGACCTGGAAACATCAGAGATGTCCCTCAACTAAAGAATGGACAATAAACAAAGTGTGGTACATTTACACAATGGAGTACTACTCCACAGGAAAAAAAATGGAATCTTGAAATTCACAGGAAAATGGATGGAACTAGAAGAAACAATCTTCTAGTGAGGTAACACAGTCACAAAAATACAAACATGGTGTGTACTCTTTCATATTTGGATTTTATACATAGATCAAAGGATCACTAGCCTACAATCCACACCACCAGAAAGTTAGGAAATAAGGAGCATCCTAAGAGACATGCATGGTCCCCTAAAGACAGGGAAAGGAAAAATATTTCCTGAACAAATTGGGAGCATAGGGAAAGGAGAGAGGGTGTTAGCAGAAAGTGAATGGAGAGAAGAGGAGGGGAGAGAAGAACATGAGGGAACAGGGAAAGTAATAGAGGAGAGCAAGAAAAGAAATATCATAATAGAGGGAGCCATTATAGCTTTAAAGAGAAATCTGGCACTAGGGAAATGTCCAGAGACCTACAAGGATGATCCCAACTAAGCAGTAGTAGAGAGGCTACCTTAAATACCCTTCCCTGATAATGAGATTGATTACTACATTATATGCCATCCTAGAGCGTTCATTCAGTAGCTAAGGAAAGCAGAAGCACAGCTAAATACTGAGCCAAACTCCTGGAATCTTTTTTGCAGAGAGGGAGAAGTGATGAGCAAGGGGTCAAGACCAGCCTGGAGAAATCCACAGAAATAGCTGATCTGAACAAGTGGGAGCTCATGGCCTCCAGACTGATAGCTGGGAAACCAGCATAAGATCAACCCAGACCCTCTAACCATGGATCACAGTTAGGAGGCCTGGAAAGTCTATGGGACCTCTGACAGTGAAATCAGGATGTATCCCCAGTGCAGGAATGGACTTCGGGAGCCCATTCCCCCTGGAGGGATACTGTTTTAGCTCAGAGACCCAGGTATGACCTTGGTCCTTCCCCTAATGACTTCACAGATTTTAATGATCCCTCATAGATTTCCTCACCCTCCCTGGGGAGTGGATGGGGGAGTGGTTGGAGGGAGGTCTGTTGGGGGCATGGGATGACAGGAAGGGAGAAGGAACTGGGATCAATATATAAAACAAGAAAATATATTTAAATTATCTTCAGTTTATCACGGGAAAAAAGGGCATGTTGGGGCAACTCAGTTCTTGTCAATTAGGTAGTATGGCCACAGCTATCTCTTCTGTGGAAAATGTGTAGTAGAAACAATGAGAAGTGTATCAAACTGAAGAGTCAGACCATAGGTTCCTATGTCTGCTACCTAGGATTCAGCTCTTAAAGTTCCACAGCCTCCCCAAAGAGTATAACTAGCTAGTGAAACAAACAATACAATAGGCTGTAAAAGATATTTCAGATCCAAACCCTACCATCTCTGTAGCAAAAGCAGACATGTAACATATCACAGGTTTTCCACTTGTCTCCCAGAGTCTTGAGTTATGTTTATTCTCTATCAATGGTATTAATAGTAATCTCAGTAGATATCACAGGCCCCGAAAGCTATGTTATCATTAAACCAAAGCCCCCTTCCTTTATTTGGTTGGGGGGCTGGCTTGAGCTACATAAGTTGATTCTGACTGATTAAAAGAAAAAAAACCATAGAAAGTAAAAAAGAAAAATTACTTGTAATTTTAGCTTGTCCATGATAGAGGGGCTTTCTGTCTTCCATTTTTTTTTTTTTTTTGTCTGTGTGTTTTTGTAACTGGGTACACAGGGAATTAGATAGAAAACCATTTAATAGATACACAGAATACTTGCTCTCTCAGAATATTATACAAGAAATAGATACTTCCTATATTAGGTTAATGCAGTAAGCAGTGGACCAAAACTAAACCTGTCAAAACTGAACAAATATGTGAAGAAAATGGTGTATTTCATAGCATTTCAGTATTATACAGTAAAATAAGGTCAAATAAATTTAGTTTCCAAAAAATTACCTCATTAATCTCTTTCATATCTAGGATAAGAACAACTAATTTCATAGTATTATTATAGTGCTTTTAAGATATAACAAAATCATAAATTGCACTATTCATTATTTCTGATGACTCAATGACCTGATATCTAATAAATTCAATAGTTTCATTTTTCAATGTGGTACATATCCCTAATTATAATATGCAGAACCAAATGCTTCAAGAACTGCCCAAAGTTTGAGGTGTATAATGACATTTATAGCTCATTCATGGTGACTTTATTCTTGAGAAAAGAGGAAATATTAAATTAACCAGTTGTGTCATACATCCCAATTTGGATCTGCAAAACTCATAGATATATGTGTGTATATGTGTGTGTGTGTGTGTGTGTGTATAAAACACAACTGCCCATAGCCACTAATATTCCATATATAATTTCTAAAAATGGCAAAGTAATACATACTCCTATCTATCTATTTATATTATATGATGAAATAAAAGATATTTTTATAACAAATAATAACATAATGATAGGAAGAAAAAATATGCAAACCTGCAAACTTAAATTACATTAAATAGTCAGGCCTTAAGTATTTATATTTACATCGATATGATACAGGTATTTACTAATTATTCATCAGTTTCATATTAGGCTAAATACTGTTTCTTACAGATTTAAAAACTTCCATTTAATCTGACATACTACAAAGAATAGTTACTACTAACATTAGCTTATCAAAAAAATCGAATTTATTCATATTTTATGATCACAAATATACTAAATCAGAAATTCTAAGTAAAATATACCTAAATGGTCTTCTGAAAAATCTCAGTATATTGTATTTGACAGTTATAAATCAGAAATTTACAATTTATTTCATTGAATCCAAAAATATTACAGAATTTGCCAGGTATTGCTGGAACATACCTTTAAACCCAGCACTGGGGAGGCAGAGACAGGCTGATCTCTGTGAGTTCAAGGCCAGCCTGTTCTACAGCGGGCATTCCAGGGCAGTCTCCAAAGCAAAACAGAGAAACCTTGTCTGGGAAAAAAAAATCACAGAATTTATTTGTGAAAGATCCACCTCATTTTATGTAAGCATGGTTCTCTAAATATGTCTTATATTAAAAATAGTTTTTTTAATCTAGGTTCCCTGCTGTCTTGATAAATTAGGCATATTCTATTTATTCAAAACCTTATACCATCTATAGAATAAAACCCAGCGCACTCTGAATGGCATGATAAAATAAATGTAATTTCCTATTTTCAATACACTTAATAGATTCTTATGACTCTGCAGGCCTAGGATCAATTGGATTAAAACCCCAGGAGGAAAATTTAAAATCTGGATTGGCATGGAGGTTTGACTTTTCCATCCATGATGAGAAAGGCATTTATTTCTATTAATTTTATTTAAATTAGAAACAATCTTATTTTATATATCAATCCCAGTTCCCTCTCCCTCCCACCCTCCCATACCTCCACTGACCCCAATCCCATCTTCCTTCTGCTCCACATAAAGGGTGAGGCATTCCATTAGGGATCATCAAAGTCTGCCATATCATTTGGGGCAGGACCTAGGCCAAGCCCCATGTATCTATTCTAAGTGATTCAGAGAAAAAGACCTTTAAAATTATGATAGTGGTTTGGGGCAGAATAGAAGAGAGCAAGAAGAGATACCACACTGGATGGGCCATTTATAGATTCAAAGAGAAATTTGGCACTAGGGAAATGTCCCCAGATCTACAAGGATGGCCCTAATTAACAATCTAAGCAATAGTGGAGAGGCTACCTTATATGCCATCCTAGAGCCTGTATCCAGTAGCTGATGTAAGCAGAAGCAGACACCCAGAGCCAGATACCGAGACAGATTCCTGGAATCTTGTTGCAGAGAGGGAGAAGTGAGGAGCAAAGGGGTCAAGACCAGGCCAGAGAAATCGACAGAAACAGCTGAACTGAACAGGGGGGATTTCATGGACCAAGACTGTTAGCTGGAAAATCAGAATAGGACAGACCCAAACCCCTGAAAGTCGGTGTCAGTTAGGAGGTCTGGGCAATCTATGGGGCCTCTGGTAGTGGATCAGTATTTATCCCTAATACACAAATGGACTTTGAGAGCCCATCCCATATATAGGGATACTGTCTCAACCTTGAACCTGCTCCAAATGATATGATAGATTTTGAAGATACCCCATAGAAAGACTCACCCTCCCTGAGGAACAGAAAGGGAATGGGATAGGAGGTTGGGAGACAGGGGAGGGAGAGGGAACTGGGATAGACATATAAAACAAGCTTGTTTCAAATTTAAATTAAAAAAGGGGGGGTTATGACAGTAGCTACTTTTTGTAGTAATGAAGCCAATAGAAGCAGTGCTGAGTCATCTTTGAGTACAGTGACATCATAGCTGGACCCATGGATTGCTGGCATAAAACATGTAAAAAGAGTCAAAATGCTGCTTAAAGATGTTTAGTAGTTTTTAATGTCAGTTTATCCTGGAATAGTTTGTAGATTGGCCAATCTCACCCTTTCCTATTGAGTTTCTGCCTTTGTCTGATTTTATTATTTCTTGAAAAATAAGAGGGACATCCAGGGAATATTTATAATATAGTTAAACAGTACCTAAGGAAAATGACACTGCAAAGAATAAGACAGAGGTAGAATGAGTAGAAAACTATGAAATCCAAGGCAGAATGAAAGACCTTCCTGAGTCATAGGACTGCTCTGTCCCTTTTGAACAAATATAATAGTTCAGGGACTTGCTTGAACTCCTCCATTCTTTTGACACCTAAAGGTACAAATGCCACAAATATTTTCTAATCTTCACCAACATCACCTCAAAGAAATTAATCTTGGTAGATTAGCTATTGACAATGAAGTGTTTAAAGGAGATGGAATTGGGAAATAGAGATTTAATATTGCTGTGAGGGGTCAGCAAAATCACTATGGCTTACAAAATGCACCTGGAATCACTGAGGTAACATATATCAGTCATTGTGTTAGGATGTGTGAATTGTTAGAGAATTTTAAACCGAATACTAGTCCTGGAATAGTTTTCATTTTTTACTTCAAAGTCTTAATTATAGGTAAGTTTAGGTCATTTGCATAATTTTCTTCTGAATTTAAGAATATTTAATAGTTATCTGCCAGGAAACATTATAAGTTCCTAGATTGCATACACATATAGTAAAATCCTTTAAAAAAATCTGTAGCCCTATTTTCTTCAGATGACAAAGAGGCTGAGAAAGAAATCAGAGAAACATTACCCTTTAAAATAGCCACAAACAACATAAAGTATATTGGGGTAATGTTTACCAAACAAGTGAAAGACTATATAATAAGTACTTTGTGGCTCTAAAGAAAGAAATTAAAGAAGATACCAGAAAAAGGAAAGATCTCCCATGCTCTTGGATAGGTAGGATATAGTAAAAATGGCACTCTTGCCAAAAGCAATCTACAGATTCAATGCAATCCCCATTAAATCCCAGCAAAATTCTTCACTGACCTTGAAAGGATAATAATCAACTTTATGAGGAAAAACAAAAGACCCAGGATAGTCAAAACAACCCTATACAATAAAAGAACATCAGGAGGCATCACCATCCCTGACTTTAAGCTCTACTACAGAGCTATAGTTCTGAAAGCAGCCTGATATTGGCACAAAAATAGACAGGTAGACCAATGGAATTGAATTGAAAATCCTGATATTAACCCACACTTATGAACACCTGATTTTCAACAAAACCACTAAAAGAATAAAATGGGGGGAGGAAAACATCTTCAACAAATGGTGCTGGCACAATTGGATGATGGTGTGTAGAAGACTGCAGATAGACCTATGTCTGTCGCCATGCACAAAACTCAAATCCAAATGGATCAAAGACTTCAACATCAATCCAGCCACACTGAACCTCATAGAAGAGAAAGGAGGAGGTACCCTTGAACAAATTGGTATAGGAGACTGCTTCCTGAACATAACTCCAGGAGCACAGACACTGAGATCAACAATTAATAAATGGGACATCTTCAAACTGGAAGCTTCTGTAAGGCAAAGGGCACAGTGGACAAGACCAAATGACATCCACAGACAGGGAAAAGATTTTCACCAATCCTATATCCGACAAAGGGCTGATCTACAAAATATACAAAGAATTCAAGAAACAAGTCAACAAAACACCAAATAATCCCATTAAAAAATGGGGTACAGAACTGAAGAATTCTCAATAGAGGAAATAAGAAAGGTTGAAAGACACTTAAGAAAGTGCTCAATATCCTTAGCTGTCAGGGAAATGCAAATCAAAACAACTTTGAGATACCATCTTACTTCTGCCAGAATGGCTAAAATTAGAAACACCAATGACAAGTTATGCTGGAGAGGATGTGGAGAAATGGGAACACTCCTCCACTGCTGGTGGGAATGCAAACTCGTACAGCCATTTTGAAGATCAGTATGGCTGTTCCTCAGGAAATTCGAATTAGTTTACCACAGGACCCAGCAATCCCCCTCTTAGGCATACCCCCAAGTGATCCACATCCATGCAACAAAGACACCTGCTCAACTATATTCATAGCAGCATTATTTGTAATAGAAAGAACCTGGAAGCAACCTAGATGCCCCTCATTTGAAGAAGGGATGAAGATGTAGCACATCTATACAATGGAATACTACTCAGCAGAAAAAATAATGGAATCTTGAAATTCGCAGGCAAGTGGATGGCACTTGAAGAAACCATCCTGAATGAGGTAACCCAGTCATAAAAAGAGGAGCATGGTATGTATTCACTTATATATGGATTTTAGACCTAGATCAAAGGATCACCAGCCTATAATTCACACCACCAGAGAAACTAGGATACAAGGTGTATTCTAAATTATTCATATACAGTATTTTATAGAAGGGAAAAGGGACAAGTCCCCCAGATCAAAGGGGAAGTGGGGCAGTGGCAGTAAATGGAGAGACAAGTAGGAGAAACAGAGGGGGAGGATTGGAAAGCATGTGCGACTAGGAAGAATGTGTCAGGGTAGGAATAGAAGACAGAAAAGAGAAAGAGAGCAAGAAAGAGAAAGAGAGAGAGAGAGAGAGAGAGAGAGAGAGAGAGTAAGAGAGAGAGAGAGAACATAAAAGAGGGAGCCATTATTGGTTTGAAGTGAAAATTGAACCTAAAGAAAGGTCTAGAGACCTACAAGACTGCTGCCAACTAACAATATGAGCACCCATGGAAAGGCTACCTTAAATGCCCTTCCCAGATAGTGAGAACAACTACTAACTTATCCATGGAGCCCTCATCTAATACCTGTTGGAAACAAAAGCAAACAACCATACCTAAACTCTGAGTTGAACTAGAATCCAGATGCAGAGGGAGAGGACAAGACCAGGTGTAGAAATACATAGAGACAGCTGACCTGAACAAGGAGGAGCTTATGGGCCCCTAGACTGGTAGCTGGGAATCAAGCATGGGGTTGACTCAGGCCTCCCTGAATATGGGTCTCAGCCAGGAGTACTGAACAGTCTAAGGGACCTCAGACAGTGGAACCCGGATGTATCCCTGCTGCACAAAAGGACCTTGCGGACACATCCCCCATGGATGGATACTGCCTTAACCTAGAGACAGGAGAGAAGTCCTAGTCCCTACTTCAAATGACCTGACAGATCTACATGACACCACCTGGATGGCATTGCCCTTCAAGTGGAATTGGGTTGGGGGGATGGGATGGGAGGGTGGTCAGGGTGCATATGAGGGGACAGAGAGAGTAAAAGTGTGAGAGGGAGGGAGAGAGGGAGAGAGGGAGAGAGGGAGAGGGAACTGGAATCAACATCTAAAATAATAAATTAAATAAAAAATATGAAATTTTCATGAAGAACAATGACCATAATTCCTCCTTGCAGGCTTTGTAATATGTAACTGTGTGCAAACAATAACAATAGGATTCCAAAATCTTGGTCTTTCATACAACTGTGAGATTTTGACATTTCAATTCCTACTTTGTCTATTCTGTGTATCAGGGGTACCATTGTCTGAGGAGAAAGAATGGGGGAAGGTAATTCACTAAAATGCATCATGTTTAAAAATGCTATTGTGATAGCTACTATCTTGTGTACTTATTCAAATATTAGGGAGAGAAAGAGAAAAGGAACCTTTTATGTATATAGTACCAAAGTTAGATAAATCTTCCCCTTATGTACAGGCAATTTTTTGATAATTGCCAATTTCATGAAAACTAAAGTATTATGACTTAAGGTGATAAGAGCTTATAACTGTCAATAATGAGGCAATAATCTAAAAGTAGATGATCATTAGTCCTGCCAGTAAGCATCATACTTTCAGTCAGCAGTGATGCATATGTTTACCTAACCTGTAAGATATGGCAATCACTTTATCACATTATTATTAAGAATAATTACCCCTATCAAAATTGATAGATGTCAAGGATGGTGAATTTAAGAACTCTATGCAAACAACTTTCTGGTCTCTCAACTAAGTTACTGCAGAGCTGAAAATTATTATCAACAAATTACTTCTACTATCATAACTGAAGTCATCAGTAAGTAGGTAGGTTGATGACTAACTCTTTGGGAAAATTAATGTCAGATAAATTTTCCTCTTGTGGAAAAATGAGAAAGAAAAAACTAGTTATTATACAAATCATTTAACATTTTAAACATGAAGGAGTAGTTCACAAGACTATAAAATTGGTAAAATGAAGATAAAACTTTTGAAATGGGTAGTGAGAATCTTTTTGATCAATAAACATCGAACTTTATTGTAAACCAAATAATAAATACTTACTATTGATTAGTGCTATTAAAAATAATTGGAAAAGTTAGATTAATAAGAAGATAAGTTTAAATTTAGAGGTTATAAAACAGGATGATAAATTTGTCCAAAATTTTATGGTGAATATGTTGAGTATAATAGTGTAAAAGTAAGAATGTGGAAAAATTTTACCACTAGGCTATAAATATGGCTAGGTAATTACGATTTCATATAGAGGATTAGAGTTTATTTTACAGCAACATAACACAGCTACATGCAATGCTTCAGGAAAATCTGCTACCCTCTATCAGACTAGGCTGGGATCAACATACATTTGGTGTTTGTTTTCTCTCTCTCTCTCTCTCTCTCTCTCTCACACACACACACACACACACACACACACACACACACAATTTAAAATAAAGTTTAAAAAATTCTAGCACCATCCATTGACTTTTATCACAGATACATACAAAACTTGAGATGACAGACAGAGCAGGAATGAGGACAGCATTTGGAATTCATTTCTTTTGATGAAAATCTGCTGTATAAAGGAATAAAACAGAACAGAGTGGAAAATATTGAGTCTCAAGTGGTGACTACATCACTGATGAGGTACTGGTAGAGAAAAGGCACACTAAGTGAAGGGTAGGTACTTTAACTTTAGCACCTTCCAGAACAATCAGGAAGCATCATATCAAACTGAGGTACAATTTTCCTGATAAACCTGAGGTATGTCCTGCTCCAATAGTTGTAATATCATCTTGTTTATGTTCTGAGAATGTGGGAAATGAATTAACTTAACAAAGATTCAGTATTTGTTATTCATCCTTTTCATCTCTGTGGTAGTTTAAATAAGAATGGCCCCATAGACTCACATGTTTGAATGCTTGCTCTCCAGTTAGTAGAATTGTTTAGGAATGATTAGGAGGTGTGCCCTTGTTGGAGTAAGTATATCTTTTGGAAATGAGTTTTGAGGTTTCAAAATCTCATGCCTGATCTGGTTTCTCTTTACATCTGCTGCCAACAGATCATGTTGTAAAGCTCTTAGGTAGTTGTCTGTTGCCTTGCCTGTCTGTCTTTCACTATAAATATCATGTACTAACCCTCTAAAACTGTGAGCAAGTTCCCAATTAAATGCTTTATGTTGTTTGAGTTGCCTTGCTCATAATGTCTTTTAACAGGAATAGAGTAGTAACTAAGACGATATCTAATATCAGATAATTTTCATCTGTAAAACCATATGATTTTTATACATAATGGCATATTAATGACATGACACTTAAAATATTGCTCAGACATAAAGTTAATTATGAGGAGAATAATAAAGATAGTGGTGTCCAGAATTAATCAGAACAGAAGATGCTTTTAGCAAGAGGAACAGGAATTATTTATGTTTGTACAGAACTATGATAATAGGCATAGGAAAGTAGATAAAACAGGAGTTCAAATAGTATTGAATTTATAAGGTCTGTGATATATATATATATATATATATATATATATATATATATATATATGTACATACATACACACACACACACAATTTCCATAATTTTATATATAGTACAAATGTTCAATAAGAACATAGATAAAGAAATGGTGTTATTAGAATACAAAAAATACTATAAAACATATAAGGCTGAAACTAAAAATAACATGAGAATATATCAGAAGCAAAACATTCAGTGATGATAAAACCAGGTGTAGAGTACATAGGTTATAAGTTGTTCATATCAGTTTTTAAGTCAGGGTCTTTGACTGCACAGACACAAAATAGACTAAATAGATGGGCAGTACCTAGCAATATCCTGGTTTAATAAGGATCTGGATAAACAGTTAGGCCGAACAGATGTTTATTCAGGGAAAAATAACTCACAACATAGATAGGTGAACACCAGCAGGTTCCTGCTTCCAAGAATGTCTCCTGAAGTCCTCCTGTCCCTGTGCAGCTTGCAAGAGAGCATTCCCCCTTCCCCCACTCCTCATCAGACCTAGTAACCCAGGTCACTTCCTTCCCTTGCTTCGCCCCCCCAATGGACGCAGTCAGTGCCACAGAAGGAGACAAAGTGAATATCCCACTACAATTCCCCTTTTAGTCTAAAGAAAAGATGGAGGCTTTATACAAAACATATGGCGCCACAATGTGGCTAATAAGAACTTCCACTTAAAATTTAACAAAACCTTAAAAAATGGTTTTAGAAACAAAAGAACAGAGACAAGCAAGGTTTCTTGATAGCAGCATTTTTCTCAGTTGGACTCTGCTTTGTGAGAGACAAGCAGATATTTGCATGGCTCCTTTAAGGGAAATTTCCACCACACAGCTTTTAAGAAGCACTGCTAACAATTTATTGGTGTGTATGAGAGCTGGCAATGGCAGTGACCATATCTCCAAGCCAAAAGCATGCTGTTGGGTGCAGCGTAGACCAAGGCAGCGAGCACAGCTCTCACTGCTGGTGGTAAAGTTTTACAGTGTGTTCTAAAATACATGTAGGCTTGGGAGAAAAAAGAAATAAAATGGTTTTAAAAAGACAGGAGCTGTGTGGTGGCACATTCCTTTAATCCCAGCACTCAGGAGACAGAGGCAAGCAGATCTCTGTGATTGCAAATTAAACCTGTTATGCAGAATAAATTCCAGGACAGATAAGAGTTACACAGACAAACCCTGTCTCAAAAAATAAAAAATTAAAAAGTAAAAGAAACAGAGTAATAAATAAAAGCCACATAATGATGGAAATCTCAGAGAGAATCCCGATACTGTACCGGGTTATATTGTCTTTGTATCTTTTGACTGCTGAAGAAATAACAACTGTTAAAAGAAATGCTGCTGGATTAATTAAATTTACATATTTTAAAAATGCTTTGACTTCAAAATTTAACACTAAGGACAAGTTACTGGGGAAAATGATTTCTATTTTTGTTTCCACAGAAAATGAAAAGCTGTAGATTCCTTCCAGATTTGGTTTGATCAAGCCAGACCCCTTGAAACAGAGTTGCAGGTGATTCAACATTCAAAACAGTTGGGACAAAACAGCCTTGCAGACTACAGCCAAGATATCTTCTTCTTAGGATCCATGACAGCGCCTCCTGTTAGCAGGAAGTAGTTTGGAAAGAACCATGTCCCAATTCCCAAATATTGTTTATAAATGTTTGTTTTCATTTAAATGGGCTTGGTTATAAATGGTTAATGATTACAGCCAATTATTTTTAAAGGTGAAAATGGAATTATGGTATAGATATGAATACTTTGTGTTGGAATGGATTTTCATTTATTGATACAATTTAAGGTCAATTTTGTGATATGTATATTTCTCCTCTTGTTTAGGTATTTTGTTTATATAGCTCATTTAAAAATGTAATGTATAATTTAATACAGGTTGTAGATAATTACCTATGATAGTCAAAACTTAGAGTTAAGTTAGTTAGGTTTTCAAGCTACACAGAGATGTATTTGAGATGGATAGGCATTCTTCAAAACTTTCAAAGACCTACAGAATAGGGAATTTAAAATGGTTTAGGGTTTTCGAGACATACTTGCTCTTGGCAATACCACCTGCACAAGAAAGGAAGATGGACATTGAAGAAACTCGTTATAGAGTTTGCTTCCAATATGGCAAGACTAGCCATTTGGACAAGATACTGCTCTTGTCTGGACTGTTTGACTTTATGCTGTATAAACTGGACATGCAGGACCTACAGAAAAATGACTGCTGATTCAAGATGGACATTGCTACAGAGTTCCTGCTTCATGGAAGAGTCTGTCAGACAGTCTGCAGGACACAGAGAAAATGACTGACAAACTGCCAATACAAGAAGACAGTTTAAAGTTTCCTGCTTTCCTGAATAGTCTGCCATACACACTCTGGCCTATGGGCTAAAGATGGAAGATTACAGAAGAACTTCAGGTGACTGACCAGGCAGTGAGTTTTCTGTCATTTATAGAGTTTATATACTATCCTGTGGTCTTTGAAGGAGTAGAAGACAAATAGTTATGGTTATAGTATTCCTTAGTTAGGCTTAAAGATAGTTACATATAGGACTTTAGACTCACAAATATAGGATAGATGATAGAATAGTTACTTTTAATCTTGCTAAATGCTAATGGACTAAATATTGTTAACTGTGATTCTTACTTGATAACTGTTGTGTTATATATTTTGCTTTGTTAAGGTTAAAACCATTCTTTTTATTTTAGACAAAAAAGTGGAGATGATGAGAGATGTAATTTTGTAATTATGTTTTTCATACTGGTTAATGAATAAAGCACTGTTGGCCAATAGGCAAGCAAGAGAGGATGGACTATGAGACAAGGAGGAGTCAGGATGGAGAGTCTAGAGAGAGCAGGACGCCAGCCAGCTCTCCAGTAAGATGAGACAACGTGGAAATACATAGATTAAGAGAAATGGGTTAACACTTAAGACAGAGATAGCTGATAAGAAACAGCATTACATCAAATACAGAGTCTCATTGTGTTATTTGGGGTTGGCATGGCAGCGGGACTAGACCACCAGGCAGAAAAAAACTTACTCCTTACATAGTCTAAATAATTAATCCTACAGGTTGTCCCCCTGTTACTTTTCCACTTCTCACCCCTATGGATTATAAAGTCAGCAATCCAACTTTTAAAAAATAATACATGCTTTTGAACTCAAATTCAGATCTTTATGTTTGTATGGCAAGTGCCTTATGGCATAATCTATCTCCAGATCCCTAAGTATATGATTGTCTAAGTAATTTCAAATAACTGAGATCAAACTGGGCTCTGTTATGATGCATATAGTCATGGTAATAGCTGAAAAATTAAATTTTCCTTAACAAGATCCTATTGCATTTAGCAAGAAAGCTATGGTCTCACTTTTTCTTTTATTTGGGGGCCCTCCATGTTTATCTCTTCTCAAATGTGATTTTTGACATTACAAATTATTTATGCTTCTCCCTTCTCTTTCCTCCATTCAAACTTTCCCATTTTACTCTAACCATGCTCTTCATTGTTTCTATGGTTATCTGCATACGACCTCCACGGGATTAGGCCCATCAATATTTTATCATGGAAAGGAGAAGGGGCTCAAGAAGCAAGTAAATGTTCGGGGATAGGATGTTGTTTCCTTTAGTGGTATCACTTCTGATAAGTTACTGTTATTCCAGTCAATAATCTTCCTGCCAGTCTTAGGCAAGCAATTCTAAAAAACCCTAATTAAATTCAGTGGACACACACACACACACACACACACACACACACACACACACACACACTGGGAGTTACTTTACTTCTTAGGAAGAAACATCATCGTGGTAGAAGAGGATGAAAGTGTAGAAAGGGTTATCCATAGGACTAAATTTCATCATACAAGTATGTGTACAAAAATCAAATACTGAAAGAAATCAGAAAAAAACGATATCTTTGGAGTGTACAGATTCTCTTGGGTATACATGATCTCCACATCAAGATCTCAACAGAAATTTATACATGAAACTTCCTTCAAAAATAAAGCTGTTTTAAGTTCTCATCTGGGGATTTACTAGGTTTAAAGTAAGTCAGGCTGTGTGGACGTTTTTATTTACCCAATATGCTCTATCTTCCATTATCCAAATCTATTGAGGCATGATATTTCAAGTTAAACATACTAAATACAGTCGGAGTAACAGGAGTGAGAAAGATATGGAAGAAGGTACAATACTGACTTGCTTATGACTTGCTAATAAGTCATGAAGAATTTCTAAACACTGTGTAATTTTGCTGGCATCACAACTCCACCAAACAGATATCACCATTATATTCAGAAATTGAAAGCTCATGCAATTTTTTTTCAAGGCCCATTGCTTAAAATGTCAACCTATATTTTCTTTTAAAGTCTCTCCTACTCACTATTTTGCTGTGCAACTCAGTTCTCATTGTGAGCAAGGAGCCCTAGATCATCTGACCATCCTGAAAGAGAGGAGGAGGAAGAGAGCATTTGAAAAAGATATAGTGGTACCAGGCTGGTAGACACCTAGGCCTCATGCCCTCCAGATCATGTGAAGACAGTTGTGTGATTACTACCATACTACTTGTGATTTTCTCATTTGTCTCCAATAGGGTTTGGCCCATTCCTTTCAGAAAATGAGATCAAGAGGAGACAAAAAAAATTTTTTTTGAACTCAGAAAAGGGAGAGCTGCTTCATGTAGACACTGAAGGACTTTGAGCTGCCTTCTGAATATAATGTAAAGTTCCTTTGGAAACAGCAACTGGTTGTTATTTACACAATCAACAAGTAAAGGGTTAGAAAGGTGGGAGAAGGAATAGACCCAGGATAGCAGAAACATAGTCTATTGGACACATCTGAAACAGACACAGAACACATAACACAATGTGGTGTAATGTAATGTAAACAAAGCATCCCCATACTATCTCAATCAATGAAACTAGTTAATATAAAATCTTTAGGTATTTTTAACATTCTCTCTGTCCCCACTTCCTCTCTACCCCCGTCTCTCCCCCTCTCTCATCTTTAATGAATTCTTCACATAGAATAAATCTGGACTGAAGTTTTCCCTCCATTCACTCTTCTTATCCCCTTCCACCATTCTCACACTTCTCATTTCTCCTGTTTCCAACATCCATTTCTCCTGTTTCCCTTCAGAAAAGAGGAGGTCTCCCAGGGATATCAACTGAACATGGCATTAAAAAGTTATATGACTAGGCACAAACACTCATATCAAGGCTGGATGAGACAGCCTAGTAATATGAAAAGGGTCACAAGAGCAGGCAAAAGAGTCAGAGACTCAGAGGTATTTCTCTTAGACAGGAAGACAATGAAATTATTCTTAGTATTATTTGACTTCTCATGGGCCATAAGTTTCTTTATACTCTATCATAGTTTTGATTTTCTGGAAAGAAGCAGAAAACATCAAAGCACCTCTGCTGTTTTGAATGAAAATGGTAATTATTATAAGACAGCAAGGTTTTGCTATTTTATTTCATAGAAAATGGGTTATATGAATAGGTTTATGTTCTGTTTATCAGATCTAGAATTTTGAATAGTTATATCTCTTTTACTTGTAATGGCAGATTTAAAAGTAAGATATATAAAACTCTCATTTTGCCTTCGAATGAAAAATAACTTTTTAAACAAGCCCACTTATGCCCAGTAAGTCCTGAGAATGAGCCAGCCTTTGTACTAACTACAGGAAGAATACTCATGAAATCCTCATGATAATTTTATGGGGATAACATGTCATACCTATGTATTGATATATTATTTATGATTTATTAAAGTTTGTCTGAGGATTCATAGAAGCAAACCCAGACACAACCTTTAGAAATCAGGCACAGACCTTTAAGCACAGCTGCTAGAAACTAGGAGATGGTAGTATACCATAAACTCAGGATTAAGAGATAGATAGATCTATGCGAGTCCAAGGCCACCCAGATCTACACAGAGGGAATCAGTATAAAAGAAAATTATAGTTAATCCCAGAACTAGTGGGTTATAAAAGGCAGGAACGAGTAGTCACTAGGAGGTATTCAATCTCCAGCCATGCTGAGGAGAGGCTACAGTCTGATCCTGGTGGAGACAGGATCAGCCAATTCAACCTGAGGTAGAGGTAAGAAGCAAGTAGCCATCTGCATTGCTTCTCTGATATTCACCTTGAAGCTTGAATCCCAATATCAGTTTCTGGGTCACTTATTTATTTATGTTACATATCTATCTTCACATTAGAAGGGAAGCACCTAAAGCTTACTAATGTCAAAATAATTTGCTGAAGTGCACATAATTTTGTAAACAGTACATTTTCCTTCAGGTGGAATGCAATGTTACATGACAAATTTTTAAAGTGAAAACCTCAATGTCTCTCCAGGAATTCATGCCTCACTATCACAATTGCAGAATTCCCACACAACTTTTACTGGCTTCTATAATCAGTTTACCATCTGATCCTGAAACAGAGCAGAGCAAGTAATTAGAGTGAATAATTTAAAGACAAATGCAAAAATTTAAGAGCTTTTCCCAATGCTTCTCCCTTGAAAGTGAACTGTAAGCATTCAAGATCTTGCCTTGCCTAATGTGATGGTCACCAACCATGTGTGCATTCAAAACTTTCTTTCTGACTAGTCCAAATTGACATGAGCTTCATGTATAAAACTCACAGTGAACTTCAAAAGCTTTGTCAAAAAGGATTTTAGTAGCCCATGTTAATTTTCATTGGTTGGTCTAGATAACACACATTACTAAAAGTAATTTCACCTGTCCTTTTTGCTTTCTTTGATTAGTGAGGCATCTAGAAAATGTGTTTTGCTCATGTGTGTAGTTGGTCGTGCATATGCCTTCAAGAATATGCTACCCCAGCAGATTTCTTCTGAAATACTCAAAGCCTGAGCATCTGGTACTATCAATAGAAAATTACTTCCTATTTTTTTAAGAAAGATATATTTAATAGATGAGCTTTCAAAATGGACACATTCTTGAAAATTCCCAGAGGATTAAAACTGCTTCCTGTGAAACTTAAATTGTATTGAAGTAATACAGGAAGAAAAAAAAGAATATTTACTAGTGATGAATCCTTGTAGTGCTTAAAAGTGCATGAATAGACTCCATTTTCACTTTGAGGTCAAAGATTACTTATGAGAAAGAAAATATAATTTTTAAGTTCAGGAGAGTTCTTAGGCTTAGTATCTAATAAAATACATTTTGCTGAGGTTACAAAGGTGACCTTGCAATGCTACAGGGGAAAACTATTTGCTACCTTTATCAAGTGGATTTTGTGTCCCTTAGGAACTATGTGTAGACTTGACAAGCTAGTGTTCCTTTCACTGTGTGGCATCTGCTTGACCAGGCACATTATTGCTCAAATCAATACTCTGGTTCATATCATATCAGTGAATCAACACTTAAAAGGATGAGGGAAATTTTTCTTTCAAATTCCTGCCTTATAAATTTCATGTTTAGCTCCCAGTAGTAAGTACTACAGAATTTCAATCACATTAAATCTGAAGATACTGGTTCAATATGCTTCATTTCTTTCCCTGGACAGTTCAGTGTAGGTTTGCCTTGGAGAACAACATGCAGAGATACTGGAGATGATAAATATGCTATGGAGTGACATTAATCAGATGAAATTTATAAGATGTTTGCCTCTGGCATTAAAGTCTTTGGTCCGGAACAATTGGTAGTCAGAAGCACTCAGTCTGAGGTGTCAGGAAACCATCAGGCATTTCTGTGAACAGCAAAGCTTCTGTTAGTCTTGAACCTCCCAGCCTGTGTCATATGTGAAGGGAACACACTTTTAACTTCTTCCACTGGCTTCTATGGTAGATTCCTTATCAGTCAGAATGAAACCGCTTTGGAGTGTTTGAAAACTTCCAAAGCCATGAAGCATGGTGTCAAGGTTTCAGTTTTCAATTGTCTTTTCTACTACAGACAACAGTTCTGGATATGTGCTCCATTTATGATGATATAAATCTCAGAAATAAAAGGACAAATATAGATTTATCCAATCCCATGCCCTTTCTATTATCAGGTCATCAGAACGTTTGCTAATTGCTAAGTATAAATTGTGAGTTATTTTACTGTGTAGCATTATAGGAATAGAAAGATCAAGCTATTTTAGTAGTAACAATGACATAGTTGTGAATTTTGGTGCTCATACTACATTTCTTAAAACTCTGAAGGGTAACTGCAGTTGCTTCCTGTATGGCCACAAAGTGAATCTGCACAAAAGATCTTGCTTTGTGGTATACTCTGAAAGAGAGTGTAACTGTGGTGTTTTTCCTAGCAATTTTTCTAACGTAATTTGAGCCAAAGGGGAAAAGCTTCTATAGTGTTATATTAGCATTTGCCTGAAGCCAGAACA
Organism: Phodopus roborovskii; assembly: GCF_943737965.1. Classification (NCBI taxonomy): domain Eukaryota; kingdom Metazoa; phylum Chordata; class Mammalia; order Rodentia; family Cricetidae; genus Phodopus; species Phodopus roborovskii. Next base: position 37,146,212 of record NW_026126407.1, on the reverse strand, counting down.
GAAGAAGAGTTTGGGCAGAACAGCAAGATATATATAAATCACAAAGAGTCCATATTGGAAGGTCAGCTTCCTACAGACAGGAATCTGAAATTCCTGAACCACAAAATTGTGGCACGCCCCTGACCCGCAGGGGAAGAAGACCACCGACAAGAGGATCCTTCTCTGATCACACTTTATTGAAGCACTTCTTGATTGAGGGAGAGCTGGAGATGAGGGGCAAGCAAGCAAGGAAGGGAGCGGCTTATATCCAGGCAGGATGGGCGTTCCTTCCTGAAAGGACACCAGTCAGTCTGGGATTGGTGCATAGCTGTTGCCAGGCAGACTCGAGGAGGGCCCGCGCCAAAACATGGTTGTTTACAACAATCCTCGGCGCCATCTAGTAATGGCGAATTGTGTGGGTTCCCACACAAAATCACACAGTACATATCTAGAATACTTAGGAAACAAAGCTCTGTTTTTGTTTCTATATTTTTGTTTTGAATTCCTTATCTAAAGGCATTCAAATGCAACTATATGACTTTAATTTTATATTATTATAAAGCAAAGGCCAAGCTGGAGAGGCAAACAATATCAGCCCATGGGGCTGATAGAGCAGGCAATAGCTGTGCCTAGGGGCTGAGAGAAACAAGTAGACCTGACTAGACTACAGAGAGGGAAATGTCCTGAGATCCACAAGGATTACTCCAAATAACAATCTAAGAAAAAGTGGAAGGGCTACTTAAAATGCCCTTACCCGATGAGATTGATGCCTACCTTATATGCCCTCATCCAGTAGCTGATAGAAGCAGAAACAAATACATACACTTAGACAATTGACTGAGCTCCTGGAATCCAGTTGCAGAGAGGGAGAAGTAATGAGCAAAGGGGTCAAGACCAGGCTGGAGAAACCACAGAAACAGCTGACCTTAAAAGAGGGAACTCATGACCCCAGACTGATAGTTGGGAAGCCAGCATAGGACTGACCCAGACCCCTTAAATGTGGGACTCAGGTAAGAGGTCTGGGATGTATATGGTGCCTCTGACATTAGAACCAGGATGTATCCCTGGTGTAGGAAAGAACTCCAGGAGCCCATTCCCCAATAGAGGGACACTCCCTTAGCCTAGAGACATGGGGGAGGGGCTCATTGAATGCCTCACCCTCCCTGGGGAGTAAATGGGGGATGGGATGGGGGGTTGTGGGGGTCATAGGAGGATGTCAGGGAGAGGGAACTGGGATTGATATGTAAAATAAGTATATATATATATATATATATATATATATATATGTACATACCTATACTGTTTGTACTTATTTACAAATTTGCACTCCTAGCATAAGTGTGGGCATGCCTACTGTTCCCCCATCTGACCAGTAGTTGGTTTCACCAGTCATTTTCATTTTATAAATTCTAGTGACTACTTAAGGAATTTCATTGTGGTTTTATTTCTTATGATTATTGTTGTTTGAATGTATTATTGTCACATGTTTATCATTTGTATACCCTATTTTGTGACACTTTCCAGTTGATAATTTGTTGTCATAATTGATTGTATATACATACATAAATATGGTCATATCCCCCTACATACTTCCCTCATGTTTCCTCCCACCTTTACCTCTCTTTTCCTTTTGATAAACAGCCAAGTCCAGTTCATGCTGTGAGAATGTGCACAGATGTTGAGCCATCCACTAGAATGTGGAAATCCTGTCAGTGAGTTGTTACATCCTCAAAAGGAATGATTGTTTCTTCCTCAGAGACTACCAACTGCTAATACCTCCTCATTAAGGGATGAGAGTTGAAGACATCTTATTCCACATATCCCAAATTATGGCTATGATGGTCTTAAACAGGTACAATTAATGTAACACTGATGGTAGTCCATGGTTGTGACAGTCATGCAATGTCTAAAAATCAACATTCCACAACATTACTCCCCATCCTCCATCTCTTACATTCTATCTGATTCTTTTTCCCTCACCTTCAAGGTGGAAGTAATGTCACTGTCACATTTCAGGCTGAGCATTCAGTCTTTATTTCCTTAGTAATGTTACCAGCTATGTATCTCTCTATATCTTCTGCCCATTTCAAACAGAATCTTCTCTGACAAAGAATAAAAGCAGCCCAGGTCTATTGGAATAAACATACATATTTATAAGGCAATTTGATACTGTAATCATCTAGCAAGTGAGCAACAGTAGGTTCAACCCTAAGGGCCATGACTTCTGCAGTGATTCACTTCTGACCAAGGTAATCATACCAAGCATAAAATTCTTTCCCATGCAGTAGGACCCAAATCCAATAATATGATTAACCACCCCATAGTAGTAATGCTACTATTGTACCAGTGGCTCTATCTTGTCTGACAGGTTGGTGTGACAATATTCAGAATCCAGCACTAGGTAAGACCACTACCGCCTATTCTACAGAGTTGTGACAAGTGAAGTAGAGGAGAGGGCATGGTAGTGAGTGTCTCATTAAAATGCACTGATTAGTAAACTAATTTTAAAATACAACTTTAAAACAGTCAAAAAGAATTATTCTACATAGGTGGACAAGGCTACTCTTATAACACATGGTAATTAAAGGAAAATTGAAGTGGAAGGCATGGGCAGATTCCTATGAGTCATTGGTCACTGAGGTCTGAGAGATCATCACCAGAGGTTGTTGTCATTATCCTTAACTACCTGTAACCAGAACACTGTAGAACATTTCAGAAGACATGACAGACTTGGACTAGAAGATGCAGAGAAATCAATATCAAGTTGTATTGGAAACTATTCCCCACCCTCTAGCATTCATAGTACTTGTAGGTGCTGGTACATGCTTTGTGTGTGTCTATGAAACAATCAATATTGGTGCCCCTCATCGTGCTGATGGGTTAATTATACTTTACTGATGAGCATATATTGAAACATCCATGTATTGGATGATTTCCTCTTGATGTGTGACCTTTGAGATGTGACATTACATTCATTCTGATAACCTTTGATTGGAAAATGCCCTGTCTGTGCCCATAAATGCTATGCATATGTATATCTTTTTTTGCTTTTTGGGGTCCCTCATCTTGTTTTGGAATCAGTAAAATGCTGCCCTCATCAAAATAGTTTGGTGGAATATTTTAATAAAAATTAAAACTAGTTTGATTTAAATGTTTTATAGAAAATTTCCATAAAGCAATCAGGCCCCAACGATTTACTTGAAATATTTTTCATTCCTGCTTCAATTGCATAAGACATTATTGGTCTGTAATGATTTTCTTTGCCTCTTGAATCATTCTTGAACAATTTTATGTTTGTGGGAATTTTTCTATTTCCTCTAGTATTTTCAAATATTTCACATATATTTCATATTTCAGATATTTTGCATTTCTGTGGAACTAGACAAATTTTATGTTTCATCTCTAGCTCTACATATTTGAGTCATATCTTTCTTATTCTTGAAATTTTCATTTTAATAATTGATATTTATATTTCTTTTATTATAATAATTTGTTGTTTGTTTTGTGCCTCTATAAATTTTTGACACATGTGTCTAAGTTATCTGAGGTTTTTTTTTTTTTTTTTTTTTTTTTACTGGAAATTTTTAATTACATTTTTTTGACTGTGAAGAGAGGAGGGGTATCATACCACTTGCAAATGTGACAGTCTGGAGGACACTGAGGATTTGTTTTTCTTCCATCACCATTATATTGGTTATGAAATTTTTACTTGGAGAGTTGGGTTTCCACAGAAAGTGACTTTACCTGCTAAGACCTTTGTGACTGCCCACTTTGTTATCTTTGATGCCTATAGCTCTTATTATAATCTTCTCTAGTGTTGATTTGCTATGTTCCAGAAATGATGATATGTTGATATGCTGAGATTCTGATCACTACAAGTTGCAATTCTAAGGCAATGGGCTTTCTGAGAAAGTTTCCTTAATTACTGGAAGATGAGTACCAGGGATGTAGGAGTACTGAGAGCAACACAGGGACTGGTAACTTTCTCAAAGCCTGACCAAAAAAATAAAAAGAACAGGGACCAATGCCTAGTTCCTGTGGAACAATCAAGGGTGTGACTTGCTATGGTTTGCTATGATAGCCACACTGATCCATAAACTGAACCATACTAATGGGTTGCCTTACACTGTTATAGTATTTGTTGTTATTTCTCTCTCTCTCTCTCTCTCTCTCTCTCTCTCTCTCTCTCTCTCTCTCTCTCTCTCTATCTCTCTCTCCTTCTCTCTCTTTTTAAAAAACTTTTATTTAAATTTGAAACAAACTTGTTTTACATGTCAATCCCAGTTCCTTCACCCTTCTGTCCTCCTCTGTCTCCCCCACCAACCCCAATCCCATCTCATTTCTGCTTTGCAGGGAGAGGACTCCTATAAGGAGTCTACAAAGTCTGTCATCATATCATTTGGAGGCCCTCCCCTTGTGTCTAGGCTGAGAGAGTATCATTCTATGTGGAATAGGTTCCCAAAGTCCATTCATATACTAGGAATAAATAATAATTGACTACCAGAGGCCCCATAGATAGCCCATTCCTCCTAACACCCATGTTCAGGAGGGTCTGGGTTGGTCCTATGTTGGTTCCCCAGTTATCAGACTGGGGTTCATGAGCTCCCCCTTGTGTAGGTCAACAGTTTGTCTGGGATTCCTTAGCCTGGTCTTAACCCCTTTGCTCATCACTCCTTCCTCTCTGCAACTGGATTCCAGGAGTCCAGCTCTGTGTTTAGCTGTGGATGTCTGCTTCTACAAAGGAAGACTACAAAAATGTGTGTGTGTGTGTGTGGGGGGGTGTCTTGTGTTTTGTGTATTTTGTTTTGGTTGTTAGTACTATTAATTAAGCAACTTAATTTTGGTGGTAATTGTACCCAAGGAAATTTATACTAAAATGAATGATTTTCCTATAATTAATTTTAAAATAAAAATTAGTTTCAATAGTATATACTAGGGAATTCCACATGTTAAAATATCAAGAAATAGATGAAGGCTCATGTTTGTCTTTTTTGTGACTGGGTTACCTCACTCAGGATGATTTCTTCTAGTTCCATCTATTTGCCTGTGAATTTCAAGATTCCATTTCTTCTTCTTCTTCTTCTTCTTCTTCTTCTTCTTCTTCTTCTTCTTCTTCTTCTTCTTCTTCGTCGTCGTCGTCGTCGTCGTCGTCGTCGTCGTCGTCGTCGTTGTCGTCGTCGGAGTAGTACTCCATTGTGCAAATGTACCACATTTTCTCTATCCATTCTTCAGTTGAGGGACATCTAGGTTGCTTCCAGGTCCTGACTATTACAAATAATGCTGCTATGAATATAGTTGAACAGATGTTCTTGTTGTGTGAATTTGCATCTTTTGGGTATATGCCTAAGAGTAGAATTACTAGATCTTCTGATAAACAGATTCTAATTTTCCTGAGGAACCCACCATACTGATTTCCAAATCAATATGGCTGTATGAGTGTGTACTCCCACCAGCAGTGAGGAATGTTCCCCTTTCTCCACATCCACTCTAGCATAAACTGTCATTGGTGTTTTTGATTTTAGCCATTCTGACAGGAGTAAAATGGTATCTCATAGTTGTTTTGATTTGCATTTTCCTGATGGCTAAGGATGAAAATACAGTTCATTAGAACCTGTGACCTAATAGCTCTACTCATAAGTTAAATCTTTCAGAGTACTAATAATACTCCTACGGCTTAATTTGGGTAGTTTGGTAGGTTTCCAGAAATATCTAAATTAATAGTAAATAATAATTTGTAAATAAATAAAAAATAAATACATGATTCAATGTATTAACACATGAATATTGATTCAAAATTGTTGTAGTACAATGGGCATGCTTAGATGTATTGGGCAAACTTAATTTATGATGTAAATGATCAGGCTAGTGGTTATTCTATGGTTAAGTATTGTCAAAAAGTATCCCTGGATGGCTAGTACTTTTAACCTCCTTCTCTTTTTCTTCCTTCTTTGATATTGACATATTGACTTTATGAAAACGACTGAGCATTATACTTATTATTTGTTCTTGATTCTGTAAAAATTCTTCTAAATATATAAGCTATACAATAGTTTAAGCCATCCTGTTTCCATAGAAACTAATTTATAAAATATGAATTCGTATTTCAGAATGAAGAATGAAGCAAGCAATGCCTTAATGAGGGAGGCTCTGCATGTGTGGGGCCAATTTATACCATCTGTTCAACTTTGCAATAAAACCAAATCTGCTTTAAAATATATTTAAATGTTTATTTAAGAAACAAAATTAAGTGATAAATAGTAAATACAAATATTGTAAAAATTATGGACAAGATGTCTCATAGGATGAATGCTCTTATCAGGGCAGTCTCATGACTTGAGTTTGACCTCCTGAACCCATGAAAGGTAGGAGAGAAACAACTTTACATATACACACATACACAAGCCACCATCACTGCTACGGCCATAACAATAATAATATTTTTTTCCTTTTTGTATTTAAATTTGAAACAATGTTGTTTTACATGGCAATCCCAGTTCCATTACCCACTCTTCCTCCCTTTTTACCCACACCAAACCACATTCTATCCCCTTTCTGCTCCCCAAGGACAGTGAAGCCTTCCATGAGGGGTCTTCAAAGTCTATCATATCATTTGGGGCAGAGCCTAGCTCCCCCCCCCCCCTTATGTCTAGGCTGACAAAGCATCCCTCTCTGTGGGATGAGCTCCCAAAGTCCATTTGTATACTAGGAATAAATACCGATCCATTACTAGAGGCCCCATAGACTGCCCAGTCCTCCTAACTTAACACCCACATACAGGGGGTCAGTCCTATGCTGGTTTCCCAGAATTATTTGTAGTAGCCAGAACCTGGAAGCAACCTAGATGCCCCTCAACTGAATAATAGATAGAGAGAATGTGGTACATTTACACAGTGGAGTACTATTCAGCATAAAAACACAATGGAATCCTGAAATTCAAAAGGAAATGGATGAAACTAGAAGAAAATACCCTGAGTGAGGTAAGCCAATCACAAAAAGACAAACACGGTATGTACTTACTCATATATGGATTTTAGACATAGAACAAAGAATTACCATTTTGTAAGGAGTATGGGTTTTCCGCCCGCCACCTGGTCTTGTCTTGCCGCTGTGCCAGCCCCAAATAACACACAGAGACTCTGTATATGATATAATCCTGTTGGCCAGTTACTAGTTTCTTATCGGCTAGCTCTGTGTTAATTATTAACCCATTTCTATGTATTTCCACGTGGTCTTACCACCGAGAGGCAGCTGGTGGTTCTATTCTCTCCAGATTCTCCAACTTGGCTCCTCTTTACTACTTACTCTTTCCTCCTTGTCTCCTAGTCCTGCCTATCTTACTTCCCTATTGGCCAACAGTGCTTTATTCATTAACCAGTATGAGAAACATATACAGAATGACATCTCCCATCATACCACCCTAAAATTCACATCGCCTAGAAAATAAGGAGTACTCTAAGAGAGACATACATGGTCCCCATGAGAAGGGGAAAGGGGCAAGATCTCCTGAGAAAATGGGAGTATGGAGGGAGGGAAGAGGGAGTTAGGAGAAAGAGAAGGAGAGAAGAGGAAGGGAGGGGTAGGCATAAGGGAACAATAATAATTATACTGTTTTAAAAATATTGTGAGAATTAATATCACCATGAGTGTGTAAGCTCAGCTTAAAGAAGATATATTCAAAATCATGATTTGTTTGTATTTTTTTATTCTACCAGCAAAAAAAAAAAAATGATTTAAAAAGGACTTTTTTAGTCCCCAGCACAGATTCTGATGTGACATCAGTTACTTAACATTTGTGACAGTTTTCTGTCACTACAAACAAATGTCTACAACACAACAGTGTGAAGGAGCCTCATCTATTCTCCATTTGGAATTTGCCACATTGCCCAAGGTTTGTTACGAAATATTGGCCATATTAGAAGAAAATCCAGGAGAAGATCATGGGAGAATATGTCATATGTCATTATATGTTTTGTTTGTCCTTGGTATCACAATTACTTTACTGAAGAGGGTGGATCTTGAGAGTTATAGCCTACTCACACTCTTTTGTTTCTGCTTTCTCATCCTTGGATATGTGGAGACCATGAACTTGAAAGAGAGTTGAGATAAGTTTATGAAAAGGTTTGTAGGAAGGAAAGGGAAGGGAGAAATGTAATTATCTCTTAATCTCAAATAAATAAGTAAGTAAATAGATAAATGATATTTTAAAAAACCAAAAATTTGAATGTAGCTCATTGTAGAATTTTGCTCACACCTGATTTGAATTATTTCACATATCAATTTATGCCCATGTGAGCTCCTTAGTTTTGATCAAATTGACACAAACCTAGAGTCATCTGGGACAGGCGAATTTTTGCTGAGTGTTTGCTTCTATCAGATTGTCTATAAGTAAGCCTAGGACATTTTCTTGATGATTGATTAGTGTGGAAGGCATCAATCTACTTATGAGCAGTACTACCCAAAAGCTGTATTAGAAACAAATTGTGTTAGCCACGAAGAAGTATCCAGCATCATTTATCCCAGTTAAGTACATGCCCTGACTTCCTCATATGATATACTGTGACATGCATGTGTAAGCCAAATAAATCCTTCCCTTTCAAGCTGATTTTTGTCTTTTTTTTTTTAAATCTTAGCATTAAGAACCATACTATTGGTTCATAAATATCACTGGATTACCTGTCTCACAAAATTTTAAGAGTCACAAGGCAGAATAATTGATAAAGTTGTATCCTGGATTCCTATGTTCATTTGTTGAAAGAAGTGGTTAAATTTTTGGCTCATTTTCTTATTTAAATGAATATATTTACATTTATCTTGTCAACAAATAGTTAACACCTTAAAAGAAGCACATCACTGATATTAATGTCTCTTCTCCCAAATTAAGAAACATGAAATGAGGGAGATGCCCCATGGTGCAGCTCAACACAGATACAAAGTTATTCATCTAATCCTGAGAGTAGACTCCTAGGGCATTACCTTTACACAGATCATCTAACAACACATTGAGAAAAATGAGCACAACTGTGAATGTCATAAACCGTCAGGGATCCCAAGCACAAGGTTGCCACATAGTCAATTAATCCTCAAATAGCCCATGTTGTGGCATAGGTTATTAATAGAAAAATCTTGTGAAGTAGAAAGGTTTTTTTTTTTTTAAACATCATTCATATTTCAAATAAATTTGAAATCTCTTTCCTTCCTGGAATACAAATACATTTCTTAAGGAAGAACTATCTCTTCTCTTGTGGTTTTTGAGAAATAGGAGGGGCCAGAATTTTTGTCAGAGTCTTACACAATTTGCTTTTTACCTTTAGCAATTCTAGTGAGAAAGGTGTAGCTGGAGTAAATTTTCACCACCTTAATTTTTTTCTGATAATGTATCAGAGATACTGTATCTAAGAATTAAATTCATGAAAAAGATAAAAACAACAGCTTCTCCATCTAGGCTTTACACACCAAACATCAGTAGGAATTATTGGCTACATCTATACTACACTGAGGAATGTTTTTAATATTGTGTTTCATCAGCATCTAACCATTATAGATGAAAAGTCATGAGGTTTTGGTAACAAGCAGTCATTTCTGTATTCCTTTAACTCAGTAGCATCGGACATATGAAATGGCCCTGACCCCAGGGCTTTACTGAGTGTTGCAGTCATTTTCCATGCCACTACCCTTTGCAATTTTTATATTAGCAAATGAACCTTGTTTCCAGTCTGAGTGGCCAGTGAAAAGGACCTGTATTACTTTTCAGTAAAAGTCAGCTTTCTACTTGTGTTTATCTAGCTATGACAGTGACAAAGTCTTTGTGTGTGTATGTGTGTGTGTGTGTGTAGTTTTTAAAGAAAAAAATTATAAAATTTATAAAAATGAGAGTGTTTAAATGAAAATTTAATTTAATTTAAAAACAATTTTATATACCAAAACCAGTTCCCTCTCTCCAGTCCTCCCATTCCCCCTACACACCTCCCATCTAACCCCCTATCCACTCCTCAGGGAGGGTGAAACTGAGAGGCTTTTATAAGGCCAATCACACAGTCAACAAGACAAAACAGCAATTTACAGATGTGAAAAAAATCTTTATCAACCCCACATATGACAGAGAGCTAATCTCCAAACTATACAAAGAACTCAAGATGCTCGTCACCAAAACACCAAATAATCCAATTGAAGGATGGGGAACAAATCTAAATAGAGAATTCTCAGTGGAGGAACCTCAAATGGCCAAAAGACACTTGAGAAACAGTCAACACTTTTAGCATTCAGGTAAATGCAAATCAGAACAACTCAGATATACCATCTTGCTCCTGTCAGAATAATTAAAATTATAAACACCAATGAATATTTATGCTAGAGAGGATCTGAAGAAAGGAGAACACTCCTCCATTGCTGGTGGGAATGCAAACTAGTACAACCACTTTGGAAATCACTATGACAGTTTCTCAAGAGAAGTCTACCTCAAGATCCAGCAATTCCACTTTTAGGTGTATACCCAAAGAATAAACATTTATACACATAAGGACATCAGTGTAACTATGTTCATAGCACTATTATTTGTAATGGCCATTTCCTGGAGGCAAACTAGAAGCTCATCAACTGAATAATGGGTAAAGAAAATGTGGTTCATTTACACAGCAGAATACTACTGTGCAACAGAATCTTGAAATTCTCAGAAAATGGATAGAACTAGAAGAAACCATCCTGAGTGAGGTAACCCAGACACAGAAATAAAAACATGGTATGCACTCACTCATAAGTGGATATTAGACATAGATCAAAGAATAACCATCCTACAGATCACAACTCCAGAGAAGCTAAAAAACAAGGACCCAAAGAGAGATATACATTTACCTCCCGACAAAGGGGAAAGGGACAAAATCTCCTGAGTAAATTGGGAGCACAGGGGATCGGGGCTTTTGTTGGAGTGGAATACTACCCAGTGTTTCAGGTGACATCCTCTTGTCTGCCTATCAAGACATAAGGGCTCTCAGCTTCAGCACCATGACTGCCTGCATGCCACAATGCACCCTGTTATGATGATAATGGACTGGACCTCTGACACTGTGAATCACCCCAATTAAATGTTTTCTTTATAAGAGTTACCATGGTCAGCAATAAAACCCTTACTAAGATATGTCCCATCTTGTAGAATGGGCCTTAAGTCAATTCATTAATGGTTGGTTACTGGCACAATCTTTATTCCACCATTGCCCTGACATATCTTGCAGGCAGGACTTCATTGTACATATAAAAGGGTTTGTGACTGGCTTGGTATTTATGTTTCATTTTTAGTAATGGTCAGAGTACATTCTTATAGAAATTATGCTTAATCTTTAATTACTTGTTGCAATCTATCCTAGGGTATTAGAAGCTCTGATATACCAATTAAATGACAATACCATTTCTAACTAAAACTGTTAGTCTTAAACTGCTGAAGAATCAGTACACAATTAGTCTCCAACATTTTGTCTGTTGTCAAAATTCCCTTTTATTAATTTTAATCATCTGATAATAATATGTGATTTTTATAGCAATCAGCTCTCCCAAATGAATATTAGAATTCTAATATTTAAATCAGCCTTCATTTTCAACAACACTGTTAAGATGGATAAAATAAATGCTTTGCTTATTTAAAAATAATGTAAGTTCTTTTTTTGTTTTTTTTTTTGTTTGTGTTTTTTATACATTTTTATTTAGGTTTGAAACAAGCTTGTTTTACATATCAAACCTAGGTCCCACACCCCACCTGTCTTCCTCTGTTCCTCCCACAAACTCCCATCCCGCCCACTTTCTGTTCCCCAGGGAGGGTGAGGCCTTCCTCCAACTTCTTATTGTCTCAAAATCTATATAATTCAGATGCTATATTCCACTGAACACAGCTGTGTTTCATCGTTTCAATAAAGCACAAGGATTGACATATACCCAGTAAGGATTATATGCATGTGTCAACAAAGTTCAACTCTGTCCTTGTAATTGTAATTAATATACAACTCTTAACCATTGCAGGTCATACCTTATACTTTGGGATTTATTGGAAAATTAGCTCCATTTTGCATTTATTATAAAAATTAATTGAATTTTTAAAGAAAACATTTTCTTTTCAAATATGTAAGATACCCTTTAAAATATATTATATTCAATATTTACTAAAGATGAAAATAATTACTTTTGTAGCTTATATTGGTAGTGAGGATCAATAAAACCACAAAATTTGATATAAATTTACTTGTTCACATTCCTCTTTACCTACTTCTTAGAATTTCATATATAAGATATGTTTTGATGATATCTAACCCCAATCTCTCTCTAACTCAACTCAGATTCCTCTGCCATGACTCCTCTTATTTTTATGTCCTCTTTTCATAACCATGGAGTCTGACCAGTGATATGTACATGGATGTGTAAACATCCCATGGATCATAAGCAACCTATAAGTGGGCACCTCCCCAAAAACTACTTTTACAGCCCTAGAAGTCTTCAAGTGTCAAAGAGCTTCTGTTGGAGGATGAGCTTCATAAGGTACTTTTGCATCTACGCTAGAATTTCGTCTGTTTTGCTCTTGAGCAAATAGGCATAATTCTTGAGTTCATGAGAACAACAATCCTGTCATATCTAGAGACATGGCTCTACAGAAGTCTTTGTATACATTCTTCCTTATTGATCCAAACCCACATATTTGTTTGGTTGGTTTTTTTTTATTAATAAGAAGCACAGTCTATGATGCACACATGAGTGCATATTTCTTCGTACTGATTAAACATTTTGTAGGGATTAGATTAAATATCTCATATTTTATTATAGGACTAATACTGCAGAATACTAACAAAAATGGCTAACATTTATTTTAACTTCCATTGAATGAAATGGATTAAGAAAATTTAATCGTTAAAAAATATAAAAACAAAAAATTGTCCTAGTTTCTGTTTTTATTTTTGAACATAATAAGTTTTTAGGAAGAATATAATATTGTGACTCTTTAAAAAGTTGGGTGGACAGGATCCCAACTCTGTGACCCAGTTAAGATTCTCAGAAACCATTTAGGATGGAACAGGCCTCTAGCATACTATTTCTGACCCCTGGGAAGAAGAAACAAACATTTCTGTGAACTTAATTATACAAATGTTTGATTTTGCTTTTAATAATAGAAATGTTGGTGACTATACTACTAAGGAAAATGACTCTCTCTTCTCTGTAAACCAATGAAGAGTCAATAAATTCTCAAGGAGTTGTGGGAGCTCGCCAGTCCCTTTACAACTCATAATGGTATGTAGAAGTGCCTAGTCTTGTACAGGTCTTATTCAGGTAACCACAGCTGTTATGGGGTTTATGACTACAGAATTGTCAGTTATAGTGATTGAGGAAATTATGCCACCACTCAAAAGATCCAATAAGACAAATGGACAATGTACAAGACACAGTTTTTCTGTACATGAAATTTCAATAATGTATTTCATGTCCCAAAATTCAAAGTGTCTTCATTTGTAAATGGAAAAAAATAAATTAACAAACCATACATTTTCAAAAGTATTTGTATGATATCAGTTCTTCTCATTGCCAAGTTAATGCTTATAAACAGTTAACCAGATATTCATCATCACCGACAAGTCTACTAAGGTAAATTGAATCCATACAGGGACACTGAATTAAAAGGATGGGAGTATGCGAAGTCTTCCCTCTCTATTGAACTACCAATTGAAATCTTCTCGCCCTTCAGCAATCTATCCATCCACTGACAATTTTTTGTACTGATATTTAGCATATGATTTGTACTATAAGTATGGTATGTTATCCCTTTGAAAGAAAAGTATCAATGATATTGTCAACAGTTCACTAAAGCTGTCAATATTGTAGTAGTCCATGCTCAGCTTTTATGAAGAATTTTCATTTAATTTTAACTTTCAACAATTAAATATATATGTTTATAATTATTATTATTATTACAAATCTTCTCTACATTATATCAGTGAGTCTTTTCTTCAGGAAAAATATGGATTTCAGATACACAGTTTGCACCAAAATCAATAATAACTATATTAAAAAGTAGATGAAATATTATGTCCATGGGCCATTTAGAATAAAGAGGGCATATATTATCTTTTCAGATATAAAGTGCTTATTTCAAGTGATTTTGTCAAGTTATTTTGAAAATCACCAATAAAATTAAAATCACAATGGTTTTAGCATTTGACAATTATTTAGAATTTACTTCATTGTTATACAGTTGTTAAGGTCATCATCATAAATGATTCATACCCCAGACAAAAACATTATATATTTAAGATCTATACTATCTATAGTTTTCATAGTCATTGTGGTTGCTCCAGGACAAGACTATTTAGCTGTCACGTAAGCATATATGTAATAGAAAAAAATTCTAGTTCCTGAATCAGAATAAAGTATGATTGATGATACAGAAATAGTTTAGGGGAAAGACAGCTGTGATTATGCTATAACTAACAAATGTATGTGAAAGGGATCTTACCCACATTCAATAAATTATTATCAACTTTCATGCTAAGAAATTGGAGGTTAGAAAATCTAAAAACAATATTTATCTTTGAAGGTATTTGACCTTTCTGCAATGAAAACAAAAGTGTGCTTTATAACTGACAAATATAGTGGCTATTCCAAAGGTTTCCTGTAAGAGCCTGTGGGGATAAATTTGACCATGAATATGCTCCATGTGTTATAAGAAGACAGAGGACTTGCATTAAATAGGAAGAAAAGGTCAGGCTATGACAGTAGAAACAGGGAGCAAAAAAAGTGGAAAGTCACAGCAGGAAATGATTGCTGACATTTATTTACTTATTTATATGTCATTCTACAAAACTGCACCCAGTCCAAATTATAGCCAGCCATAATCTTATATGCTAATAATTGAACTAAAAGTTGAATAAGAGATTTCTTCTAGTCCCATGATCTTTAGTCTTAAAGAAAAAGTCATGGAAGCAAAATAAAAATCTTAAATAAATATCCACAGAGCCACAGTGGAGATGTGATTAAACATAACACAGTGAGGAAATAGAAGGAGCATAGAAACCTGAATACATAGGAATCAAGGAAGAGAGGCAAGGCAAATGTAGGTCATAAAGGAAAGAGCGATCTGTATTAAAAGGAAAGCAAATGCAGACAAGCATGTTCATTCATAGCTAACATTGCCAAAGAAGTTGGAGTATGAGAGCATGGAAAGTGAGGAAGGGCCTTGTAAGCTAGAAAAGAGTTTTGTTATTAATTTTTTAATGTTCTCTAAGTGATCATGAAAGTTACTAGATATTGTTTTTGAAGAAGATTTGTAAGACAAACTAGTTTTTTCAGCTTGTCAAAAATAGGCAAGTGGAAGTTATAAATGGTATACACATACAGGGCAGAGTGTTAATATAGCATACCTTGCCTTTAACTGAGTGGATTATAGATAAAACACACAATCTGAATGGTCAATGAATACCATTTTTAAAGAGCTTTACATATCACTCTCAATCCCTCTACTTTATTCAGTAATAACCTAATGTGCTAAAATTCACAAGAATCTGAAGTAGTATTGTGAGGAGGTTCAAGAAGGACATGTCTAGGACTCATGGAACACTGCACAGATAAATTGTCACAGAGACCCTCCAGACCTTGAACTGCATCTGGCTCCTCGAGCAGCCTCATTACTATCAACAGCAGCACTCCCTAGTCCTTGAAGAGAAAGAAAGATGAGTCTTCATGGCAGTCTGGAAAACAGCCAGCCTGTTGATGTGAAAAGCCACTCTGCTATTAATCTTTTGGACTAGGCATGAGCAGAGAATAGATGGTTTCAGAGCCCATGGAAAGCTATTCTGACGACATCTGGAGCACACAACAGACAAGAAAAGGAGAATCATTTGTGTCAGTCATTGGCATTTACTAAGAAGAAATGACCCCAATTATGAAATTCTGGGAAGTGGTGGCATCCAAGGTCAAGTCTCAGACTGAGGATATAGAAGAGGGCAAGTTATAGGTATAGTATACAAAAGATGCTGGCTCAGGGAAAAGGACCAGACAAAATGTAATTTACAGAGGCATCAATGTGTCTGAAATGACAATTAACATTTTGAGACCAATGGCTTTACCATTTCTTTAAATTTACTATACAGAGACAAACATCATGAGAGTCATTTGTTTTTTATTTTGAAAACATGTCTAAGTTAGAAGGATCAGTCAGTCTCCTTGGTCTAAGAAGAAGACTTCAGGCATCACATGACAATATTTTAGCTGTTATTTTGCCTATATTTATTAATACAGTACATTGAAGCAACTACTTTTAAGAATTGATATCAGATTTCCCATAACCAGGCCTGAGTTACACTAAACTCTTATAAATTCTCAATTAATAACATTTCATCATTCTGTAGTTTGAGACTTTTCTCATGGCATTAGAGCTGGAAGATAATTTGAACATTATGATGATGAAATTCCAAAGAAAAAGAGGAATACTTTAATCAATATTCAATTGGCCTGTATCTTGTAATATATACATTACTCTTGAATGGTATGTCAAAGAAAACAAAGAAATAAAACAAAAAAAAACAAAGAAATAAAATAAACTACCAAGAAATTTTATATAGGTAGTTGGAATTTAAACTATGGCTCATTGCCCTTCTAAGTATTTCTTTTATCTTTTGAGATTGTATTTGTATCACTTCCCCCTTCCTTTTCCTCCTTCCAAACCCTGGTATATACCCTTCCTTTTGCTCTTTCAAATTCATGGCCTCTTTTTTTGTTAGGAATATGTCTATATATAATACACAAATCCATAAATAGAACATGAAAACACAGACAGGGGAAATATCACAAGGCCTCCACCCTACACAGAGAGCCAGAGGCAACAAAGGAGTGCTGAGAGCCCCCAAAACAGTCTTCTTCCAGGAAGAGTACACCAATTAATTACTCGTTTTTATTTTGGTTGTTTGAGGGTTTCTCTGTGTAGCTCTGGCTGCCCTTGAACTCATTCTGTGGACCAGGATGGTCTTGAACTCACAGAGATCTGCCTGTCTCTGCCTCCCAAGTACTGGGATCAAAGGAATGCACCACTACCACTGGCTTAAATTGATCACTTTTAAAGCTTTTAATTTCTTCCTTTTTCTTTCTTCTCTTGGATTTCTTCTTTTCTTTGTTTCTTTATTCCTTTCTTATTACCATTCTTTCCTCCTTCACTCTCCCTTTCTTTCTCATTGACTCTTCCACTTTAGATAAACCAATAAATACCAATATGACATTATTTAACCAGAGTTTTCTTTGCAAGAGTTATAATAATGTGTTGTTGAAGCAATTATAAATTGTTCTTATTCTCAAATAACAATTTGAGATACAAAAATTGAATAAACAACTAGAATGTCTTCTGTTAAGGACTATGGTAATTAAAGATCAAGGTTCCTCTCCAAAAGAGAAAAGAAACAGAACAGATGAAGCTCTCCAAGCCAGGGAAGTACCAATTGCAGTGACTGGTATGAAGTCCTAACTTCACCTTTCTTTGAAATGAGTTTATTCTTGCTGGCTGGTGGAAATAAAGAGAATAGACAAATTTCAGATGGTAGCATTCTTAAAGTCAAGCAATCTGCTTTTTCTAAAGCAAGCTGTATCTGTCCAATGGCCCAATGACTTGTGAAGATAGAGAGCTAACCACCTCTTGCAAATATCTCTCCGCTTTAGAGATCCCAGAGCAGATAGCTGAATTCTCTGTTGAGTATGCATTCATTCTCAGTGCTTATTTCTATTTAACCGGATTCCTTTCCTTCACTTTACAAATATATGAATTCCAGCTATACGCACCCACCATCAAGTCTCCCAGATCTCAGTTTCCATCCCACTCTGCACTATAGAATGCAGGATTGGCAGATAGTGTCACAATGTTTTTATAAATAGCTAAATAACTGTTAGGTTGCAAGTGGGCATTTTATGATCTAAATGAAGTAGAGAAAATGTGTACTAAATAGGACCAAACAATAGAGAGAGGTTCTGACCTTCAGCATGTGGCTCCTCAAAGAACAGCACCTCAGAGCAGCTGACTTTGAGAGTTTCTTGTAACCTGAATGAAATCTTTCGATAACATGTATCACACTCCCTTGTTCGGTGTAGCTGTTTTGAAGGGTACTGTTTTATAGCTAATCATTGCTAAACCTTCCCACCTGTGAACTCAGTGTGCCCAGGCATCTGTGTTGTATACTTCTCTAGCCCTGTGAGCTGTCTATGAATGCAGAGCTGAGAAGATCATAAAGAATCCCAACTTTTGGAAACTCCGTTCTTATGAGGGCTAGCAAATCTCCCCAACTTTGCCTTAGAGTATGATTTTATTATTCTGGAATAGAAACACATGAGATTCAGAGGGGAAAATTTATATGTTTCAGAGCTATTTCTAAAAGTCTTTCAAAGCATCATTTGTGACCAAGGTTGAATATCCTTCTTCATACACTCTGCAGGGACCTATGAAAAGTAAGTTAATAAAAAGAAGAGTAGAAAGTTAAATATACTATTTCATTGTTACTTTTATTTTCCATTAAATTTATTAATTTATTTTAAATTCCAATTACAGTTTCCTCTCCCTTCTCTCCTCTCATTCTTCTCCCACCTCACCTATGATCCCCCACACACTAATCCACTATTTCTATTCAGACAGGTGCAGACCTCCCATGGGTGTCAACAAAGCAGGGCATATGAAGTTGACTTAGGACTAAGCTCCTCCCTTTGTATTAATGCTGGACAAAGCAACACATTGAGGAATACGTTCCCCCAAACCACCAAAATGTTAGGTACAGGCCCTGGTCCCACTGCTAGGAGTCTCACAAGTAGACCATGCCACACAATTGTCATGCATATGTAGAGGGCAAAGTTCAGTCCCATACAGGTCCCCAAGTTGTCAGTCCAGACTTTGTGAGTTCCTATTAGCCCAGGTTAGTTGTTCTGCGTGTTCCTTTGAGATGGCCTTGACAACCCCCCCCCCAAATATTGTACACTCCTTTTTCCATCTCTTTAAAAGGATTCCTCTAGCTCGGTCCAGTGATTAGCTGTAAGTCTGCACATCTATTTCTATTATTTACTGGATGAAGTGCTCTCTGATTGGGGTAGTCACCAATCTGATCAAAGGAGTTAGCCAGTTCAGGATACCTATCCACTATTGTTAGGAGTCTTAGCTGGGGTCATTATTGCAGAGTCATGGGAGTTTGGGAGTTTCCCTTGCACCAGGTTTCTACCTGATTCCCAATGCACCCCATATCAAGAAATCTCTTTCAGCACTCTCCACTGCCATCCACCCCTCCAACCTGATCCCTCATGTTCTCATCCCTATCCACCTTCAGACTACCCAGGAGATCTCTTCTATTTCTTCTTCCTAGGGAAATACTTATGTCCCTATTTGTGTACTCCTTGTTACCTAGCCTCTCTGGGGCTGTGGATTGTAGCCTGGTTATCCTTTACTTGATAGATAATATCCACTTATGGAGAGACATATCATGTTTGTCTTCCTGGGTCTGGGTTACATCATTCAGGATTATTATTAGTTCTATTCTTTGCCTTCAAATTTCATGATGTCACTGTTTTCAATAGGTGTGTAGTACTCCATTGTATAAATATAACATATTTTCTTTATCCATTCATCAGTTGAGGGCATCTGGGTTGTTTCAGGGTTCTGGCTTTTATGAATAATGCTGCTAAAAACATAGTTGGGTAAGTGTTGAACATCCTTTGGGTATATGCCCAAGAGTGGTAGAGCACGTGTGCGAGTGCACGCATGCACACACACACACACACACACACACACACACACACACACACAGAGAGAGAGAGAGAGAGAGAGAGAGAGAGAGAGAGAGAGAGAGAGAAAGGAAGGAGAGAGAGAATGAGTTTAAAAACATCACTGCCATTATATGAATCTTTATCAAGTTCTCAATGATTTATCTTCCTGCAAAAGGCAAGATAAATGACATAGTCTTGCCATACAGAAGTAAGTCACTGTGAAAGTAATAGAAACCTAATGACCATTTGCCTTGACCAAGCTCCTTAATTCCACTCTAGAAATAATATCACAATGTGAGTGTATAAAAATAACTATCTTAGAAAGATAATTTTGAACCCACTTTAATTAAGTTGCTCACCAGCTAGTTATTTTAGAAATAGCAAATTTTCTTTGTCACATATTAAAACAGAATGTATCAATTGAGTTGTAACCTTATAATTAAGATTCTCCCCCAGTGATCAAAGTACTATAAAATATGATAACACAATGTTAACACTAAGTAGTTGAACATATAAGCACATGTTAATATCATAGCTCTCAGATGAGTCATAGGCATGGTTATCCTGTGCAATGAACAACAAGGTAGTTAGCAATATCATGGAAGATCAAGATTACTTCCAATGTAAGTGCAAGGATAGCAGATGGTCCTTCTTAATGTCTGCTGATCCTGACAATCAAATTCTGGTAAAGAGGCAACATAAAATGATCTCAGACTGAGAAGAACTCTATGAAATCACTACACTGCAATCCCTAAATATGGTAAATTCCCAGAGGTCCAGAAAATACAGAAGGGGATTGAAAAGACTCTGAAAATGGCCATGCCTGATATTAATCCCAGTCGACACTGGCCAAGTTTGAACAAGACCCAAGGATAATGTGGTAGGAATGTAGTGGCATCATTTTCCAGAGATTCAAAGTTGACTGACAGATATGGAGAAAAATGTCCTTGTTTGTACTTTAAAGAACAGTATAGTAGGAGGGAATCATGTTGGTAATTTACTCTTGAATTGCTCAGGAAGAAAATGAATATTACGGTATACTTGTGACTGTACTACACATTTAAAGTGGTTTTTAAGAGCAAGTAATTTAATATATAAACAGATGTTAGACATTGATGAGGACATGTCTAACATCTGTTTATATATTAAATTAGTAAAAGACATCTCAGACATAGGGCCATGTGGTGGTTGCCCTTCAAAAGGTCTCTACTTTTCTCCCTTTGTATTTGTGGGACACATCCTACTGTCTACATATTTCTTACAGCTTCAGGGTAATAAAACAAATCTGGGAAACTAACTCACAAAATAATTGATCTAAAATATAAGGCATAAACTGAAAATTAATAAATGTTTAAGTAAACATGATTTTACCAATTCATTAGCTGCCACAGCTAATATTTACAAATTTTTCACTGCATTTGAAAGCAATTTACAGGTTCAATTTCTCACAGTGAAAAATTTGTCGGGCTTGTGAAATAATTGCTTTAAAAATCAGTCAACCATAAATGAAATAAGTTTCTCATTTTGAAAGTGAAATAACAAAACTATTTTCTATTGCTCAAAGAAGGTGGAAGGTCTACTGCATGTTGGAGATGTATTTCAATGTTTTTCTATGGTGCTAATCAAGACTTTCAAAAGGATTTAAGGTGAATAGCTCAAACACAAATGGAAAAGTTTGACATAAGTTAATCAGACAATTGGTCATGATAAAAAAAGGAAAAAAAGAACTTCAAAGAGTTTCAAAACACTGACATTTGGACTTTTTGGAATGGACATTCTGTCTCATTAAGAAGATAAAGCTTTTCAAAAATGTCAGGTAACCTGACAATACTATTAAAAACTAGTCTAGTTCTTTAGTATTCTATCAGCCTCTGCAGGTATCTAGGTCCGTGGGCAGGGCTTGCTAGGAGTACTCTGTTGCTAAACTAACATTTATAGCACTGAAAAGAAACATACCACAAGGAAATAGAATATAAAATACTGGAGTAAGATAGTTTAGAAATAACATTTTAAAGGATTTGGGTTTTAATTAGTGGATTTAGAAGAATATCTAAGAAGGGGTGTCACTGTTGGTTAGGTCCCATGTGAAATGACTGCTTTAATACATCCTATCTGGAGAGAAAAAAAAAAAGAGCATCACCAGAAAGCTCAGTCTGTAACCAGTAGCAACCCCTCATTTTAGCCAAGAGTGAGTGATATGTGGTATGATATGAGCTGCCAGTAATCTTATTCACTTCATGATGGTATCAGAATGATCCTACTTCATTTTGGTGTCCTACAAGCACCTAGCAACCTGAAAGGAACATGGGTTAGCTGATAATCAGGCTTGTCTGGGAAAATATGCAGATGTTAGTAGCTGTTTTCTAGTGTTCCATTATTCTGGACAGGGTGTTTCTGTCCCAGCAGAATAGAGCATACACTTTAAGTTTCTTATAACTATTCTTTCAATCATTATTACTACTTTTGTTATCATCGGGGTGGGGGAAGTAGAATCCAGGAAATTAATACATATATTCTGTGGGGAAGTGGCTGCAGATGAGAATTTATTTCTTCTTCATTCTGTTATTTCTTGCAGCCTACTTCACATGCCCAAACTTTAGATTCTTGGGCCATGAAAGGATGTTATTAATGTAGTGCTTGACTTTCAAATGTCCCCTTATTTGTCCTATTCAATTTTGTCTATCAAACTGACCTGCCCTCTGAATGTTCTCATGTCTTCCCCTAGAAATTGACTTTTGTAGATAGCCACTCTGTAGATCAAGTTCACAAAGTTCCATTTCCTTATAAGATGTAGAGCATCTGAAATTAAATATCATGATGAATTCCTTGATTAATTAATTCATTATTTTTAGCTCTTTAATTTCTTCAAGGACATTTACCATGTCTCTACTACTCAGGGTGGAATCCCCAGTGCCTAGCACTGTGCATGATACAGCCACAGAAACACAAATGTGATGGAAGAAATGAACGGATCAAGAGACAAACTATGCTTTATGGGCTTATGTAAATCCCAGGAAAATTACTTTGGGGCTGAATGAAAGCAATAATCCTTTCATTATCAATACTTTTGTTATGATTATATGTGTGAATTTATATTTTAATGCTTTTGTATGACTGGATTTTGGAGTAACATCTGAAGTGTTGTGGCCTCTTGAGATAAGTGTCATGTCTATAGATATTTGTCCTACAAATGGGAACAATTTTAAGCTCTCTCCCTTGTGCAGGGTGACTTATCAAAGGTTTTATACCTGTATAACAAGAATGCTACATCTATAGAGATTGCCTTATTAAGATTCTGTTTACTTGCTAATCAGAAAAATGATGACTCAGAATACTTGAGGAGCTTTGAGCCTTTAAGATAAATTCCAAATCCCTTCTCTCTGTTAAAATGCAGAGATGCTCAAGATTATAGTCCTTTTTTCTATGGCATCCACTGTCTGTTTCAGTGAAGGAATAGAAGAAGACAAGGGATAATGAAAATAGAAAGGGCAAGAAAATCTTAGATAATATGGGCAGGTATGTCACTGGGAAATGTACAACTAGTTTCCCTTTTAAATTAACATTAGAATCTGTAACATATGTGGCAGATCTTAAAGCAGCCTTCTTGTTAAAAGATACTCAGAAGCCACTAAATATTAATTATTTGTGTGTGCGAACAAAATGAAGGAAAATCAAAAAGTCTCTGATGAGGAAAGAGTCTAGGTCATTTTTGTTAAGAGGGTCACTTTTGTTAAGAGGTGAAAATCAAGTATCGTTAAGTGGTATTGGCGTATCTTATTGCTTAAAAGGACAAAACCTGTTTCATTTCTTAAACTTGGCTGAGGCAATCACAGACTTGCCAAACATTTGGGTCTGCTCATTGAATCTGTCTCATCTCTTAAGTTTCAAGTGGAGAATAATCTGTGTCCACAGTCCTGTGGCCCATTCTACTTTCATAGGACTTATGTTCATTGCAGTGTCAAGCTATTCTAATTCGTACTATCACAGTTTTCTCACTCAACCACTGCCTTCAAATTTTCTTCTCCAACTGCTTATATTTACAATCTAATTAATATGTATCATTTATCATTTATTATTTTTAGATATTTTTAAGGATCACAAGAAACTATATATATTTTCTCACACCTCCTAATTTTTGATATTGATAAAATTCAACCATGCACAGCATAAGTGCTCCTAAATATTGAAGAACTAATTATTTGTTTAAAGGATTCATTAAGTCATACATATTAAGTAACTACTAGAAGGTTAACTGAGTATATGTTGATTATTCTTGTTAGACAAATGGAAACTCAAGACTAAGGGCCGTGCAACACTGTCTCAGTCTCTATAAATGACCAGAATAGAATTTGAACCCAGAACATTTTATAAAATATTTCTATTATTAAAATTATGCATACTTTCCCCTGTAAAGTTAGAGATAACTGTCAAAGAATAAGAAATTAATATTTCTTGACCCATCTTCATACCTATTTGTATTATCTCACTTTTTACAACCAAAAATACAGTGAGAATGATATTACTACTTATCATTTCCATTCCTATTTATCTTAGGGTTTCTATTGCTTCAACAAAACACCATGACCAAAATGCAAGTTGGGGATAAAAGGGTTTATTTGTTGTTCATCAGTTAAGGAAGTCAGGACAGGACATCAATCAGGGCATGATCCTGGAGGCAGGAGCTGATGCAGAGACCCTGGAGGGGTGCTGCTTGCTGGCTTACTTCCTGTGGTTTACTCAGCCTGCTTTCTTAGAGAACTCAGTCAGGACCAGCAGCACAGGCATGGTATCACCCATCACGAGCTGAGCCTGCCTTCATTGTTCACTAAATGAGAAAATGCCTCACATCTAGATTTAAATGAGACATTTCCTCAACTGAGACTCCTTTCTCTCTGATGACTCCAACTTGTGTCAAGTTGACACCTAAAACCAGCCCATGTACTTCCATTGTTCCACACCAGGTAAGCATCATATTATAAGTGGGATTGTAAAATATTCATTTGTTAATGGCAATTTCTTGTTTCATATGGTCTGGGTTTGAGATTCATTATCACTGGCTTCTTGAGTTAAATAGGTTATTCTATGATGTAATTAGACTTGAAATTCTTCTTATATGTCACAATAGAAGTTTTCAAAGTTAAATCATTCAAGGTTGTATTGATAAATGGCCAATTTAGTACTTGAGCCTCAGCCTGAACAATCTCTTGTGTTTTGTATTCTCCTGCCATTCATAGAACAATATAATTTTTTTCTTTTTATATTTCACTGTGTGGTCAATTCTCATACCATTCTTGTAAAATCAGATACCACCAAAATATTTTACTGAGATTACTTTAAAACAAGGCTTCACTATGAATCTCAGATTAGTTCAAAATACATGATTCTTGTCTTGTCAACTATGATTACAAGTTCGCATCATCATTCCCAGTTATAATGATTATTAACTGCACACAATTTCTGCAAATCATCAATGGGCATAGAATTAAACAGAATTTAGTAAACTGCTTTCAATGTTTAACTACTCATCAATTCATTTTTCCTGTGAAAATAGAAATAATCCTTTGCCAGAATAAATTAATATCCCTCATATTAATTTCTGCTTCCTTCACTATTAATTTGATGAATAATATAAATTTCAAGATGGTCACATTTTGAGTAATAAGGCAAAAAATAAATAGAAGAAGAGATAAAATTGTGGATAAGGTTAACATTATCATACCCCAGACAGGGTGGGTAAATGTTTAAACAAAAACATTATGTATACTGCAAGGATAGAGTATAGTAGTGCTTATGAAGTAAAGAAAGCTTACCCATTCAATCGAATTAGGATAACATTTTAACCATTATTTGGCTATATCTGAAGAAACTATGGGAATAAAGGGAAGTAAGACAGCTATTTGGGTAACATGACTATGTAGAGAAGATTTTGCCATTTATTTTTATGGTATAACAAAATCAAGGTTGGTGTGATAAACTTGAAAAGATGATCAGGAGAGCTGTATACAAGTATCCATGCTAAGTTTCATGTTTGGACAGCTTCAGGAGCTACTTTCTCTAGAACTTAAATCTTTATAGTGTATACTATATAAAATGTACAAATATGGTGACATCTAGCATGAAATTACTAGAGATGGAAAAGCTTTAGTTAGGGCATAATACAGATGGTTCTCTGTAAGGTGTATGGTTTTTCCTCCCACCACCTGGTCTTGTCCAGCCGCTGCGCCAGCCCCAATTAACACACCGAGACTCTGTATTTGATATAATTCTGTTGGCCCGTTACTAGTTTCTTATCGGCTAGGTCTGTCTTAAAAATTAACCCATTTCTATGTATTTCCACATGGTCTTACTGAGAGCAGAGGAATGGCGGTTCTGTTCTCTCCAGACTCTCCATCTTGACCCTCCTTACTACTTCCTTTTTCCTCCTTGTCTCCTAGTCCCTCCTATCTCATTTCCTATTGGTCAACAGTGTTTTATTCATTAACCAGTATGAGAAACATATAAAGAATGACATCTCCCATCATCTCCTCTTTTCTGTCTAAGTAAAAAGAAGGGTTTTAACCTTAACATAGCAAAACATATTACACAACAGTTATCAAGTAAGAATCACAGTTAACAATATTTAGTCCACTAACATTTAGCAAAATTTAAGAAAATATTCCATCATCTATTCTGTCTTTGTGAGTCTAAAGTCCTATATGTAACTTATCTTTAAGCTTAACTAAGGAAATATATAACCATAACTATCTGTCTTCAACTCCTTCAAAGACCACAGAAGGATAGTATATAAACTCTAGAAATGACAGAGATCTCACCTTGTCAGTCACCTGAAGTTCTGTAATCTTCCATCTTCAGGCCATAGGCCATAGTGTGTCTAGTAGACTCTTCAGCAAAGCAGGAAACTTTAAACTGTCTTCTTGTATTGGCAGTTTGTCAGTCACTTTTCTATGTGTCCTGAAGACTGTCTGGCAGACTCTTCCATGAAGAAGGAACTCTGTAGCAATGTCCATCTTGAATCAGCAGTCACTTGTCTGTGGGTCCTGCATGTCCAGTTTATATAGCATAAAGTCAAACAGTCCAGACAAGAGCAGTATCTTGTCTAAAAGGCTAGTCTTGCCATATTGGAGGCAAACTCCATAATGAGTTTCTTCAATGTCCATCTTTATTTCTGATGCAGGTGGTGTTGCCAGGAACAATTATGTCTCACTGTCAAGAAAAACCCTAAACCATTTTAAATGCCATATTCTGTAGGTCTTTGAAAGTTTTGAAGAATGCCTATCCATCTCAAATACATCTCTGTGTAGCTTGAAAACCTAACTAACTTAACTATAATATCTGACTATCATAGGTACTATCTATAAACTATACTAAATTATACATTACATTTCTAAATGAGCTATATAAACACAATACCTAAACAAAAGTAGAAATATACACATCATAAGATTGACCTTAAATTGTATCAATAAATGAAAATCCATTCCAAAATGAAGTATTCATATCTATATCATAATTCCCTTTTTACCTTTAAAAAGATATTGGTTGTGGCCATTAACCATTTATAACCAAGTCCACTTAAATGAAAACAAACATTTATAAACAATATTTGGGAATTTGGGCGTCGTTCTTTCCAAACTACTTCTTGCTGATAGGGGACGCTGTCATGGGGGATCCTAAGAAGACACAGAAATCCTGGCTGTAGTCTGTAAGGCTGCTTTGTCCAATTGTTTTGAATGTCGGATCACCAGCGACTCTGTTTCAGGGGGCCTGGCTTGATCAAACCTCATTAGTCTGGAAGGAATCCACAGCTTTTTATTTTCTGTGGAAACAAAAATAGAAATCCTTTTCCCCATTAACTTGTCCTTAGACTTAAATTTTGGAGTCAAAGCATTTTTAAAATATATAAATTGGATTGATCCAGCACCATTTGTTTTAACAGTTATTTCCTCAGCAGTCAAAAGATACACAGACAGTATAACACCATACAGTAACCAGATTCTCTCTGAAATTTTCATCTTTATGTGGCTTTATTATTACTCTGTTTCTTTTACTTTTTATTTTTTATTTTTTGAGACAGGGTTTCTCTGTGTAACTCTTATCTGTCCTGGAATTTACTCTGCATACCAGGTTTACTTGGAATCACAAGAGATCTGCTTGCCTCTGTTTCTCAATTTCTGGGATTAAAGGTGTGTGCCACCACACCCAGTTCCTCTTTGTCTTTTTAAAACCATTTTATTTTATTTTCCATATCTACATATATTTTAAAACACAATGTAAACCTTTAGAGGTTTTTCTTAATATGAGTCTGTCTTTAATGTAAATGTTTATATTTTTCTGGCCACGAGTCTTTTATCTGGTAAACAACAACATTGCTGAAAGGAAAGTCTTATTTGTTCCTGCTGTGTTTTACCAAAGATGGCGGCAGGTACTTTTTCTGCTAGTACTGAAAGCTGTGCCCACCGCCTTGGTCTGTGCTGCCATCCAGCAAGCATGCTGCGGGCTTGGAGATGTGGTCGTTGTCATTGCCATCTCTCATAAACACCAATAAATTGTTATCAGTGCTTCTTAAAAGCTGTGCGTTTTTTTGCCGCTTATGCTGGGTCAGGAAACCTCTCTTATAGGAGCCGTGCAATCTGCTTGTCTCTTGCAAGTCAGAATCCAACTGAGAAAAATGCTGTTACCAAGAAACCTTGCTTGTCTCTGTTCTTTTGTTTCTAAAACCCTTTTTTATGCTTTTGTTAAATTTTAAGTGTAAGTTCTTATTAGCCATGTGGGTGCCATTTGTAAGGAGTAAGGTTCCCCCCCCTCCCGCTGCCGAGTCTTGTCCCGCTGCAGCGCCAGCCCCAAATAACACACAGAGACTCTGTATATGATATAATTCTGTTGGCCAGTTACTAGTTTCTTATTGGCTAGCTCTGTGTTAATTATTAACCCATTTCTACTGATCTATGTTTTTCTCTTACCGGCGAGCCGGCCGGGTTCTGCTTTTTCCAGACTGTCCATCTTGACTTCTCCTTACCTACTTCCTCTTTCTTCTTCGTCTCCTAGTCCCACCTATCTAGCTTTCCTATTGGCCAACAGTGCTTTATTCATTAACCAGTATGAGAAACATATACAGAATGACATTGCCCATCAGTTCTCCACTTACAATGTTTTATCATGATATCTTGTCTTCACAATGATGCTGAAACAATACATAGAGTCAAAAACATGGTTCATTCTGGTTTGAATTACAGCCAGATTGAGAATATGTTATTAAAAATACTCTCTGACACCTTGAGAAGCCCCCATGGACTGTACCTTTCAGTCAGCCATGTAGTCACTTCTGGATGAAACAAGAACTGATTATAGGATTTATTGTAAGTCTTGATGGAATGCAAGGTTTTATTAATCATGGAAAATGAAAGACAAGTTGCAAAATGTGGATGAGAGAATGTCAAGCAAGTGAAAAGATGCAAAATCAAGGGTGAACAGGTAACAACTGATTTAGACACACAAAAAAAGTCACCTTCTCTTTTGTCAAGGGGGCAACTAATTAGAAGTTCATAGTATTCCCTCTGAAAAATTTGGGCATGGAAGCAAAATGAAAAAAAAAATCACTGTTTTGCTACTCTCATTTTCTATGTGCAAAGAATGTATACTGTGAAAAGGAATACATTTATGCTGAGTAATATATAATCTCAAACATTCGAAAATTAAAGTAGCAATTTCTTATTTCTCAAGTATTAATAAGTATAATACACTGTGGTTGACCTGAACTAAAGTTCATTGAGTTTTGTCTGAGATGGCTCATGCTTATATATAGCTTTCTGTCAGTTATAGGTTGGGATGCTAATTTTACCTCTGTGTTGCCATGCATCCTTCCTCATGTTGGTCCACACTTATTTTAATTATAGTTTCTATATTTCAAAAGATATAACTGATATGGACAAATTACTACCAGTGTAATTTTATTTATAGATAGTTTTTGTTTTGTTTTGAAGAAATACTTAAGGTTAAATGGAGTCTTGAGAGTAGGGTATAACTGAGCAGCATTTCTCTCCTGGGAAGAAGAAACACCATATAACTTGTCTTCTTACTTTTTTCAGTGTGAGAACATAGGGAGAAAGGTCTCCTGTAGGCCAGAAAAGCTTATCAGATCATGTTAGCTTATGATCTTGTTATTCTTCCTTCCTGAGTGGAAAGAAAATTAACTCAAGTTGTTTAAGACTTACGGTGTTTATTTTGTTTGTTTGTTTGTTAGTTTTTGTGGTCAGAGCAATCTATTTTTTAAATATATGTATGTATGTATGTATGTATGTATGTATATAATAATGAGCATAGATACCTGTGGAAGACAGAAGAGGGTATTGAATGCTCTGGATAAAGAATTATAAGGAAGTTGTAAACTACATGATATGGGAGCTTAGGAAGAGAACAACATTCAAGTAATATTAACTAAGCTACCATTCCACTGTTGAAAGCAATTCATATATTTCTGTGAGTATGTTCTGAATGGCATAGCACCCTAAAACTACATGTCCAATTTTAAACAAACCTTGATTAGAACTCTACACTTGTGAACTATTTAACCCTTAAAACTTCTTAAATGTCCTATCTTTATAACACTTAAACAAAACTTTCATCTATCTATCAAGGATAGAGTGTATCAGTGGGCACGGGATAAAGAAATCTCACCCATTCAATGGAATCAGAGTAACATTTATTACACATTCTTTGGGTGTATCTTAAAGAATGTATGGAAATATAGAGATTAAAGTTAGCTATTTGGGCTATATAGAGAAGATGTTGCATTAAAGGTTTAGTCAACTTCTGAATGGGGCAAGGAATAATTTCATGCAAACAGTAGGGTAGAAGAACATGACATAGTAGTTAAAGTGGATTTATAATATTATTTGCAGGTGGATCATTTGGTAATGCAATTGTCCAGCAAGTATGAGGATCTGAGTTCAAATTTCCAGAACTTTGTAAATCTTTGTACAATAATGGATATCTGTAATTTCAGTGGTTCTAGTGCTAGATAAGAGACAGAGACAGATTGGTAGATGCCAGAAGCTCATGGGATAGCTACCTAATCTATGCAGTGGGAATTAAGAAAGTGATCCTGTCTCAGATAAGGAGAAAATGAGGACTGATAATTGAGGATCTTCTCTGGCCTCCATATATTCACACATGACTGCATTCACAATGCAAGAAACATATCTTCCATGTATACTTATATGCACACACACAGAGAAATTAATTGAACATGGAGCATAGTTGGAGAATAAGAGGACTGGAAAAGCAGTTGTAGAACTAGAAGGTAGAGATATCAAGAGATTCTAGTTGCAAATTCTTCAGAAATACCCTGGTAAATAATAGAGCTGCAGTAGATTTTTAGCCATTAGAACAAATTATTTGGCGTATGGTATGTAATGGGCATAGATCACAAAGAAATATTTTTAATTCCCCTGGAAAAAATGGTGATAGTTATGAGACAGTACACTGTGTTGGGGTTTTGTGTGTGTTTATTTTATCTGACTTAATGTTAAAGTAGGATTTGGTAGGGTGAAGACCATGTGTTACAACAGTGCCTTTGAATAAAGAAAAGATGATGCAGACTACAGATGACATCTGACTAAGACTCTTGTCCCCTCAATGTTTTGAATAATTAATAGCCTTAAGTATATAAATTATAGTTACCCTAGAATTTATCTGATACATCTACAGTTATCCTCATAAGACATATACATTTTAGTACAAATAAAACTCCAGTTAGGTATGGTGGTCCTCTTTCTTCTCTGAGAGTTGTTATTTGTAGAAGTACTGAAGAGGAATAGAAATGATCAGGGATTGTGTCCAAGTCCAAATGTGAGATAAAATAGTCTGCCAAGAAGATGGCAGCCTGAAGGATGCTTGACTCACTTTTGTATTTTCGCTAGCTGTTCAGCTGACAGATGGAACTTGGGTTTTTCCTCTCCACCCTTCTGCTTTGCTAAGTCAATCATACTTGCTCACACATACATGAATAGGAGGGCTTCATCTGTTTGACTTATCATGGGTGTGTTTATATAATATCTTGCCTTATGTTCTTTCTGAAGAAAGGTAATGGTCTTTAAGAAAGATGTCTGCAACCTTCTCCTCAGCAAGGAAAATACTACTTCAGGAGCAGTCACAAGAAATGGAAAAACTCCCAGGAGAGAATTATCTACACTCAGTCAATATTTTTTTCTTTTTACAGTCGAAGAGACATTGATTCTGATGGAAATTTCAGGATAATCTGCACTTCATGGAGAAGAACTATGGATTACAGTTTTAAGTAATATATAAAGTGTCTCCTATGTTAGAAAGTCTTCCCACTGTACTCCCTGCCAAAAAATGGTGTACCATCCCTCATTCATAAGGGAACAACTGCTAGGATTGTTCTAATAGTAATTACTCCTTTTATAGCTATAACCTTTTTGAATCATGAACTAATTGTAATATTCTTTTCCTAATTCTTTTCATAATACAATACTGGAATTTTTAGAAGAAAATCTTGAAATCATTACCTACCTAAGCAACTAATTAAGTTTACTGTCTGCCCAGAAATAGATAGATGTTTTACTCTCATTGATTTACTTGTTTCAGAAACCAATCAGATAATTTTAGAAAAAGATGAGCTAGGGGAAATTGTGTGTAACTCTTCAAGTCAAGAAAAGTGACACCCTTGAGGTTGCTAAGAGGTTCAATATTCCTTCCAGAGAAAACAGAGCCTAAGCGATAGTAGAGAACCTTAACATGTAGTTAGGAATAACATGAAGGAAGACAGCCCACAGAATGGAAAAAATAATCACCAATCACACATATGACAGAGGGCTGATTTCCAATATATACAAAGAACTGAAGAAGCTAGTTACCAAAACAAAAAATATTATAAGTAAAAGTGGGGTATAGAACTAAATAGAATTCTCAATGTAGGAATCCAAAATGGCTGAAAGACACTTAAGAAAGTATTCAACATTCTAAGCCATCAGGGAAATACAAATCAAAACAACTCTGAGTTACAATCTTACTCCTGTCAGAATGGCTAAAATCAAAAACACCAAAGAAATTTTATACTGGAGAGATTGTGGAGAAAGGGGCACACTCCTCCACTGCTGGCAGAAGTGCAAACTTGTACAGACAATTTGGAATTCAGTATAGCAGTTCCTAAGGAAAATGGGAATTAGTCTACCTCAAGATCCACTCTTAAGCATATACCCAAAACATGCACATTCATACAAAAAGGACATCTGTTCATAGCAGCATTATTTGTAATAGTCAGGACTTGAAAGTAACCTAGATGCCCCTCATTTGAAGAATGAATGGACAAAATGTGGTACATTTACCCATTGGTGTACTGCTCAGCCAAAAAAAAAAAAAAAAAAAAAAAAACAAAAAAAAAAAAAAAAAACACAATGGAACCCTGAAATTCAGAGAGAAATGGAAGGAACTAGAAGAAATTATCCTGAGTGAGATAACACAGTCACAAAAAAGACAAACACAGTATATACTCATTCATATATGGATTTCAGACATAGAGCAAAGGATTACCAGCCTACAATTCACACCACCGGAAAAGCTAAGGAACAAAAAGGATACTAAGAGAGAAATACATGGTCCCACAGAGGAGGGGAAAGAGACAAGAACTCCAGAGCAAATTGGGATTTTGGAGGGAGAGGAGAGGGAGTTAGGAGAAAGAGAAGGGGAGAAGAGAGGAGAAAGGAGGACAAGAGGGAGCAGTAAGATTGAGTAAGAGGAAGAATGGGGGAGAGTAAGAAAAAATACCATAATAGAGGAAGCCATTACAGTTTTAAGGAGAAATTTGGCACCAGGGAAATGCACAGATATCTACAACGATGCCCAACTAACAATCTAAGCAATAGTGGAAAGACTACCTTTCATGCCCTTCCACGGTAATGTGATTGATGACTACCTTATATGCCATGATAGAGCCTTCATTTAGTAGCTGATAGAAGCAGAAGCAGACACCCACAGCCAAACATTAGCCAAACTCCAGGAAACCAGTTACAGAGATGGATGAGTGATAAGCAAAGAGGCAAAACCAGGCTTGAGAAACCCAGAATCAGCTGACCTGAACAAGGGAGAGCTACAGCATAGACTTTCTGAATGTGGTTATTAATTAAGAGGACAGGGCAGTCTAAGGGGCCTCTGATAATGGATCATTATTTATCCCTAGTATAGGAATGGATTTTGGGAGCCCAACCTACATAGAGGGATACTCTCTCAGCCTAGACACATGGGGATGGCCAAGGACCTGCTCCAAATGATATGACAGACTTTGAAGTTTCCCCATGTCAGGCCTTACCCTCCCTGGGATCAGAAAGGGGATAGGCTGGGGTTTGGTGGGGGTGATAGGGGAGGATGGGAGAGTGAGGGAACTGAGATTGACATGTAAAACACCTTTTTTCAAATTAAATAAAAAAAGAAAAACATGAAGACATTATAACTTTATATAAATCTTAGTAAAAAGCCATTTTGTGGAATCCTTGACCCCATGGCTGGGCCTCTGCTAAAGAGGCCTCAGCTGGAGAGTGCCAGGCCCCTAGATCTGCCTATGGATGGGGAAACATACTGAGTATTAGCCTAGTCTTTGACCCCCATCTCCAGGCCTTGGCTAAAGGTGAATCTGGGACCAATTCCAGTGGAATCCTCCCCACACCCTTCCTTGGGAACTCCCTGGTTTGGCCCCAGATCTCGCTCCCCATGTGTCCTGTCCCCATCATGAGAACTCTTAGAGATCTGATACACACATATCCACCCTCAACAAGAGCCTGACCTCCCCTTAACCTGTGCCCTACCATGCCCACTGCCCCACCTCTCTAGTTGAGCACTGGGACAGAGGGTGTAGCCAAGAATCTTGCCAACTTCGGGGAACTTCCTGGAGCTGCTCTGAGCACACTACCTGCTGATCCACCCCAGACCACTGGTAATCCCCATGTGCCTGGTCTCTGACCCATAATGTTGGTCCTCTACTGGACTTCCAGGCCCCTCCCAGAGACCCGCCTATCCTGCAGGGCCACTCTGAGTTCCTGCAGGCTGGATCATTGACCCCCATCATCCAACCTCTGCTAAAGAGGCCTCAGCTGTAGAGTGCCAGGTCCAGTCTAGATCTGCATATTGGTGCCCCGGACATCCTGAGTCCCAGCCTTCCAGATCTTTGACCCAAATCACCAGTCTTCTGCTGGAGCCTGATCTTTGACCCCCATCACCTGGCCCCTGCCTGAGGAGAGATTCCTAGAGAGCTTGGACCACCCAGAGCAACAGACATTGAACCTCTTTCATACCTAAGTCTATCTGGGGAGTATCAGAGAGAGAGAGAGAGAGAGAGAGAGAGAGAGAGAGAGAGAGAGAGAGAGAGAGACCCCTCCTACTCCTACTGGAAGAAGCCATGGGAAGACAGCAATACAAGAGAACACCTAACAATACAAAAACCAGCATAATACCACCAGAACCAGGGACTCTACACCAACTAGACCAGAACACCCCAAAGAAGATGATGCTGAAGAGAACAACTTAAAAATTATCGCAATAAAATGTTAGAGTTCCTCAAAGACAATGTGAGAAAATCTCTTAAAGAAATGAAAAAAAAAATGAAAAGAAATAATTGGAAGAAATGAACAAATTTCTAAAAGAAAATACAGAATGTCAAGAAAAACAACTAAACAGGTGAAGGAAACAGTTCAAGACTTGAAAACTGAAGTAAAGACAATGAAGAAAACAAAAACTGAAGGAATACTGGAAATAGAAAAACTGGGCAAATGGGGAACTACAGACACAAGCATAACCAACAGGTTAAAAGAGATGGAAGAGAGAATCTCAGGCGCAGAAGATCAATTAAAGGAAAGAGATTCATCAACCAAACAAAATTGTAAATCAAAAAAATCCTTAACACAAAACATCAAGGAAATGTGGGACACTGTGAAAAGGCCAAACCAAATAGCAAAGAAGTCCAGCTCAAAGGTAGAGAAAACATATTCAACAAAATCATTGAGGAAAACTTTCCCAATCTGAAGAAGGACATGTCCATGAAAGTACAAGAAGCATACTGAACACCAAATAGACTGGACCAAAGAAAAAAAGATTCCTTGAAACATAATAATAAAAACACCTAAAATACAGAAAGAAAGAATATTAAGAGCAGCAAAGGAAAAAGGACAGGTAACATATAAAGGCAGACATATCAAAATTACACTTGAATTCTCCATGGAAACTCTCAAGGCCAGAAGGTCCTGGAGAGATATTCTACAAGTACTAAGAGTCCACAGATGCCAGCCTAGGATACTACTCCCAGCAAAACTATCAATCACTATAGACTGAGAAAACATGATATTTAATGACAAAGCCAGATTTTCACAATACATATCTACAAATCAAGACCTACAGAAAGTTCGGGAAGAAAACTCCAACCCAAATAAGTTAACTATACTCACAAAGACATATAAACATATAATCCCACTTCACCAGAACCCAAGGATAAAGTAGGACAAATATATTCACAATAACACAGCAAACAACAAATCTAAAACAAACAAGCATTAACAATCAATGGTCCTTACTCTCCCTCAACATTAATGGTCTTAACTCACCTATGTAAAGACACAGGCTAACAGAATGGATACGAAGACAGAATTCATCCTTCTGTTGCATACAGGAAACAAATCTAAGCTTCAAAGATAGCCATTACCTCAGGGTAAAGGGTTGGGAAAAGATCTTCCAATCACATGGACCCAAGAAGCAAGCAGATGTAGCTGTCCTAATATCTAACAAGTTAGACTTCAAACTAAAATTAGATGAAGACGGTCATTTCATATTCATCGCAGAAGAAATCCATCAACACAAAGCCTCATTTCTGAACATTTATGCCCCAAATAAAAAGACATCCACATTCATTAAAAAAAATGCTACTAAAACTCAAAGCTCACATAAAACCTCACTCACTTATAGTGGGAGACTTCAATATACCACTCTCAACACTAGACAGGACCACCAGTCAGAAACTTAACAAAGAAACAAAAGAACTAACAGAAGTTATGTCTCAACTGGGGTTAACAGACATCTATAGAACATTACATCCTAACACAAAAGAACATACCTTCTTCTCTCCTCCACATGGAACCTTCTCTAAAATTGAACACATACTAGGTGGCATAACAAACCTCAACAGATAAAAATAAATAAATAAATAAATAAATAAATAAATAAATAAATAAATTGGAATAGTCCCCTGTTCCTTATCAGACCACCATGCTTTAAAATTGGAATTCAACAACAACACAAATTGCAGAAACCCTACAAACCCATGGAAACTGAACAATGCACAATTGTACCATACCTGGGTCAAAGAAGAAATAAAGAAAGAAACTAAAAACTTCCTAAAATAAAATGAGAATGAGGACACAACATATCCAAACATATAGGACATCCTGGTATTGGCACAAAAATAGACCAGTAGACCAATGGAATTGAATTGAAAATCCTAATATTAGCCCACACACCTATGAACACCTGATTTTTGACAAAATAGCTAAAAGTATACAATGTGGGGAGGAAAGCATCTTCAACAAATGGTACTGCCACAATTGGATGATTGTGTGTAGAAGACTGAAGATAAACCCATTTCTATTGTCATGCACAAAACTCGAGTCTAAATGGATCAAAGACCCGAACATAAATCCACCCACATTGAACCCCTTTGAAGCAAAAGTAGGAGGTACCATTGAACAAATTGGTATAGGAGACTGCTTCCTGAACATAACTCCAGGGGCACAGACACTGATGTCGACAATTAATAGATTAGACCTCCTCAAACTTATATGCTTCTGTAAGCCAAAGGACACAGCCCAGAGACTGGGAAAATATTTTCACCAATCCTAAATATGACAAAGGGCTAATCTCCGGAATATACAAATAACTGAAGATACTCATCAACAAAACACCAAATAACCTTATTAAAAATGGGGTATAGAACTCAATAGAGGAAATCAAAAAGACTGAAAGACACTTAAGAAAGTGCTCAACATCCTTAGTTATCAGGGAAATGCAAATCAAAACAACTTTGAGATACTATCTTACTCCTGCCAGAATGGCTAAAATTAGAAAGAGACACCAATGACAACTTATTCTGGAGAGGATGTGGAGATAGGGGAATATTCCTCCTCTGCTGGTAGCAGTGCAAACTTGTACAGTCATTTTGCAGATCAGTATGGTGGTTCCTCAGGAAAATGGGAATTAGTTTACCAAAGGACTCAGGAGTCTCCCTCTTAGGCATATATCCAAATGATCCACATCCATGTGACAAAGATATCTGTTCAACTTTGTTCATAGTAGATTTATTTGTAATAGCAGGAACCAGGAAGTAACCTAGATGCCCCTCAATTGAAGAATGGATAAAGAAGATTTGGCACATCTACACAATGGAATACTATGTGGAAAAATAAAAAACAATGGACTCTTGAAATTTGCAGGCAAGAAGATGGAACTTGAAGAAACCATTCTGAATGAGATAACCCAGTCACAAAAAAGAGGAACATGGTATGTACTCACTCATATATGGATCTTAGACCTAGAGCAAGGGATCACCAGCCTATAATTCACACCACCAGAGGAACTAGGATACAGGATGTATTCTAAAAGATTCATATAAAGTCCCTCACAGAGGAGGGAAGGGGTAAATCCCCCAGTGCACATGGGAAATGGGGAGGCAGTGAGGGGAGAGGGAACTAGGAGTAAGAGAAGGGGAGGAGAGGAAAGAATGTGGGAATAGGAATATTGAGTCTGGAAAAATAGAAGACAGAGGAGAGAGAGAGAGACAGAGAGAGAGAGAGAGAGAGAGAGAGAGAGAGAGAGAGAGAGAGAACATAAAAGAGGGATCCATTATTGGTTTGAAGAGAAAACTGAACCTAAAGAAATTCTAGAGACCTACAAGAATGCTGACAAATAACAATTTGAGCTTCTGTGGAAAGGCTACCATAAATGCCCTTCCGGGATAGTGAGATGAACAACTAACTTATCCATGGAGCCCTCATCTAATACTGTAAGACCCTCATAATAAGGAGTCTTCCAGTTTCGGTTGGTATCCCAAGAACTCAATGTCCAGTACAGTTGCTGCAAAATGCAAGAGGCTTTAATGAACAGGAAACGTTTGCTCAAACGGGCTCCTCCAGCACCCAGGCTAGAGAGAATCCCCCTTCTCTGGGCCCAGTTGTTTTTAAAGGCAAACACACAAGCTTAGGGAGGTGGTGGGACCCTCTGTCCATTGAGTACATGACCCTTGGAGGCCTGATGGTCTGCTATTAGGGTCAAAAGACCTTAGGGCCTGAGGGTGTGCTAATTAATTTTGTCTGGGCATACAGGAGTTACAGCTATCTCTTTGTTTCCTTATGACCCTATTCATCACCTGATGACTCACAGGAAAGGAGGGGCAGAAAGGAGGGGCAGTGTGAATTTTTGTTTTCTCAGGGCCTTTTGAGAGGAAGTTAGCAAATTCTAAGGAACAGTTATTGGTTTCCAGGTCAGTCCTTCATTAACTTTTCTCTTTTGTCCTTCAATACCTGTCAGAAACAGAAGCAAACACCCATACCTAAACACTGAGTCAAACTAGAATCCAGATGCAGATGGAGAAGACAAGACCAGGTTATAGAAAAACAGAGATAGCTGACCTGAAAAAGGAAGAGCTAACGGGCCCCCCAGACTGATATCTTGGAATCCAGCATGGGGTTGACTCAGGCCCCCCTCAATATGGGTTCAGCCAGAAGGACTGAACAGTCTAAGGGACCTCAGACAGTGGAACCAGGATGTATCCCTGGTGCACAAATGGACCTTGTGAACACATTCCCCATGGAGGGATACTGCTTTAACCTAGAGACAGGAGAAAAGTCCCAGTCCCTACTTCAAATGACCTGACAGATTTACATGACCCCACCTGGATGGCATTGCCCTACATATGTAATTGGTGTGGGGGGATGGGAGAGAGGGTGGGCAGGGTGCATGCGTGGAGGCAGAGGGTAAAAGGGAGGGTGGGAGAGGGAACTAGGATTGACTTCTAAAATAATACATTAAAAAAAAAGAAATGCAGACAATACTAACGACATTTTTAACATTCTCTAAGGTGTGTTACAAGAAACTTGTATTTATAGGCTAAGAGCATTTTTAAACACCTAAGTCTATACAGCTTTTGTGACCTTTGTCAATGACAGATTAAATGTGTGGGGTATAATTTGAGTTTACAGCAGGTTTTTCTCATGCATTTCTCATTTTTCTGATGACAAGTAGAAGAAGAACCCAGACTATAGAAAGGGAGGAAAGCTGTGACTCTGATGTGGCTCATTGGGTTCCCAGACAAGGGAGCTAGTTGTAAAGAATAAATAAAGATATATGCTTTCTTAAGTGTATGATCTCAGTGACATAGTTTCACTCTTACTCTGACACTGGGATTAAAAGCTGATTTGATTTCTATCTACATGTAGTTCAAAACATTGATTTTAGTGAAAAGTATTCATCCCACTTGCATTTTAGTAGCTGTTAGTTTTGCCTTCAGCTAGATGATCCATCTTCTAAAATGTATTGTTCTCATCTATGTATTGAGTGATTATGAGGCTCAGAAAGAACTTAGCTGATAATATGAAAAATACTAGTGCATGATTATTATAGTGATAATGTTTTAGTTAGATTGAGTTTTAAGTCAGCTATATATATATGTATATGTATATATATATATGTATATATGTATATATATATGTATATGTATATATGTATATATATATGTCCTTCTTTCTCTTGAAGCTTGAGGTTTTTTATAGGATACAGAATGCAGCAAGCCTTCTGTGTCACCCACACAACAAGTGAGATATTTTGATTTTTGTTGGTAAGATACCCCATGTCCAGTTTCAGTAACTGTGCATTAAAGTGGTATTCCAGTTACTCAGGATATTCAAGAAATGCCAACTTTTTTTTGCCCACTAGAAGCTTAGAGAAAAATCATAAACACAATGGGCTTTAATAGGAACTGACGGTAAATTCTCAGTATTTAAATACTCTTTAGAAAATTTCTTCAAGGATTCTAAAGAAGTAGGTACAGCATAAACTGTCTTTTGTCACCCCAAACCAAAATCAGAATCAAGGTCTATAACATTTTTGAAACAAATTATATTTAAAAGGCATGTAAATGCATAACATAAAGCAGCATATAAAACAATTCTGCAGATAAATTTTGTAAAATGCAATTGTATACACAGAAAATTCATATTCAGTTGTCATAGTGCTTTGATATCAGTGAGAAAGCCATGATGCTCAGACAAGTAAGCTAAGAGAACAGAATTTGGCAGAGAAATGACTCTGTTTCCATGGCAACCTGATTTGAGATTCACAAGGTGTATTTTAACCAACGTTCCTGACTTGGGGATGAACAGAAAAAAATAATTAGATAAGTAAATTGCTGAGACAGCATCCAAGAATTTTGAGTGTTTATAAGAAAAATGCTCTCACAAATACAAATCATCAGTTGATTATGAACCAGAATAATAGCAGTTTGTACCAGGCCATGATTCCTGTTTCATATTGCTGTGATTGATTGCATGGGTGTGCCTCTGTAACTGTGTCCCTTTTGATTTTGTTATTAAGTGGTATCAAGTCTGACCCCACACTGCTTCTTTATCTATGAAATGAAGATGTTGGAGCAGGTGATGTTCCAGTGTCCTAATTACACTAATTAGACTAATAGTATGGATGTTGGTGGTCAATAATTCAAGCAGTGGTATAAAGAAAATCTTTTATGATTTCTCAGTTATTGATATGTTTTTGGGCACAGGATAAGTTGGGCCAAAAAAATATTTGCTCAAGTTTGATTATGCTAAAAAGGGTCTTTAAAAAAACAAGAAAATGCAACTGTTCTCACACAATAAAGAAATGATCCCAACTCTAGTTGGGATTAGACCTGAAATACACTTGTAACTTCTCTCTCTTTCATCACAATTTATCTCCCTTTTTATGCTTGCTTATGTTCCCCTCCCCTCTGGCATTGCCCTTTATTTTAAGTCTACATGCATGGAGGCCATATACATTTCCTTATATTAAGGTCTGCATTATATATTATTAATATCACCACGGGATGTACTCTAGCTCACAGAAATGCATGTGAATCACAAATGGTGGGAGGAAAGAAGTGGCATGGATCTGCAAGGAATTAGTGAGAGGAGAGGAACATAAATATGATCAAGCACATTATAACATTTTCAAAGAATCATCAAAAATGTATTTTATTTCAAAGTACATCTTTGTGAGCCACAGAACTGTGGATTT
This sequence comes from Phodopus roborovskii, assembly GCF_943737965.1. Lineage (NCBI taxonomy): Eukaryota > Metazoa > Chordata > Mammalia > Rodentia > Cricetidae > Phodopus > Phodopus roborovskii. The sequence goes on along the minus strand of NW_026126407.1, from coordinate 37,104,170 downwards.
CCTAATTAGACCAGACAGGTAAAGATGCAGTTGATGACTTATTGTCACCAGCATTTTGGGGTTCCAAGCAATAATAGGACAATCCAAGTATGTAAGCCCTACTATAAACCAAGGTGGACAATCGGCTACTACCCCACCTTAGAAAGATACGTGTGGCCAACTCAAAGCAGAATTGCCTGAAGTCAATGAAAACAATTATTAACAGAAAACACGGTGATATATTGACGTGCTATGGTCCGATGAATTATTATTTTTATTCTTGTGTATACTAGAAACCAGGCCAAGTGCTTTGCATGTCTAGGTAAGCATTTTACCAATGGTATTTATCTTCTACTCCCCCTTCAGTGAACTTTAATTTTGCATTTAGATATTCTACATGAAAGCAAGTCCTAAAATCATCTATTCATGACTATTGGCCACTTAAGTTCTTCTGCAGAATTCCCACAATAATAGTAATGAAGCATACTGGCAAAACCCATAGCCTTTAACATGGAAAAGAAAAAAATAACAATTTATTTGAAATTCACATTTCTGTAATTTATAGTGAACAAGGGAGAGTTACTCCCTTTTCTCTAATCTAGACCTTATTTTAAGTGCCTTAAGTTATTTGCTATATATTAAAATAGAGGAAACTAAGTAAATCTGAGAGCAAGAGAGGTGGTCTACCCTAGTGAAGAGTACACTAATGCGTTGTTTGGTGTCAAATGATCAGCCAGCCCTGAAAACATACATACTAGTAACATTATAATTATAATTATAATAGACTCAAGAGTTGGTGTTTATGAATATATAAGTATATACAAATATATATATATATATATATATATATATATATATATATAATATGAAATAACAATTGATGTAAAAAGAGGCCACACAAATTTGAAGCAGAGTGGGTAGAGGTATCCGGAAGGGTTCAGAGCAATGAAAGGGAAAGGAAAAGTGTAAGTAAATTATAATCTCAAAAATAAACAAACAAACAAAAAAAAAAAAGAGGCCAAAGACAGGTAGTTCAGATTACAGGTCTATCTCCTTCACTCATGACATAATAGCATGATCAACTCAAATTTAGTTTTAAAAAAAAGTTTTAAACTTTTTTTTATCTCACTGTCCCAATGCACCATTCTTGCTCATTCTCTCTGTCTCCCCAGTTTCCTTTTCTACTTACATGTCACATTTATTCTATTCCTTTCCCTTTGTCCCCATTTCTTTTACAAGCTCCTCCTCTATAAATCTAACAGTTGATATATATATATATATATGTGTGTGTGTGTGTTCTGTTTATTTAGAGAACTCAAATTAATGTACACTAACTATACACATACATGCACTACACACACATACACACACACACACACACATCACCATTTATTTAAATATACCTGTATTTAAAGATTTATTTACACTTATTTTTCTGTGTATGAACACTTACCCTTATGTTAGCATGAACATCCCTGGTGCCTGAGGAGGTTAGAAGAAAATGTTGTACTTGCTTTAATAGGAATTGCAGGTGGTTTTGAGCTGCCATGTGGATGTTGAACTGAAGTGGGTACTTGGCAAGAGTTGTTGATGCTCTTAACTACTCAGTCCCCTCTCTAGCTCCTAACTACACATCTAAATATAGACCTTATTGCATGGGAAAAATCATGTGGTATTTGTCTCTCAAAGTCTGACTTATTTCACTTACCATAATTAGATCCAGCTGCATCAGTTTTCTTTTAAAACAGTAGTATTTTATCTTCCTCTTTACAACTAAATGAATTCTAGTATGTCTGTGTACCACCTTCTCTGTACACATTCATCTATTGATGGATGTCCACATAAGCTTGTTCTGTTCCTAAGCTATGGTGAACATGGCAGCAGTAAATACAGATGTGAAAATATCTGCATTTGTCCACTTACAGTCCTTCAGGCAAATACCTAAAAGTGACAAATCTCAGTCAAATGATAGTTCTATTTTTAATTTTCTGAGGAACACTGACCGTGACTTCCCCAGTAACAACTCACATTCTCACCAGCACTAGATAAAGATTCCTCTTTACCCCACATCCTTGCCATGACTTGTTTTCTTAATGATAACAACCATCAAATGCTACTTTATATTAAATTCACAAACACAGGGTTGTGTTGCTGTAAGTCCCTAGCATATGACTTAACAATTATGAAAGGAAATTAGGCTTACATAGACACTTGATAGTTCAAAGTAGAAGTTCATACCACTAGAACCCAGTGGCACACCAAGGCTATATTTTTCTCCTTAAAAATGTATTTAATTAAAGTATAATTTAATCATTTATATAAAATAATCATTAAACTAAATTAACCATTTCCCCCTTTCCCTTCCTTCCTTTAACTATCTCATGACTTTCAAATTCATCACCTCTTACTCTTTAATTGAGAGAGAGAGAAAGAGAGAGAGAGAGAGAGAGAGCATATGTGTGTGTGGTATGTAAATGTTACTTGATTCTGTTTATTTTTGCTTATGTGCCTGATTTTTAGAACTGAAAACTTGGAATTGGACAACAATTTAGGGGATTCTCATCCAGGGTAAAGATTCTTCCATTTTCAATAGCTCTTCATTCACTATACCTCTTCTTATAGGGATGGGTCCTGTGTAATTTCCCGCACGTATGTTGACATGTCAAATGGTAGTGTCACCATTCATGTAAGATTTCCATTGTAGAAGACACAAAAAAGGGGGGCACAGAGATTGGACCTTTTATGGGCTTTTGAAACCTCAAAATCCACCCACAATGAAACAGGTCCTCCATCAAAGACACACCTACTGCAACAAAGCCAGACCTCTTAATCCTCCCCCAAACAGTTCACTAACTGTAGGGTAGCCATACAAATATGTGAGCCTTTAGGTGCCATGCTCATTCAAATGACCACAATATATATTATATATATAATTTTCTGGGTTTCTTTCTCTGAAGAATGTACAATCAATATTGATGGCTTCTTTGATGGAACTGTAGATAGGTAGATACATGAGTAAAAAAAAACAAGAATTTAGTTAATAGCAGGAACCTTGTCATAATTCAGGAGGCAGTAAAAACATTCAAACTTTTCACTGGGTTGCTGAATTTTTGTTTGTTCTCTTGGACTCTTTTCTAATAACTCTGAACTTTAGCTGTATTCCTTTGCTCAGCGCTTGGGTAGATAACTGATAGTAAGTTTAAGGCCATTTGGTAAGAACCAAGACTTAGGGGAGCTATGTTAGTCTGTCTTTAGGAAATGGAAAAACAAAACTTTCAAAGGGGAGATGTTGCCAGGTGGTGGAGACACATGTCTTGTCTTTACTCCTAGCACTCAGGAGGCAGAGGTAGGCATGACTCAGTTTGAGACAAGCCTCTTCTACAGAGCAAGTTCTAGGACAGCCTGTGCTATACAGAGAAACGCTGTCTTGAAAACAACAAACAAACAAACAAAAAACCCAAACAATCAAACAACAACAACAACAACAAAAAAAAAACAAAATGAAACACACACACACATACACACACACGTGCGCGCGCGCACGCTTGGGGAGTACATTTATGGAAGTCAACAGTCAACTGATATCATTTCTAGCAAAATCACATTGAAGAAAATGTATAGCTGGAAGCTGAGTGTCTGAAAACAGATTTCCCCAAAATCACATATGCTTGTGTGAGCCCTAAACTGTCCACATGTGTATACTGATAGGGCTACTTGTTCAGTTTGAGATTGACTTCAGGGCTCAATCAGTGTTTCAAATAATATGGTTTGTAGCACTCATACCTTGGCAGCCCATGTGATGGTTATTGATGTTTTCAAAATTGATTACAGTCTCAGCTCCAGTCATACAGTCATAGCTCTGGAGGAAGGGACACATCATTGGGGTTGGGTGGGTGGCTCCTGCTATATAAGGCCTATGGCTCAAAACATAAGAAACAATAAAAAAATCAACTTCATTTTTTCTTATTTTCAACACACATAGAGAGAGATGAAGTCCATAGCTCTCATTTTTCAAATATCCTCTTATTTCTCTCTACCTTTGTCACACTCAGCACCCCTGTTCCTTTCATATATACCAATGTCATCACTCACCTGGCAGAAAGGAAACCAAGCAAACAAAATTCTCTACTCTCCTTTCTGTTCTTGATCATGTTGGTGAACTTGTATAATCCTTCCCTGTCTTCTCTCACCTTTTCCTAACCCTCCTCAAACCCCATTCTGGGGAACAGATCTAGGCTCATACAAATGCTAATTAATTTATTTACTGCTCATCTATATTTCCAGCCCTTTTCTTATCACCTTTACTTCCTAAATACGTGGCAATGTATCACAAATAATATCAAGTTAATATAGCTACATTTGTTTCCAAGCATAAACAATAGGAAAATACTTAGATGCAATCAGTATTGAATTTGATTGCTTTTTCTCAATTCTAAAAAGCTTCTCAATTGGAGAACTTTTTAAAAAGTTGGTCTAGAGATCCTAAGAGTGAAAGGTACTAAAAATAATATATAACCTGATACAGTCTCAATGTAGCCTTCCACCTGACCTCATTGTTTAACTGCACCATGAACTTCTAGCATATTTATCTTGATACCTTCTTAAGTCAGACTGGGATGGCTTCATTTTCCTCATAACAAGCAGAGAGAAATCATGAAAGGAATTTCAGTTGGGCAACACAACTGCATATGCATATGAGTTAGCACCAATATCCCCTGAGGAATGACACAGATGCCACTTGGTGTTTTCCAGTCTCAGGAAATGTAGAAATGCAAAATCTTTCCACAGATGCCTATTTGTATCAATCCTCTTCCTTCCATATTCTCCTCATTCACATGCCAAATTAAACAGTACTTTATCACGGTAAATAAGGATCAATTAAAGATAAGTTACATAGACTTTAGACTCACAAAGATAAGATAGATAATAAAATAGTTCTTTTAATCTTGCTAAATATTAATGGACTAAATATTGTTAACTGTGATTCTTATTGGATAACTGTTGTGTTATATATTTTGCTATGTTAAGGTTAAAACACTTCTTTTTATTTAAACGAAAAAGAGGAGATGATGGGAGATGTCATTCTGTATATGTTTCTCATACTGGTTAATAAATAAAGCACTGTTGGCCAATAGGAAAGGAAGATAGGATGGACTAGGAGACAAGGAGGAAGAGGAAATAGTGAGGTGGAGCCAAGATGGAGAGTCGGGAGAAAGCAGTATGCCGCCGGCTCCCCGGTAAGAGAAATACATAGAAATGGGTTAATAATTAAGGCAGAGTTAGCCAATAAGAAACTAGTACCTGACCAACAGCATTGTATCAAATACTGAGTCTCTGTGTATTATTTGGGGCTGGTACGGCGGCAGGACAATACCAGGCAGCAGGCGGAAAAACCGTACTCATTATAGTACTTCTTCAGAGACACTTTTCTGAACCCAAGGCCACAATTACACCTTCCATTAAAACTGTTTTCCCTCATAGAACATTTCTCATCCTCCACATTGTTCATTTAATTAATCTTTTGCTTTGTGTGAATGACTGAAGTACTGATAAAGGCAGGGGCCTCTGCTGTCTGTTTCTGTCACTGTGTCCTCAGGGCCTCCAGGGAGAAGGGGATGATTTGTTCTACAGTTACCATCAGCAAGTACTCAAGGTGGAGAATTCTAAATGGGTAGCTGCACTTCTGAAAATACAACTAAATCATTTGGCTTTGGGCCAGAATTTAAATCAGAGTGTTTGTTACAATTATAGGTGGCTGTTTAATATTATTTATGCCATGTTACCCATACTTCTAAGCACTTTACATATAGTAATTGTCAATGCTCACAATAACTTAATGAGGTAGAGAATTCCATTTTTATGTTTTTAAGTGCATTATTGGAATAAAAGTGTTTTATAATGTCTACAGTAGCATGCACTTTGAGAGTATTGCTGCCAATGATATGTTCTCCTAATCTAATATTCCAATGTTCCATTTAATCATTTCAGTGCTTGAGTTTGCCATCCATGAAAGCAATACAATGAGGTCTAGGATAGTTCCTCATTAGAATTTCTTTTTAGCTAAGACACTAGAATGGATATACCTCTAGGTTTGTCTTTTATGTAAAGTTCCCCTTTTATCAGATACCCTAAAGATCACTTAGCACTTATCTGGATGGTTGTTATCTGTGTCTGTTTCTGCTTGTTCACAGGGAGAATCTACAAGCCAGTCAAATCACTGCATATTTATAATATCAGCACTAAGGATGCCGACATAGAAAGATTATGAATATAATACCAAACTAGACTAAGTAGCAAAACTCTGAGGAAGACAGTATTGAAGGAGAAGCAAGAGGAGATAGTATGAGTGGGGAGTATTTCCAAGAATGAAAGAGAGAGATCTAAGTGTCCTGTGAAATTAACTTCATAAAAAGATAAAGGCATGAACTATAGTAGAGATTGAGTAAATTTTCACCTCCCTGTTATGTGGCAAAAATATCTATATTATCATGTTTTCTTATTATTTCTTATTTTACATATTGATCCAATTGATAACTAACCGATATGCCATCAGAGAGCCCTCATCTAGTAGCTGATGGAAACATAAGCAGACACCCACAGCTAAACACTGAGCAGAACTCCTAGAATCCAGTTGCAGAGGGGGAGGAGTGATAACAAAAGTGGTCAACACCAGGCTACAGAGACCCGCAGAACAGCTGACCTAAACAAAGGGCAGTTTATGGACCCCCCCCCCGACTGATAGCTGAGAAACCAGCATTGGACCAACTTAGTACCCCTGAGTGTGGGTCTCAGTTAGAAGGCCTGGACAGACTCAGTTAGAAGGCCTGGACATACTAAGGGACCTCTGACAGTGGAACTAGGTTGTATCTCTGGTGTACAAAAGGACTTTGGAAGCACATTCCCCATGGAGGGTTACTCCCTTAGTCTGGAGTGAGGGGGGGGGAGGGCCTAAACCCTACTCCAAATAACTTGGGAGATTTTGATGATCCCTACTGGAAGGCATCACTCTCCCTACATTAACATTTGTAAATGGAATTTATAACTGTCAAGGTCAACAAAGAATGAGTGAATGAATTAGGAATATATATATATATATATATATATATATATATATATATATATATGTTTATCCATATCCATATATGTATGCAGCAATAATTAATCAAAGAAGCCACTAAGTTGAATAAGAGCAAGGAAAAATATGTGCTTGGAAGGAGGAGAGGGAAAGTTAAAATTATGTACTTATAAACCTGGTAAAATAAAAGAAATAATTTTAAAAGGAGTAAATTAAACACAGTATTTGTTATAGACTATGTAGATCAGAGATTGTAAAAAAAATGTCCATTTTATTTTTTTACCATCATCCATGGTTACTCTTACACAAACTCAGAACTTTTTGTAAGCCAAACTGGCTAATTTAGTTTATGAAGTGTTAGTGGAATATTAAAATTGGAACTAAACTTATTCAATGATGATGACTATGGTTCTTTGAGTTTATGTTCAAAGAGATGGTAATTATATATGTATTTTGCTAATACTTTGGTGTTCATAGAAAAAGTAATAAGAACTAACATACTGGTTTTGAATATTCACACCTGAATGCATGTTTACATGCTGAATTTGGGGGATGTTACCAGATTGTGAAGGGTTTTAAAAACATTTTTATGTCTCTTCAGTCATAGTCCCAGCCAAGGTCACCCTTTTCCCTATGGGAACCCAGAGCACACACTGCTAATCACCAAGTTATTCTTTCCAGCTGAGACCTGATAGTCCTCCAAATCCTTAAATGGCCAAACAACTGATTAGGCTTGGCTGAAGAACCATAGGACAACATAGAATAAAAAATCAGGATAGTGCTTTTAGGAAATTTGGGGATTAGTGTAAATTTTCTGCAGGAGGTTAGCTTAATTTCTGCCTTGAATTGTGCAGATAATACAGACAAGAAACTCAGCACTTCAATGTTATTACCCCAGCTCCTCCCATCATTTAATACTGAGATTTTTTAATGCATCATCAAGCTGATCATGGCAATACTTCCCTGTTGTCACAGCCCTACAGAGACTGAGGTGAGAAGATTGCTGGATCCCAAGAAATTCAAAGACAACCTGGGCCATATTGCAAGCCCCCTTTTAGAAAGTAAGTAACTTAATTAAGTAATAAGTAATCTTAGTTTTTGGTTCCACATCTCCATTACCAACTTCAAAAATAAAATGGACATTATATTGAAGTATTATCTCTATGTCCCAATGATAGCCAAGTCTATTTCACTTACCACCCCTATCACACCACAAACATTCAGGTTATATATTATGAAGGAAAAGGCATATTATTAACAATGTCTCCACAGAGCTTGGTTGGAAATTGCAAACATGACAATAGGTGATAGAAGATATGGAATTCATTACAGACATCCTGGGTATGTAGAAGAAAAAGTCCTGAATTTTTCCTAGGCCTCCACCATTCTTTGACCAGTCAATGGTATCGGGACATACAAAGAAGTACTATTTTTTACAGCACCAGTATCAGAAACAAGGCATGGCCTGTTATGTAAGGTTCAGTTCATCCCTGATGAACAACCAGTTATAAATCCAGTCTCTGGGGATGTCCCCTCCAGTGTAGATCACAGGGGCTTAGGAAAGTGTCAGCAGTCAGATGTTTGCTATAGTGGTTGATTCAATTATGACAAGTTTAAGAACAAACAGAAGTGTCATGAGACAAAGAGGGTTATTGAGAGGACAAAGATCTACCCATCAGACGGAAAAAAATCCAATTCCACAAATTCAGTTAAGGTTAAAGAGAAGCTAAAAAGTACATTCATTGTCAATCAATTGGAAAGGGGAACTAGATTTAAATCAGTGCAAGACAGGGCCCATCCTAAGTCCAAGAAAGATTTTTGAAGATAAAGCAAAAACTTCACCCAACTCCACCGACTAAAATAACGTGTAAAGATGGATTTCTGAACAGTATTCTTGGAGATAGTCTTTAATCTGGAGAATGAATTTGACATAGATCCTGGAAAACAAAATTCTGTGCAGGAAGGTAGACAGTGGAAGAAAAAGTACAATGTTTCAAATCCCAAGTAGAATGCAATCAGCAAAGCATCTGTGGTCACCTATTACTGCAAGCAGCCAGTCTCCTTCAAAAATACCTATGTTCACATACTCTGTTTCCCCAGCCCCTTCATCTCATATCCTAGCTACAACAGCGAAATATCCACTAACACAGCCACTTCCCTGTAAGCTTATGGAGGGATGGAAAACAGAGTCTGCCTTGGCCACACAGCTTATGCTGTGGAAGTCATTTGCTATCAAGCAGGAGATCATTTAAAACTGATATGTGTCTACTATACACAGTGATTCATACACAGCCAGTGTCCCAGCACCCTCTAGTAATTGATAATGACATAAACTGCTCATTGTCATTGTCTCAGCCAGTGTGGCAGAGGATATCATCAAATAGTTCAGGGAAAAGACAGATTCAATAAATGAAAGGTATGACAGAGGAATACAGAAAGGTCTTTCCAAAACTACGCATGGAAACATGATAGTCCAGTTTGCTAGCTGAGAACAAAATTTGGAACCTACAGTGGTTGTGAAAGTAAGAGGTCTCCAAGATGAAATATAACCTAGAACTAGCCATAGTTTATATGCTATACAGCTTGGAGCAGAAGATGTCCAGCTCTTTGTAGAGATCCTGGGGAAGCAGCAGGTATATGAACACAATAATCAGTAGTATGCTTATTTCAAGAAGCATTCTATTTTCTACTGCTGATAAAACACCAGCTACTGAGAGATCCCAACCCCAGGAGGCAAAATGGTCTAGAAAAGGAAGCCTGGACCTGGTGAGTTACACACCAGCAGAAGCAGAACAGGGAAACCAAAAGCAGGAGCAAAGTGATGACAGGCTAGTGTACAACCAGCAAAGACAGAAGAGTGACATTCAAACCTGAAATTTCTAAGCACTGAGGTTCCACACTAGTATGCCTGGCACCAGCCCAGCTACAGACAGGATGCATAATACCAGCCTTGGCATGGACTTATACCTCTCAGGAGTCCAGAGTTTCAAGACAGATGTAAATAAGAGATACTTTGTGGTTATCACTAACATAGCCTACCTTCCCTTTTCATATCTGTGTTGGCATTGACTTATGAAACATAAAATGTAAAAAGAAATACATAAATAATCTGATATTGGAGAAGTGGTCATGCAGTGGTAAAGAGTAAGGCTCCCATGATAGCTGTTCCACAGAGATCTTCATATTTTGATGCTTTGAGGAGATGAGCCACTGTCACTGTGCAGTGTGTTGGGATCAGGAATATGGACACAGCATGTGTCATGTGCCATCGCACCAATCTGGTAGACTCTTAATAATAATTCATTATCATTTTATGAAATGAAGTCTTTTGAATTAGAACACAAATAGAGACATGTTTTTCTTCTTGGATTTAAATGATGACACCTAAAAGAAAAGACCCATTTCCTACCTTGCAAAAGACACACAGCAACAAGCCCTGGTCAGTGTAGTACTAGAAGGAAAGATTTAGAGAACATTGGCATCATAAATTCCACAACAAAGGAAACTTACTGTTTGCATTTTTCTTAAACACATTCATAAATGCTTTTGTAGAGACCCTCAGGCTCTTAGAAAGTAGAACTCAAAGAAACAAAGATGGCATGTGTTAAAGGTGAGGCTTGTATGTATTATTTATATGACAGAGTTCTTCAGGTTTAGGTACACATGAAATACAGCAGTTGGAGAGAGACCAAAACCTGCTATTCTGTGCTTTATACTATGTGTGCTGTGGCATCATTTTGTATGTTGCTTAAAGCAAAAGCAATACTGATGCAAAGAGTGATTATGCTGATGAGATTGTATAATATCGTACCAATACATTTTAGTATTTTAGAAAAACTTGCTCTTCAGTATTGATAAAATAAGTATGGTGCAGTCTGAAGTTCCTTGCCCATATCATAGAATAAATTAGAGATATTAAAATACAGGAGAGAAACACTTGTGTATTGTCAAAGAAAACACCTATCTGTCATCATAATTGTTGTTATTATGTAGAAGTATTCTTTTACATTTTTTCAAAATAAATATATTCAATATAGAGCCTATGAGATGGCTCAAAAGACAGAGGTGCATGCCTCCATACCTTATGACCTGAGTTCGCTTCCCAGGACCTACACAGTGAAAGAAAATTTTTATTTCTACAATTTGTCTTCTGAGCTCCATATGCCTTCCGTAGCATCCACAATGCTACCCCATAATTGTATTTCAAGCATTTAACAAGGAACTTAAAGATATTCTTGTAACATAATGGAATATACACATTGGTATGAGTGCATTATAATATTTTTCTAAGGATGCCAGATCATACATCTAACAGTGTCCAAAAATAAGTCTCAAAGGAAGAAGGAAGGAAGAGACATGGGGAAGAATAGATATTAGAGATTTTAATATTCTGCTTCTTAGTGTTTCATGGGCCTCATGAACTACTAAAAGAGAGAAGGAAACTTGACTGCAACTCAAGAAATGACAGAGACCCACAGGAGTATGTGTGAATCATAGGGTAATAACCACTGCCTTGACTTGACCTGTGACTTCCCAGAAGATGTAATAAAATGTCTTAGTACTGTTTGATCAAAGAAATTATTTTTCCCATTGAGGCGGTTAGATTTTAAATGAACCAGAGCCTCCTCTAACTTCTGTTAATCATTTTAGAACATTATCTCCAATATTTTAGCTGCTTGAATATCACATTCAGGTTTTACTCAGAAGTTCCCCCACATGGTTAGAGCCATCTGTGGTCAACTGGGGTCTGAAAACATTAATTAGAAAATTCTAGAAAAAAAAAAACAATTCAACAATTCAAGAGTTTTAAATTGTGCAATGCCAATTCATATAATAAAGTCTTCAGTGTCTCCTTGGATGATTAATGTCCTGGAAAGGTCAGTTCAGTCAATAAAATGTTTGCTATACAAGCTTGAGGACCTGAGTTCTGATCCTCAACACCAACACAAAAAGTCCCACATAGTTGTTCAAAGCCTCTCATGTCTGCATTGGTAAGGCACTGACAGGGTCCCTGATGCTTTTTACCTGTCATTCAGTATCAACTGATACCCTAAGTTTAGGGAAAGATGCCATCTCAAATATAAGATTGTAATAGAAGAAGACAGTCATATAACTATATCTATATATGTACATATATCACACACATGCACACACTCAAGCACATATAAACACACATACTTCTATATAAATATGTGTGTGCATATAATCACAAAATATGTGAATATTGGTAAGTATTGAGCTGGGAGATGGTCCAGAGATTGAGAGCACTTTTTAAAAAATTAAAAAATAGTATTGATCATTAGAATAAAAATAACAATTTTGTTTACTGATGTATTTGATTATTGTTTAGTTAATAGGGACATTCTTTCCCTGTTTTAGAGTGCTGTACTATGCCTTAGGAAAAACAATGGGCATGTCATACATGGTAGGTAAAACTGATGCTATTGCTTTGAAATGTGTAAATGAATAGGTTTATGGAAAGCTGAAAATGGTTAACCCTTTTTCATTGCAGAACCGCTAAGTCAGGTTCATTAGTTCTGGCTCCACAGGCCTTCCCATAGACCTTTATGCAACTTCCTCAGTCTGTTCCATTATATGCCTGAGTACTTCTATCAGCTCTGAGGTATTAAATCAATAAACTCTGGTCTGCTTCAGGCTTTTAGAATTAGCTTCTAATGCCTCAAGTTACCTAATGCCTAAAAGGTACCTTTTTTATTTCTAAATTTCCCTCCCAAATCACAGACCCAATTTCTATTTCTGTCTATGACATTACCTGATAGTCAGTGTAAAGAAAACATTAAAAGTAACCCAATTTTAAAAAGTTTAAAAAGTACTCAACATCTTCAAATTTTCTTTTTCTTCTTTTTATAACTAAATTTCTTTCTTTCCTTCCTTGTTCCTTTCTTTTTTCCTTTTCCGTCCTTCCTATACTTTCTACCTGCTTTACTCCCTTCCTCTATTTCATTTTATTTATCCTTTTCACATATATTACATTCTGACTGTAGTTTCTTCTCCCTCTATTACCCCTAGTCCCTTCCTCTGCCTACTCTTTTCCCTAACACACTTATTCTCCACTTCAGTTAATAACAAACAAACAAAATAAACAAACAAAAAAGAGTAGACAGGATACAATATGATTAGACACAAACCCTCATACCAAAGCTCTCTCTCTCTCACTCTCTCTCTCTCTCTCTCTCTCTCTCTCTATATATATATATATATATATATATATATATATATATATATATATCAATCAAACCTATACAGGGTCTATGTTTGATGTTTCAGTCTCTGTGAGCCCAGATGAGAAAACTAAATTCCTTTTTTTTTTCCTCATGATATCCAAGTCACTTTGGGAATTAGTAAACAAATTAAATATCTTCTTGAAAGTTAAAAAGTATTTTGACAGGGGTTCCTTGGGAAAAAATGAATGACTTTATTATGCCCTACAGACATTACTACTTTAGCAGAAAGCTAAATTCCCTTTGAAGCTTGTCCAATCTTGCCAGCAAGTGATCATCAATTCGATATTTCTGTGAATAAACATCCAATTTCCTGCAATAATTTGCAGATACAATTTTGGCTCTCTCTGTGCATCTGTCTTTATGCAACTGCGTATAGCAGCAATATTTGTTATTATTATAAACTTGCTGTGTATATATAATTTTAAATGGTAATTAGGAAATAAATCACCTTTAAAACTGAAGAAAAGATTGGTAGGGTCCATTGGGCATGAATAATCCTATTTATGTTTGAAGTTGAATTTAAACTATAAGAACAAAAACAGACAAATGAAAATGCAGGCAATGGATTATATATATCATATGTTTCCTGACAGTGAAACTGGAAACACACTTTGAAACTGATTAGTGTATATTTTTTCCTATAGAATGGAAACAGAGAAGGATGACAAAGTACTTGAACTTCTAATTTAACCATTTGTATTAGGGATAAGGCTCTCTAACAGCAATTAAACTCAAATAGAAAAATTGTTACTTCAAAACAAGATATATTGTTTGATGTGGAAGGAATATAAAATATTTTATTATTGTTGTTATGCATGAATGTCTAACTTTGAAATGCAGGTAATATTCTGTCAATGGAATCTGGCACAGAGCAAATGGCAAGATCAAGGTTTGGAATTCATATTCTTTTTTATTTATTTATTTATTTTATATAACCAACATTTAACTGAAAACAAACATTTATAGACAATATTTGGGAATTTGGGCGTCGTTCTTTCCAAACTACTTCCTGCTGGTAAGGGACGCTGTCATGGGGGATTCTAAGAAGATGCAGAAATCCTGGCTGTAGTCTGTAAGGCTGCTTTGTCCAGCTGTTTTGAATGTAGGAATTCATATTCTTTATCATTGTATTTGTTCATCATGTTATTAAAAGGACAGAGTGGAGATACTTTGAACAGAAATAAATGTTGCAGATGATCATACATTAATTTATGAATGGAAAGTATATGTTGTACCCTTTCACATTATTTTCCATTCAAAAACCAACTCCAGTAAAAAGGAAGAGGTAGGGAAAGAGAGAGAATTTTCTCAGCATATGATGTAACATCATACACCACTAAACCATAATGAAATGTAGATGCAGCCTATTTTGGAACAACATTCAAGAATAAGCTCCTAAAGGCAATATTTGAAAAGGACCTGGACTAAATATAAAAATTTAAATGACTATTGGCAAGAAAACAGGAAAAATCTCTGTTATAAGTAATTAATCATTATGGTTCTTTCTTCTTATGAGGTGAGCTTAGATCTCATGTGAGAAATCACAGATGATTAGGAAGCACTATTCCCCTGTATTCCCTAGATGGCACTTAGCTATCAGCCCATCCTGGCAATGAAGAGGTAAAGGCAGCCAGCTGTATGACTGAGACCACAATCAAAAAAGGATAATCTCAAATCCAAGAATATTTCTTAGATAAGGCTTTGCATTCTGAACCAAGAAGATGGGTAATTTGAAAAGGGGACTATGATAGTCAAGCTTGTAGATTATAGTTCCAGGGAGGATCTGCCTCTAGGGAATGGAAAACATATTTTTCATTTCAGAGACTTGAAAAACCACTGTTTTAATTCAAATGTGGGCACCAGCCATTTTAGCTTTTTCTCTAGGCTGATGCCCATTTCCATAGAATTGAAAAATAAAACCTATTTTACTTTCACTCGTATCTTTGTTTTTCTTTTTTAATGGAATGAGGGTCTCATTTCTCATATCAGGAACAAGAATAAGCTGCCAACCTTTAACAGTGGAATTGAAAGGAAAATGGTGCTTCTAAATCTAAATGGCAAAATGGAAGACAAGTAGGTAGTAGTGTGGGAAGATATTGGAGGAGCAACCTTTGCAGATGGGAACTCTGAATTTGCAGGATAATTTAGCCAAATACCAAGGAGCTCAGACTTTTGATGACAGATTTATGGTCAGCTACCACGTTGTTTCCCATATCTCTTCCATTCTACAAGTGGTCACAATGGCTGGTTAGCTCCTGTCTCTCTTACTGGTCGCCAACATGTTTGAATATAAATATTAAGCAAATAAATATCAGGCAAATTGGATGATAGCTGACTCTAAAAAGTTAGGGAACAGAGTTCCAGCCAGCAAGATCCTTTACCCCCAAAGCAGGGACTCTGCTAAAGAAAAAAACAGCCTGGTATTGGCATAAAAATAGACAGGTAGACCAATGGAATAGAATTGAAAATCCTGATATTAACCCACACTCCTATGAACACCTGATTTTCAACAAAACAGCTAAAACTACACAATGGGGCGAAGACAGCATCTTCAACAAATGGTGCTGCCACAGTTGGATGAGGGTATGTAGAAGAATGTAGATAGACCCATGTCTGTTACCATGCACAAAACTCAAGTCCAAATGGATCAAAGACCTCAACATCAATCCAGCCATATTGAAACTCTTAGAAGAGAAAGTAGGAAGTACCCTTGAACAAATTGATATAGGAGACTGTTTCCTGAACATAACTCCAGGGGCAAAGACATTGAGAGCAACAATTAATAAATGGGACCTCTTCAAACTTAGAAACTTCTGTAAGGAAAAGGACACAGTGGACAAGACAAAACAGCACCCACACAGACTGGGAAAAGATGTTCACCAATCCTATATCCAACAAAGGGCTGATCTCAAAATATACAAAGAACTCAAGAAATTAGTCAACAAAACACCAAAAAACCCTATTAAAAATGGGATACGGAACTGAAGAAAGAATTCTCAATAGAGGAAATAAAAAAAGGCTGAAAGACACTTAAGAATGTGCTCCACATCCTTAGCTGTCAGGGAAATGCAAATCAATACAACTTTGAGATACCATCTTACTCCTGCCACAAAGGCTAAAATTAGAAGCACCAATGATAACTCATGTTGGACAGGATGTGGAGTAAGGGAAACACTCCTCCACTGCTGGTGGGAGTGCAAACTTGTACAGCCATTTTGGAGATCAGTATGGTGGTTCCTCAGGAAAATGGGAATTAGTTTACTACAGGACCCAGAAATCCCCCTCTTAGGCATATACCCAAATGATCCACATCCATGCAACAGAGACATCTGTTCAACTATGTTCATAGCAGCACTATTTGTAATAGCAAAAACCTGGAAGCATCCTAGATGCCCCTCAATTGAAGAATGGATAATGAAGATATGGCACATCTAAACAATGGAATACTAACTATTCTGCATAAAAAAATAATGGTATCTTGAAATTCGCAGGCAAGTGGATGGCACTTGAAGAAACCATCCTGAATGAGGTAACCCAGTCAAAAAAAGAGGAACATAGTATGTACTCACTCATATATGGATTTTAGACCTAGATCAAAGGATCACCAGCCTATAATTCACATCACCAGAGGAACTAGGATACAAGGTGTATTCTAAGAGATTCATATAAAGTCCCTCACAGAACTGGGAAGAGACAAGTCCATCAGAGCACAGGGGAAGTGAGGGGGCAGCAAATGGAGAGAGAAGTAGGAGAAAACGAGGGAGAGGAAAGGAAATCAAGTTCTACCAGGAAGATTCAGCCCGGTTAGAAATAGAAGATGAGAGAGAGAGACAGAAAGAGAGAGAGAGAGAGAGAGAGAGAGAGAGAGAGAGAGAGAGAGAGAGAGAGAGAGAGCATAAACGAGGGAGCCAATATTGGTTTGAAGATAAAATTGAACACAAAGAAAGGTCTAGAGAACTACAAGACTGCTGCCAACTAACAATTTGAGCTTCTGTAGAAAGGCTACCATAAATGCCCTTCCTGGATAGTGAGATCAACAACTAACTTATCCATGAAGCCCTCATCTAATGCTAGTTGGAAACAGTAGCAAACACCCATACATAAACACTGAGTTGAACTAGAACCCAGATGCAGACGGAGAGGACAAGACCAGGTTGCAGAAACACATAGAGAAATCTTCCTGAGCAAGCAGGAGCTAACAGGCCCCCAGACGGATAGCTGGGAAGCCAGCATGGAACTGACTCAGTCCCCCCTGAATATGGGTCTAAGGCAGAAGGACTGAGCAGTCTAAGGGACCTCAGACAGTGGAGCCACGATGTATCCGTGGTGCACAAAAGGACCTTGTGAACAAATCCCCCATGGAGGGATAACTGACTTAACCTAGAGACAGGAGAGAAGCCCTAGTCCCTACTTCACATGTCCTGTCAGATCTACATGACCCCAACTGGGTGGCATTCCCCTACTTATGGAATTGGGGTGGGGTATGGAAGGGGAATGTGGTTAGGGTGCATGTGAGAGGGCAGAGAGGGTGAAGGGGAGGGAAGGAGGGATGGAGGGAGGGAGAACTGGGATTGATATGTAAAATAACAAATTTTAAAAAATGCTCTGACTCAAAAATTTAAGTTCAAGGATAAGTTACTGGGGAAAAGGATTTCTATTTTTGTTTCCACAGAAAATGAAAAGCTATGGATTCCTTCCAGACTAAGGTGGTTTGATCAAGCCTGGCCACCTGAAAAAGAGTACCAAGTGATCCTACATTCAAGACATCTGGACAAAGCAGCCTTGCAGACTATAGCCAGGATTTCTGCATATTCTTAGAATCCCCCATGACAGCGCCCCTTACCAGCAGGAAGTAGTTTGGAAAGAATGATGCCCCAATTCCCAAATATTGTCTATAAATGTTTGTTTTTATTTAAATGGACTTGTTTATGAAAATAAATAAATAAATAAATAAATGGTTAGGGAAAAATATTATGGAACATTTGTATTGGAGCATCTTTGACTGTAAATGAAGAACAAAATATTCAGGTAGTTTGTGTGGATAAGTGGATGATTGTATTAGTATGCAGCTTCTTTCTGGGTCATGCATTTTCCACATTTCCATAAAAGAAATGAAGAAAGACAAAAATGCTATTATTTCAGCCCATGTTTTGTCAAACTAATATTTGTCTTTCAAGCATAGTATTGACATTTTGGTAGAACAACAGGAGATTTTTGAGACTTGTTATCCTGCATGTTTACACACCAAAGTACTTCAAATAGAGTATCCTTTTTTAAGATTACTGCATCATCTTACCTTTTCTTTGAGGCAGCACAGTAAGACAAATAATAGGATATTCTTCATATTTGAGATACGAAGATTAATATTAATCTAGGCTTTCCCAGTCAATATAAGTAACCTCAATCAAAGTAAAATCATAATTAAAAAGTAAATAGTATTAATAATGTTCCATATGAAATGGTGGCAAAACTTTCTCCATGACTCACTAATAATATTTTTGTGCAGAATTTTATCTTCCTAGTCATTGCCTAAATTTTATTTTCATAGCTCCTGTTAATTCTTGACAGCTCAGATTCATATTGCATGTTTATTTATATACTCAGTCCAGGCTAAAATAAATGGTAACTTATTGGGCTCTGTGTACTCTGAAATAAAAGTATATGGTGGAATGGGGCCTTACTGTGTCTAGTTAAGTTAGGTAACCAAGAGCTATGGCAATAGCCTGGATTACTTTGGCTGATTTGGGAAGTTCTGACCAATAACAACTAAGGTAATCTTTGTCTGACATTGGGATTTTCATTCATTATGACTGTACAGATGAGTACAATTCTGTTGTGTAAAGTTACCACATTTTCTTTATCCATTTTTCATTTGACATATGTCTACACTGATTCTGTTTCCTAGCCATTGTG
Organism: Phodopus roborovskii; assembly: GCF_943737965.1. Lineage (NCBI taxonomy): Eukaryota > Metazoa > Chordata > Mammalia > Rodentia > Cricetidae > Phodopus > Phodopus roborovskii. The sequence continues at coordinate 37,084,958 of NW_026126407.1, read as the reverse complement.
AATAGAGCAGCAATAATATGTGTTTAAATATGTATTTAGAAAGATATGTAATCTTTTGGTTAAATGCCAAAGAGAGGTAAAGGTGGATCACATAGTAAGTCAATTTCCAACTTTTTTTTTTTTTTAGAAAGTTCAAGACTTGGGTATGTGTATTATTTTATACACACCAGCAATAGTATATAAATGTTTCCTATTCCTCATATTCACATTGACATTTGATGCCTGATGCCATTCGTATTCTTCATAGTAGTCATACTGATGGGAAGAGACTGAATCTTAATGTACTTTAATATGATAGTGCTTAATTACTTTGATGTACTTTTGAAAATCTTAATGTACTTTGATGATAATAGTCATCATTATATGATACCTAAGAATGTTGAACATGTTTTTAGAGAGTATTAGCCATTTCATTTTTTTGTGGAGAATTTAATAATGTTGCTTTCATAAATAAACATATAGTCAAGCTGCCTTCTAAAATTTGCATCATATATATATATACATACATACATCCTACCATCATCCTTAGATCTGTATTGCTCTCATCCTTGATCAGAGGATCTGATTGCAGTGGACAGGGATTAATGTAGACACATAACTGGCCATGGTGCTGAATATGAGTGATTATGAGTAATCAGACATCTATATCCACTTCCCCCAAAGGCTCATGTGACATCACAGAAGAGGGAGCAAAAAGAATATAAGAGTCAGAGGATGAAGGGGAAGAGTGTTGTGAAATACTCCCTAGGGACATAGCATGATTGTTGTAAATATGAACTCATAGCAGTTGTGGTTACTTACTAAAGACCTGTGCAAGGTAAATCATGTTTAAAATTCTAGCATGGTGGACCTGCAGAGAAATTGACAAGTGAACACTGTTGAGTGACAGTTGTTTACCTTTGAAACATGGCCATTGTTAGATCTCCATTGTCCTGTGAATGATCTTACCCCTTGCCTTTAGGGAGTACCTGGGCCCTAGTTTTCCTCAAAAATAGCTCCACACTTTGGTTGGAACTCATTGAGATGCCACAGACTTATGGTAACTCCATTATCTACCAATGCATAGGATCCACAGGAGGTCATAAATGAAATACATCAATTTGTCAGATGATCTATTTGATTACATTGCATTGTGTTCACTAACAGCATCTATAGAAAGTAGAAAAATGACAAGGGTCCTTGAATTATCAAAGGGTTTGTTCAATTCAAAAAACTGGTTTAAGAGTATATAATTAGGGCATGGTAAAACAAACATGATATTGTTTTTCCTTCCTATATGATATAATATTGGATGTCATTGCTATTCAAGACAAATTTTTTTATATAATTTTTTATTTAAATTTAAAACAAGCTTGTTTCACATATCAATCTCAGTTCCCTCATGCTCTAGCAATCCCATGTGCCCCCACCAACAACCCCCATCCCATTCCCTTTCTGCTCCCCAGTGAGAGTACAGCCTTTCATGGGAACTCTTCAAAGTCTATCATATGATTTGGAGCAGGGCCCATGCCCTCCCCATGTTTCTAGGCTAAGACAGTATCCCTTTATGTGGAATGGGCTTCCATAGTTCGTTCTTATATTAGGGATAAATACTGATCCATTACCAGAGGCCCCATAGACTTCCAAGTCCTTTCAAATAACACTACATTTAGGAAATCTGGGTCAGTTCTCTGGTGGTTTCCCAGCTATCAGACTGGAGTCCATGAGCTCCCCCTTGTTCAGGTCAGTAGTTTCTATGGGTCCTCCAGCCTAGTTTTGACCCCTTTGCTCTACACTCCTACCTGTCAAGACAAAATTTTTAAAGATTTATTTTTATTTTTGTGTATACACTCATGTTTATATATATATATTATGATTGGGTACCTACAAAGCCAAGAGGAGTGTATCATAATTCAAGACTTGGAATTACAAGCAGTATGCGTTGCCTAGTATGAATGCAGAGAAGAGCAATCACTCTTAAGCACTGAGACTTCTCTGCAGCCCCTATACAATTCAATTTTACATGCAATTCATACTGTTTAAGAATAAAAGTCTATTGTAGAGGACTCTGGAATTTTAAATTTATATAAAATATGAATGTAAATGTATTAAAACAGAAAACTTGAAATAATTATAACAATTACACATATGTAATTCTATATCAACTAGACAATAACAGGTACTAGATGAGGGCTCCATGATGATGGATAAGTTAGTCGTTGATCTTATTATCAGGGAAGGGCATTTATGGTAGCCTTTCCACTGTTGCTCATATTGTTAGTTGGGTCAGTCTTGCACATCTCTGAACATTTTTTTAGGTTCGCTTTTCTCTTCAATCCTATAACGACTCCCTCTTTTATGTTCTCTCTCTCTCTCTCTTTCTTCTCTCTTTTACTCCTCCCCTGACTCAATCTTTCTAGTCTCACATTCTTTCCCCTCTTTCTCCTATTACAAAGGTATCTTGCAGCATTTGTGCTACCTGAGCCTGTGGCTGTGTGTCCACATCATTTCAAAACAGCAAAATGACATAAGATGCCAGACACAGAAAATAAAACCCAAATAAAAAGGGACTGTAGGTTTATGATCTGCATGTTTTTGATACTCTGTTTTGTTTACATGACACAAAAAGTTGGCTGTGTGACTTGTTTTAGTGTGCTGTTTCTGTTGACAGTAAGCATTCCTGCTTGTCATCTCCAAATCAGCTCGTCTAAGCCAAATCTAACACAGTGCACTGGCAAACATCAGAAGGTGTCTACCACATTCCCTTTCTTATTCCACATGTGCTTTGCAGATGCAGCTGGAAAATAGCTGGGAAGCCAGAAGGCACACTTTTTCTGCTTGTTCTCATTCTTCTGTCCTATCACATCCAGATCAGGTATTATAACTGCATCTTCCTACATATTTGAAGCACTGGATTGTGTTTTACTTCTGGAATTAAACAAAATCTTGTTTAAAATAAATGTGCTATCTGAGACATATGCTTGTTTGTGGTTCTGATTGTTAGATTCTAAATTCTTACAGATTACAGAGTGGTGGGATGAATTAATAATGGAAGAAATGTCATCAACTGGGCAGGAATACTTATCAGTTAAATAGTAAGAAAATGAGCAAATGAGCTCAGTTAAATGAGCAAAATCTGTATAAGCTATGGAAAGGCCACAGTGTATTTGTTATGTTGACTAAAATACTAATTTGGTATCATTACAGGTGTTGAGGTATGTATGATTTACTTCAATAGATACATGTTACTATTTTTTACCGTGTGTGTGTGTGTGTGTGTGTGTGTGTGTGTGTGTAAAGTGCATGTATGCATAAGCTTGATATCACAGAACAGTTGTCAAAGACAGAGGACAATGTCAGATATGTGTGCATACCTTCCACCTTGCTTGAAACAGAGTCTGTTGTTCATAGTTGTGTGTCTCAAGCTTACTGGTGCCTGAGCTTGACTCTGCCTCACATTTCAATGCAGAAGATCTGTCAGCTTTACATGGGTTTTGGTGACCTAAACTCAGATCCTCATACTTGTGAGACGAGCACTTCACCTTCCCTTGTTGTATCCTATAGATAACTCTTTATCTATCTTTATCACCTGTAATTCTATGACTAACATTTTTTCTAATCACATATAATCTGTGAGTTACACCCTTCAGAGTTGGAGAATGAGGCACATTAACAAGATGACATGGCACTGCTGAAATCCTGGATCAAGTTGTACCTGATGCCATTTCATTAGTTTCTTAAATTCTTTTCCTCTTCCCTCTTACTACCCATTCTTTCTTTTCTCATTCCTTAAGCTGGTTTTATTTTTGTCAACTGAGTTCTTATTGACTAAATCTGAGTCTTGCAAATCAGGTAGATGTGTATAGATTAATGCAATTAGGTATGGAAAGTTGAGCTTATTGCCACACAAGTTGTAATCAGACTTAAATTTAAAAAGAGAGCAAAGCACATGTAACCAGGAAGATTGAGTCAGGGTAGGAAAAGAAGACAGGAGAGAGAGAGAGAGAGAGAGCGAGAGAGAGAGAGAGAGAGAGAGAGAGAGAGAGAGAGAGAGAATGTAAATGAGGGAGCCATTATTGGTTTGAAGAGAAAACTGAACCTAAAGAAAGGTCTAGAGACCTACAAGACTGCTGCCAACTAACAATTTGAGCAACTGTGGAAAGGCTACCATAAAAGCCCTCCCCAGATAGTGAGATCCACCATCATGGAGCCCTCACCTAATACCTGTTGGAAACAAAAGCAAACACCCATAACTAAACCCTGAATCAAACTAGAATCCAGATGCAGAGGGAGAGTCCAGGTTGCAGAAACACATAGAGATAGCTGACCCGAACAAGGAGGAGCTACTGGGCCCCCAGACTGATAACTGGGAATCCAGCATGGGACTCTCAGACCCCCTGAATATGTGTCTTAGCTAGAAGGTCTGAGCAGTCTAAGGGACCTCAGACAGTGGAAACCGGATGTATTCCTGGTGCACAAAAGGACCTTGTGGACACATCCCCATGGAGGGATACTGCCTTAACCTAGAGACAGGAGAAACGTCCTAGTCCCTACTTCAAATGACTTGACAGATTTACATGACCCCACCTGGATGGCATTGCCGTACATGTGGCATGTGGAATTGGTGTGGGGGTATGGGAGGGGAGGGTGGTCAGGGTGCATGTGATGGGAGAGAGAGGGTAAGAGTGAGAGAGGGAGGGAGAGAGGGCGTGGAAACTAGGATCGACATGTAAAATGAAATAATAAAATAATAATGATAGTAATAATAATAATAATACTTATTCAGTTGAAAACAAAACAAAATAAAATAAAACAAAAAATAAAAATTAAGCTAGTCAAGCTTACGTTCATTACTTAAAAGTTATCTTAGTAAACACATTGCACTTGAAGTTTTAACATTAGTACCATAAATGGTATAAAAGCTATAGAAGTATAAAAAGCCTTCATAGAAAAACTTTAACTTATTAATAACTATATAAAATTCTGTGCATGATTTAATTAAAAGTTGGGTAAAATGTAAGTGCTGAGGCATTTGTTCCATAAAATATGAATGAGTTACAGCCAAAGCTTCTTTCTTTCCTCTTTTAATGACCTACATATTATAAACCAAAAGTACATTTCTCTTGGAACCTGAGCCTCGTGGATAACAGTTTGCCTAATTTATTTGGCATTTTGCTGCTAACTTTTAATTATGACTCAAGCAGCAGTCATGGAAGAATGAGAGCTATGGTAGAGTGCCTTTGGCCATGCCATAATAAGTTCCCATAGAAAAAAGTAAAACTTCGCTTTTTTTAAAAAAGGAGCTTAAAGAGTAACATTTTACACAAACTCACTCAGAAGAAAGCACAACTAATACTTTAATATTTTGAATGTGATAATCACTCATTCCTTGCTAGCAAATTCACAGCTGATATTCTGAACTATAGGGGATTAGAGAGATCTTTATTTCCTGATTTCACATGAATTTTGATTTGCTTAGCTTTAAGATGTACCCTAAAGCTCCCTTGGAAATAACTCTTGACAATAGCATACATCAAGATATTCACTCCATCATGCATCAGAGAGACCCAAATGAGAACCAGAGGCTGCAACCTGAGTGTTTGACCAACTGGTAGATTTCTTTGGAACCACTGAGGAACACCAATGGATTTAGCATGAGAGCACCTGGCCAAATGAGTTTTCAATTTATGTAATTATGTAGATATATTGAGATATATTCTATATCCATGTACTTTATTGAACCTTGGCTAGTGAAATAGCGTTTGTTCTCAAGTAATCATCCTGATTTGACTTATTCATATTTTAGTCCACACTGAACTTCCTATTCATTCCAGGCTCATGGAATCTTAACTCCAACTCATGCTTTATTAGGAGAAAAGTTTGAGTGGTTCTAATAACTCTCAGAGACAAAAGTGGTACCAAAATTTGCCTAAGATGGATTAAAATTGTTTTATATTATAGTTGTGATACATTGTCACTAATTAGATTTGTTTATTGACAATTCCATACAGTCTGTGGATTCTCTTTACTCTTACCCTCGTCCTCAAAATTTCATCCTTTTCAAATTTTCATTCCATATCCCTTAGCCCTATACTCTTTCCTGTAAGTTCCTTTCTCATATCCATGCCATTTTGGGTTTTTGACCATTTGACTTTAATAAGGTCTATCTGTGTGGCCATAGGTTTCATAGTCTGAAGCCTACTGGATTCACCATTTGTTTCATGACTTAAGGCAATGACATTCTTTACCCCAGAATCCATCATTGCCAATAAATATCTCAGCATGAATGATGTTATAATTTCATTTGTGCTGTTATGACAAATACCCTGATAAAAGGCAACAGGGAGGAAATAAGTGTTTTTTGTAGTACAATTCTAAGATAAATCCCATCAATTGGGGGAAGGCAAGGCAGGTACTCAAGTAGTTGGTAACATCACATCCACATTAAAGATCAAACAGGGAATAAATACATCTTGGCTTGCTTGCTTTCAACTCTCTTTTACTGTTCAGAATATCCATGTAGGGAATAGTGTTAATCAAAATAGACTGGGTCTTTCTAGGTCAGTTAACAATCAAGACAATTACTGTAGAAAAGCCCACAGACAAACCACATCTAGATACTTCCTCATTAATACTCTCTTCCCAGATGACTTTGAGTTATTAAAACAAATGACTATAGAGTCCCCATGAGCCTCTTCTCAATTCATGACTTGTTATTCACAAATCCAGTTTTATGCATGCCCAACACAGAAAGCTACAGCTGCTGTGAGATCTTGTTAGCAATGGCTGTCTCTTCTCTAAAATTTTCCCTGAAACTTGGACAAGGTGCTATAAATGTCATATTAGGGTTGAATACAAAACTAGCATCATTTCAAGAATATAAGGCAAGATAGAATGGGTATATCAGCAAACATCTCAAACAGCACCATCAGGACTCATTTTCTCAATGAACCATGCCTTTCCTCTATTTTGGAGACATTTGATCAACCTATTATCACACAGAGCAGCCAGGTCCATCAGGCTTTTATATCATCCTCTCAGTGTTCAATAACAAAAACAGTATTACTTGCCTAACTGTTCCAGAAAAACTTCAAATATTAAATTTCACTGCACTAGATCAATTGAGTCATTTTGTCATGCCTGTGTGGTCAGAAGAGGAAATGTATCGATTTTCTGGGGCTGAGTAATATACTCATGTTTAGAGCCATATAATGAATGATTCCAAAATTTAAAATCAACATTCTAGTATTAGTATTGTCATTATCATTATTATTATTTGAAAGAAGAACAGGTGAGTGTGAAGAGACAAATCATAAAGGAGCAATTTTCCTTTACACATCCTCTGTAGTGCTATTAGGAAAACTGAGGTACTCCTGTGATCAAACCATTACTTCTTTTCAGTACTTTCTGTAATGCTCGATAAGAAAAAATTGCAGCAATTGCAAAGATTACAAATTGTCATAACTTACCAATCTCTGTATCACACACAACCAATTCTTTAGGCTACATCTCTACAGATCTGTGATGATTAATCAAGATCAAAGTAGTATCACTAAGGGGAAATGATGATTGTATAGTCAATCCCAAGAGAGACATTTCTAGTTTAAATAGTTCAAATAATCAGAGTGTAATTTTCCCAAATTCAAAGAGCCTGTCCATCAATAGAGAGTTGAAGCAAAACTCTTCCTAGGAGAGTAACTGCAGGAAAGAAATTGATTATGTCAAGTTTCACATTAATGTTGATTACTATTCTTTGATGTCCTTCAGATCTTTCTTGAGAAAAATATGATCAAGTTGTGGCAAAGAGCTCTTCATATCTATCTCTAATTAAGGTTCCTTTTATTGGCCTCATACAGTCTGGTTACAAAAGATTTTATTATTTGAATATCTGTCACTTGACTTCAAACACAGTTTACTCTTACTTTTTCAAGGAATATTTTAGAATCTTCAGGCATACTTTGAGAACAATGGTTGAAAGGAATCCAATGGAATAAGACACAAAAAAAAATGAATGATTTGGATCACCACACACATACATAGTTGCACTTACTTAGGATAAATTCTCGAACATGAAACTATTGAAACCCAAATAGACCATAAGATTAAGTGAAATAGAAGTGAAATGCTGAAGTAATCCAATACTAATTTAGTGGTCATATGTAATGTGGTAAAATAAAAGTAATTGTCAAACTCTATCATATGCTCAATGAAAAACAAACAAACTGATAAGTCATAGCAGTCAACATCCTTAGATGGATGACTCCACATAAGCACTGTAGAATCCATTCTATCTATTCTGGGTTTTCAAGAAAACCTTAGATGTGTGAGGAGTAAGTTTCTAGGTACACATTGAAGACATAGAACTCAGATGTTTTCAGCTCTTTAGCTGTGTGGAGGTTGATTACATTCCCTATTTCATTTTAAGTATCTGTCAATGAGCCTTGTACCCACTGACAAATTGCCATCTACCTATTTACCTCTATGATCCAATGTTTCAGGCCCTTCCACTAATACTTTTCACCTCTTCTATTTGCCCCTTCCCATTCTTACTCCTCCAAATAACTCAAAGATATCGCATACTTGGCATTGACTTTCCTTTGCATTTCTGAAAGTTCTTTAAAGGCTCATTAAACATCTGATTGCATTTTATGGCACTGAGTGATGATGTAAAGTGTTTGCATTGGGGGTCATATTTTAAAATATTTCAATGCAATTACAGAAAAACCAACAAGGTTGGTAACTCCCTATGCATTAAACTAACTTTTGGGTTTTCAGCTTCCAAGGAGAATGAAAGGTATGTCTATTTACAAGGCCAGAGAGATTCCCAGCTAATTTTAAAATTATTATTTCTGGTCTAGGAGTATATGATTCATGTTTGCAAATTGAAAGAGGAATATGCAAATTAAGCCAATTCTCAAAACTTACTCCAAGCAATGAATTATTATACCAATCAACAAGCACAAATATTACTATATTTCCATGTGATTTTAACTTGTGTGTTGCCTTCATACCCACCATAAAACATTATTGTGAACAGAAATGGGTTAATCCTTAAAACAGAGCTACCTGATAAGAAACAGATAACTGGCCAACAGCATTATATCAAAAAAAAAAATTATTGCTTAGTTCTGTTTCAAATTCACCAGACTCACATTCCCTAATTTTCTCAGTTCCTAGGTCCCCTAGGAAAGTAAGTAACTTCCAAATAAGAAAAGTGAAAACATCTCCACCTATCCTCATTACTTTCTCTTACTCCCAAATTCTTTCCCTAAAATTTATATTTTGAAATCTTATAATTCTTGTCTTCAAATATGACTCCCTTTAATGATATAGTCTCTATCAAGGTAACTATTTCACAACCATGACATTAAATAGACTGCAAGTCAATATGACTCACATTATTGCACAGAAAGCTAGTACATAAATATACAGAGGGTCAGAAACAATGTCCATGCTGAGACATAGATAAAAGGTAACTAACAAAAACTACTTACAAGCTGGAAGCAGAAGCCTCGGAAACCAAAGAAACAAAAAATCTTCTCTATCAACCTCTTGAACACAGACTCAAAAGTTCCAGAATTATAAAAATATACACTTCTTGAGTGTTAACCCCGTTGGAGAACTTACTGCAGTTTTGCAACTGGGTCTTCATGCTGCCTGCATTCTCTTTGTACTGAAATTTTTAAGTAAATGTACATCTAGCATTTTAACTAAAGCTCTTTACTTTCAAGGAAGCAGGGCTACTTCTCAAGTAAGTCATCAGCTTTCCCCAAAGTCCTGAAAAAGTTCTGATGAACTAAAAACTTAGAATGTCAGTTTCCCTGTATAACAAGATCTAGAAAGTTTGTAGGGTCTGGAATGCAGGACTGGTGCTGAGCACAGTCATTGTTCACTCCCACTTTCCTGTCCTGGAGTACATTCCAGGAAATGATACATGAAGAAATATCCTGAGAGAAGTACAAGACATTTGATTGATGGGTCTATCACAACTTTGCATAATGCAGAAGTGTGTTTTCATAGATGAAATAAGTTTGTTTTGTTCAATTTTTGTTTCTTTGTTGGCTTGTTTTTGTCTTTTGAGGCAGGGTTTCCCTCCAGCTTTGGAGGCTGTCCTGGAGCTAGCTCTTGTAGACTAGGCGATCTCGAACTCACAAAGATATGCCTACCTCTGCCTTCTGAGTGCTGGGATTTAAGGCCTGTGTCACCACCACCTGGCTGTTCATTTGTTTTAACCAGAATACAAGCTAAAAGAAGATGGTGTAAAACAACAGTATTTTGTTGTGCTTCAGATTTATTATTTGACATAGGTCATCAGTGATCACAAGATACACTGTATTCGAAATATTAAAATGTGATACTTAAATGTGATACCATAATAAAAATACATATTTTGTTAACTAAAAATAATTTGATTTTCGTGACTTCAAGTCTTCTATAGCCAACTGAAAGTTTATAGGTTTTGTGTGCCTTTAGAATCAGTGCAGACAATGTGTAGGAAAAAAAACTCAACACAGTTAATTTAACTTATTTCTAAGGTATTTCAAATTTGTAAACAGCCGTTCTCATTATCTTACTTTATTACTTAGATTTCAACAAAGGGAGAAAAGGTAAGATGACAGGTGCAATAATTTTCCTAATGTTCTAGAGGAAATTGTTATTATAGTGATGGAATCATCTATTTTAATGATTTCTATGGCCTAGAAAAAAATAACATACCTTTTTTTCAAAAGGTACCATAGGCTGAAGAAGCCTGTATTTTAACATCTGTTATCCAGGCTATTTTCAGCCTTCAACTAACAAGCAGTACGGAGATTGTTAAAATATTTGAAACATAGTCACCTTTTGACATTTCAAATTTTGGGGAGATCCAATGCTCAACCACCATTTCTTTTCTTTTTTTTTCTTTTCTTTTTTTTACCATTTGGAGTCCAGTTAACTGGAGAGTGATCCATCTTAAGTGACCTAAAGATAAAATTCTATTTCCTAAGGTATCTATTGTAATGTCAACAATGACACATTTATGCAATCACCAGTATAATAAAGTAAGCATTTTTTAATGATTCTAATGGGCTAAGATATTGTGTTTGGTCTCTTTTTTTTCCTTTTTAAATGAAACAGTAAGGAAGAATAGAATCACAAAGGGCAGAGTTGAAAATAATTTATAGAAGAGATAGTACTAAGGCAGCATACCTTAATTTAAAGTTTAAAAACTTTTGTATATTTAATTAAACTCCAAAATGATTACTATGAATATTTAAATGCCTCACTGTTTAAAAAAATTTTGAATAATTAATTAAGTCTGTGTTTCATATATGTCACCATGGAAGAACTACTAAAATAATGAGATGACAAGTCTGGGTACAAAAGGAAGGGCTTTAGCAAGCAAGCATATAGAGCATCCAGCTGAATTTGATTTCCCAGAAAATATTCAAAATAAGTAAATATTTTCTGCTTTCTGGAAGGGCAAATTTAACTGGACATGTTATAGTGTATTTGGCAAACCCACACATTATGGTAAAAAGAATCAAAACTGAAAAAAAAAAAAAGCCTGAGAACTTAGAGAACTGATTTTCCCTTTATTTTTTTCTCTCTCTCATATATTATAATGCTCTCTCCTCTTCTCTGAGTCAGTCTCTCTCCCTCCTTCCCCAAGCTACTTCTCTGTCATTTCCCTTCAGAAAAGAGCAGGCCTCCCAAGAATCTCAATCAAACATGGCATTTCAAGTTGTAATAAGACTAGGCACCTCCTTTAAAGTGAAGGCTGGAGAAGGCAGCCCAGTGTGAGTGTGAGAAAAAGGGTCCCAAAAGCAGGCAAAAGTGTTTGAGAAAGCCTGTGCTTTCGTTGTTAGGAATCCCACAAGAAGACCAGGCTATACAATCATTACACATATGCAAAAGGCCTTGGTCAGAACTGTGCAGGCTTCCTGAATCAATCCATGTGATTCCTTATAAGATCAGGTTAGTTGATTTCATTGTACTATGTTTCTACTTCACCCCCAAATACCCCCAAATTCCAGTTGTCTCATCCAGGACTCTCTCCTTCCATCTTCTTCCCACCTGATTTTTTCTGTTCTCCACCCCTGCCTGAGTTCAAGGCCAAACTGGTCTACAAAGTAAGTTTGATACCAGCAAGGACTACATAATAAGAACCTATATTTAACAAAGACAAATAAAACTTTATATGTAAGATATCAAAATGAATAGAGTAAAATATATCAGACACTCAAGAAATTAAAATGACATTTTGATAAAATTACATTTTCATAAGGACAGAGCAGAGAAACCTTTACATCTGCTTCTTCAATTTTGAAAGTACTATCTGTTGAAATGCACTTAATGTTGTATTTAGGATGATTCTGTAATCTTCAGCTTATTCTTCAGGATGCCTTTTAGAATTAAAAACTATTAGTAATTGAGTAGAGAAATATTCATAAAATCTGAGACAGGACAGAGTCTTCAAATCATGCTTTGTGAACTGTACAGATGTGTCTTTGGTTATTCACACCAAGGTCACTTTTTCACTTGTTCTTTTTTTCTGTAAAAGTAGACTGCCAAATATCAAAGTTTCTGCCATGTGCAGTTTATTTGTTTTTCTCTAGCTAAAAGATATACTGGGAAATAACAGCAAATAAAAACCTGAAGTCATTTTGAAATGTCATTTCCTTTTGAGGTGCACTATGCTAGCATTCTTATCATTCAGCAAGGGAGGGGGTGTCAATATTTTCTTGCTTATACAAAGTCACCAGATGCAATTAATTCCATAGGCAAAAGTTTAGTATTCAGAAGACTCCAAGTGTCTTGAAGAAAAGTATTGACTACCTCTCTCCCTTACTTGAAGGTGCATAGAATCAAATGCTAAACAAAGGGATACTTTGAATACTAGATGCAAATTTGGCTTAACAGAAATCCATAACAACAAACATGAACATTTTAGACAAAGGCAATCTCAGAAGATATTTACAGTTTGGAATGACTCCTAAGACTCTGAATGAAGACATAATGAATAAACAGCAAAAGAACAGGTAGCCCATTGGGCTGGCTATTGACCAAGCAGTCTCTGGAGCATTGTGGCTAAGTCTCAGGGCCTCCTTAGAAATGGTGTAACTTAAGCAAAATTCTGAGAAAGAACATGGATATTTCAATAAAATATAAGATCTTTTTTTCTTTCTTTTTAAAGAATTGAGCTAGTAATGACTAGCTAAAATTTATGTGCTTTCCACAATGGAATTTATGTTTTTATGTAGAGAAGAGTAGGGAATTTTGTTAAATGAAGACATAATATTGTTCAGTTAGCATTAAAATAATTTAAGTTGTCACAACACCTTTACATTCTAAGAAGATTCATTGATATACTGTTGTAGAGATTGTCTATGCAAGGTTCCTTGCAGGTTTGTGCACACTGGTTTCTTCTGTACTATGATGAGAATATTACTGAGTGTTCATGTTCTAGTCATAGTAAAACAGCCCATTATTATCACCTGATGTTTTGTCTTGCTTCATTATATCATGCAAAACTGGAGACTAATTAGAGAAAAGAAAACAAAAACAAACAAAACAAAACCACACACATATATGTACACGCACAGGCTCGCGTGCACACGCACACGCACATGCAGGCACACACACACACACACACACACACACACACACACAGAGTATGAGGCCTTAAACTTATCAAACTAGAGAGTGTCAGTATACTCAAAGAAAAGAAAGATCTTCAATAGGAATCAAGAGCAGAGCTTTGATAGATCTTCTTGCTAACAATTGTCTAAACTTGGATTAAAGAAAAAAATATTGTTCACAAACAGGCCTCTTAATAAAAATATGTCTCTTGTGAGTCCTTTACTTTTTAATTTCCAACATTGTATTTGATTGTCATATATAACCATCATGTTGAAAGAATTTTGTTGTATAAGTAATATATGGCTTCTCTGTGTAACTTTGGCTGCCCTGAAATTCATTATGTACATACACCAGGTTTACTTTGAAATCACAGAGATCTGCTTGCCTCTGCACCAACCCCCACCGCCCCCCTGCCCTGAGTGCAGGAAATTAATGGCATGTGCCAGAAATGCCCAAGCTACTCTATTTCTATTTTTTTAATTTACTTTATTACTTTTTTTATTTTACATGTCGATCCCAGTACCCTCTGCCTCCCTACGTCCTTGCCTCCCTCCCTCTTACCCTCTTTCCCACTGTAAATGTACCCTGAACACCCCCCCATCACATTCCATCCCCCCATCACCATTCTACATGTAGGGCTATGCCATCCAGGTGGGGTCATGTAAATATGTCAAGTCATTTCAAGTAGGGACTAGGACTTTTCTCCTTTCTCTAGGATAAGGGAGTATCCCTCCATGGGGGATGTGTCCCCAAGGTCCTTTTGTGCACCAGGAATACATCCTGGTTCCACTATCTGAGGTACCTTAGACTGCTCAGACCTTCTAGCTGAGACCCATATCCAGGGGGTCTGAGTCAGACCCTTGCTGGATTCCCAGCTATCAGTCTGGGGGACCCATTAGCTTCTCCTTGTTCAGGTCAGCTGTCTCTATGTGTTTCTGTAACCTGGTATTTTCCTTCCTCTCTGCATCTGGATTCTAGATTGACTCAGTGTTTAGTTATGGGTGTTTGCTCCTATTTCCAACAGGTACTAGATGATGGGTCCATGATGGTGGATAAGATAGTTGTTGATCTCACTATCCAGGAAGGGCATTTATGGTAGCCTTTCCATGGTTGCTCAAATTGTTAGTTGGAGTCAGTCTTGTAGATTTCTTTAGGTTCAGTTTTCTCTTCAAACCTCCCTCTTTTATGTTCTCTCTCTCTCTCTCTTTCTCTCCTGTCTTCTATTCCTACCCTGACTCAATCTTCCTAGTTGCACATGCTTTCCTGGACTGTTTGACTTTATACTGTATAAACTGGACATGCAGGACCCATAGAAAAATTACTGCTGATACAAGATGGACATTGCTACAGGATTTCTGCTTCATGGAAGAGTCTGTCAGACATTCTGCAGAACACAGAGAAAAATGACTGACAAACTGCCTATTCAAGTGGACAGTTTAAAGTTTCCTGATTTCCTGAGGCATCTTCCAGACCCACTATGGCCTATAGGCTGAAGATGAAACAGAAGAACTTCAGGTGACTGGTCAGGCAGTGAGTTGTCTCTGTCATTTCTACTATTTATATATTATCTTTCTGTGGTCTTTGATGGAGTTGAAGACAGAGAGTTATGGTTCTAGTTTTCCTTAGGATTAAAGATAAGTTACATATAGGACTTTAGACTCACAAAGATAGGATAGATGATGATTTTTTTTTTAAATCTTGCTAAATGTTAATGGACTAAATATTGTTAACTGTGGTTATTATTTGATAACTATTTTGTTATATTTTTGCTATGTTAAATTAAAAACCCTTCTTTTTATTTTAGACAGGAAAAAAAAAGACCATACCTCCCAACTGTGGTACCGCCTGTGATTAACAAAGTAAGACATGATGCAATCCTTGGTGTTTAACAAAGTTTAAGTAGCTAGAACTACAGGCTTCAATGTATAATGAAAACATACAAAGACACATGAGTTCACTTGAAATCTTTATAATAGTCTGAAACATATGTACTTTATGATTTTCCCACTGTTTCCTTAAATTGTAAGTACTTACATAATATCAATATGTTTAATTCACTGTTACTGTGAAGGAAAATTATTTAAAAATCTTTGCTGCTTTCAGAGAATTGGTTACAGAATTAAACATACACATTCAAGCTTATATATACATAGTTACTTAAATACAAAGTAGAGGAATAACTAAAGCAAATATTTGAATGAACTTGAAGAAACATGGGGAGAAGAATTCTATTTATACAGTAGTACCTCATATATCTTTTCTTCTGTCGGGATAATAGACCAATAGCACACAACAAAGTATTTTCTATACACAGTAACAATACAATGAAATAATACCCCATGAGGTATTATATGAAGGAGGCTAATATATTAGGTTTAAGAAGAAATAAAATACATGGTGGTTGCTAAGTTGTAATAACATTTATGTACAGAATGGTGGTTTAATCACCTGAGAATGGAAGTGTCAAAGTGATTTTTGATTTTAGGAACTCAATAACAAATTACGATATCTTTACATGTTTCACTCAGTAATAATTAGAGGAGTTTAGATTATCTTTTAACATTTTTGGTGTCTAAGCATTGGTTCAAATCTTGGTTTTAATACATTGGTCTCCACTGCTCTTTTTTTTTTCCTCCAAGTGGATTAAGTTGATATAATGATTTCTTTTATTTCATAGGCATGACTTCATGATCACCCAATAAATGGTCATGAAATACAAAAAAAGTAATATATGGCAAAATTGCTAATTTTTATCACTTAACCTGGTTCATTATATTCTGCTTTTACTTAATAGAAAGATATATCATTAATTAGAGCATCACATTGGAAGTAGAAATAAGCAAAACAATGACTGTAATGTTAGGTACAGGATATCATTGAGGAAAAAAGATTCATTTTACAGCCCCACTATCAGTTGTAATGTCTGAATTTTCTAATGCATGTAAGCAATACCTTGAATCACACTGATATTGCCAAAGAAATGGAGCAGTCAAATAAATTTATATGATATTTGAATATCTATGTACAGCTACAAAGATTTGGAAAGGTCTTTAGTCAGCATTGGTTTACATCATTTGCACAATAGCAGTGATACAGTATAGTCCCACCCTCTCCACTTACTGGATACATAATTCACATTAATAATAATAATAATTAAATAAGAAGTACTGTGGTAAAGAAAAGTGAGGACTGAACATACACTTGTAAGGAAGATGTGGGAAGAAGCAAATCTAAAAATAGAAATCCAAAAATGACTTCCTTTGGGAAAAGGACTTAACACCTTGTGCAGAATCTAACTAATTTTCAAACTTTTTAATCATGAGATTTCCCTTTTTTAGCTGACAAATGAAAGTGAAGAACACTATTTTAAGTTCCCAACCAAGACAGGCTGAACTTAATGAGCTTCATACCTATGTTAAGGTGATTTTCTCCTTTTTGATTCTAAAATAAACTAAAACTCTAGGTGTTATAGGATCATCAAGTCAGCTTTGGAAGGAGCTAGGTATTCACTAAAGTTCTGCAACAAAAGACAAAAGCAACAATAAAAACCCTATAACATTAAGTGGATTCTTGGGGTAAAGAACAACTTCCTAGATAGAGATGGACATGCTGATACCATCACGAGTATAAATATTTGGTGGACATTCCCGGGTAGTTACACATTTATTTACAGAAGGTGCATCTGCACTCACAAGAGCCCACACAAGGTCTAGCCAGACAAAAAAAATCCCAGCATCTATCAGAACTATGAAGTTCCACACCCTAACTGAAGAGCTACTGATAATAGATGGTTGCTGGAGAAGAAGAACCAGATCTTCACAGGACTTCTGCCTCTGAGAGCCTACCCAAGCACACATAGGAGCACACAGTACTAAGTGGATTAAGTATGTTTTTAAAAAGAGTACATGAATGTGGGGAGAAACAGTGTCACGAGATAGGACAGATGTAGGGAGGAGGATTGGATCAAAGCATATCATATACATATATGAAATTCTCAGTGAAAATTTTTATGTTTTAATTTAAAAAATTGTTTTCTTTTTTATTTGAATTAAAACAATCTTATTTTACATACCGATTCCAGTTCCTTCTCCCTCCAGTTGTCCTCCCATGTCCCCCATCAACCCCTCATCCACTCCCCAAGGAGAGTAAGGCCTCCCATAGGGGATCATCATGGTCTGTCACATCACTTGTAGCAGGGCCTAGGCACTGGCCCATGTATCTAGGCCAAGAGAGTATCCCTCCATAGGGAATGGGCTCCCAAAGTCCATGGTCTAAAGATAAATACTGGTTCCACTGCCAGAGATAATATAGATTGTCCTGGTCTCCCAACTAACATCCATATTCACAGGGCTTGGTTCGTACTGGTTCCCCAGTTGTCAGATTGATGTCTGTGTGCTCCCACTTGCTCAGATCAGCCAATTCGGTGGATTTCTCCAGCATGGTGTTGACTCCTTTGCTCATCACTCCCTTCTCTCTACAACTGTATTCCAGGAGTTCAGCTCAGTGTTTCAGTGTTTAGCTGTGGATCTCTGCTTCTGCTTCCATCAGCTACTGGGTGGAGGTTCTAGGATGACATTTAAGGTAATTATTAATGTCATTACAGAGAAAGGGCATTTAAGGTAGCCTCTCCACTGTTGCTTAGATTCTTAGTTGGTGTCATCCTTGTATATCCTTGGACATTTCCCTAGTGCCAGATTTCTCTTTAAACTGATAATGGCTCCCTCTATTCAGGAATCTCTTGCTCACTTTCTCTATATTTTTTTCCTTGCCTTGATCTTTCCTATCACAAAAAAAAAATAAATAAAAAAGAAAAAGAAAAAGGAAGAAGGAAGGAAAAAAGAAGATATGATACACAGGGAAACAGAGTTGACATTATTGTGTAGCTTTTTGCAATACAGAGTGTAGCTTGTTTTCCCATCTCTTGAATAAGATATTGTCAATTCTTGGACAATATCTTAGATGTCCTAAACCAGCAACGTTATAATGTATGTGTAGTCACATGTTCCACCATGGTAGCAAAATAGTCAAAAATGAAGAGTTGTGTCCAGCCCCAAATTAACACATAATAGCAATTCAAGTATAATAAATGGCTCTTTGGATTTAGAAGTCATTTATACAGTCAAATGATTTATTGACAGTTATAAGAATACCAATGATAATTTTCCCAAAAAAATGTACATTTTATTACTTACACACTAGCTATTCTGTTGTGTTTAGAGCAATCAAATGTTCTAGATTGACTACAACAAAATAAATATTAATAAATATTAATAACAACTACTCATTTTCACTTGCCTGCTTTTATTTCAGAAATCAAATAATTTTACAAACATTACTGCTTTTCTTAGAAATTACTACAGTTAAACTAAGTATTTTTAGGATACAACTTTACACATTGTAACATATGTACAAATAATGCAAACATTACCACAGTGAGAATGCAGGATTGTCTCATTTCCATCAAAGTGTCATTTATATCGTCTATTTCACCTGAAAGCATGCCCCATGAAAATAACTAGTTTAGTTTAAATCATTACAATATTTAGTTTTCATACAAAATAAATGAAACCATGTAGTAGATTGTCATTTGGCACAGGGAATTGGGTAGCACAGTATTTCATTATAAATAATAATAAGTGAGACTCTCAGGTCACATCATAAACATATTTTAAACTTGCAAACTTGTGAATTATTCTCCACCTAAATTCCTCAACTCACATTTACAATTAAATTGCATGAGAATTCTCAGTGCACTAGATAGGGTTTTGTTTATTCAATAGAGTTCATTTAGTCATTGTAAGTCAATAATAGTGTGTAATCAACATTTCTAATGTTGAAAATATTCTAAAATCTGAAAGAGGGTATTGTATTTCCTGTAACTAATTACAGGAGGTATTGAGCTGACCAATATGGGCATTGAAAATGAACTGCCAGAATAGCATGGCTCTTAACCTCAAAACTGTCCAGCCACAACCTAGCCACTTATAATTTTGGGTTATACAAAAGCTTGGAGCAAAGACAAAGATTTAAGGTCTATTTTCATCATAGATCAGTATCTATTATTGTTACAAGTAGAAGATATGGGCTACATTCTATCTATATAGTGGATGGATGGATAAATGGATGATAGATGAAAGACATATATATATATATATAATTTAAATAGATAGACAAATTATTAGCATACATAACAGGTTTTTACTAATGTAAAAGCACTCTTTCTTGGTTGTCTACTGAGGAAAAAAGGAAAACTAAGGAAAAAAGGCGGGATTCTGCCTCCAGTCACAGTTGCCTGAAGCATGAACATGTTGAAAGATCCATGCTCACTTTCAAAGAAAAATTTCATGTTTGCTCTTTTTGGTTACAGTGTCTCAGAAGCTCTAGCTCTTTCCTGCTGGTTATTCTGTCTCTCTATATTCAACAATATTTTTTGTCTAACAGTCTAAATTGAGAGTGTTGAGTTTTTCTTCTTCTGTGCTTATGTATTTTTAGTCAGGTGGTCTTTCACATATTCCAATGTTCTGCTGTCATATGATGACAGTCAAAGATGTGTTGCAGGAGGGAATTCCTGGTCAATTAACCTTCTAATCATAATATATTCTACCATTTGTTTCTTGTTGGTTCACTTCGCAGAAACTTTACTAGTCCATTGTGCACTGACTAGCTATGTAGCTCAAGCCAGACTGAGCATTACAAGGCTCTCCTTACCTCACCTTACTAGACTACATAGTGTAGAGTGCTGGGGTTACGTGCATGAACTACCAAACCTGGCCTTTCACATTGGCTTCAACAGAATTCTTTTAATATAGCACCTGCATACCTTTAGATAAGCAGTAATAGTCTCTAAATTAGAAAAAGTTAAAAGAATCTCCATATTTTCTCTTCCTCCTTGTATACATGTTAATTGAGATACCTCCCCAGAGAAGTGAATTTGTCACTACTGAAGAAACATTACAAGTATCTAGAGTGAATGCATTTTTTCATAGTTTATATTAGGTTTACTGCAGATGTTGCACATTTTTAAGCATGACTACTTGTATTTTATGTCCACCATAATACCATCATTCACATTAGTCATCCATTCCTATAATAGCTATATTTATCCGTCTCCTTCTACATCTTAATCCCTACTTGAGCCCCCCCCACTACCTCCAGCAATTTGTATGTACAGTGTGTTGCCTTTCAGATTGTCTTTCATATAAAAATTCACAGTAAGTTTGTTCTCTGCCTCTTCATGTCTGTAAAGCTTCCTTGTTTTTATCACCCAGTAGATTTCATTTTGTGGGTGAAACACACTGTATTTATCCTTTCACTAAGGGGGAGAGTATTGAAGAGTCTATTGGAAATGGGGGACATTTTAAGGTCAGATTAAAATCCTGGGACAGGGGAATCTCCCAAGAATCCACAAGGACAACCCAATTAAGACTGCTAATATTCAGTGGATACTTAGCCTGAACTGGCTGTCTCCAGTGACCATACTGATGTCCAGCCCTATGGTCATCAGAGAGGCTTCATCTGGCAACTGAAGGGAATAGATGCAGACCTGAAGCCAAACATTAGGTGAGATTCAGGGAATCCTGCAGAAGGCAGGAGAAAGGGTTGTAGGCAGCAGAGGGATCAAGCACCCCACAAGAAAATCCCAGAGTCAACTAATATGGGCTCATAGGCACTCTCAAAGGCTGAAACAACAATCAGGGAATGTGCACAGGACTGACGTAGGCACTCTGTATGTATGTTACATTTGTGAAGATTGCTCTTCTTATGGGACTCCTAACAGTGGGAACAGAGGTTGTCGGCTTTTCGGACTCTACTTGTATTGAGTTATCTTGCCAAACATTAATACATGGGTAGGTGCTTAGTCTCACTGCAACTTAATAAGTTATGTTTTGTTGATACTCATGGGAGACCTGACTTTTCTAAACAGAAGTGGAGGGGAGGAAGCATGGATTGGAGTATAGAAACACACAGCAGGTATTCTCCATGTCTCTTCAATAATTGCTCTACCCTGATTTGCATGTAATGTGATGAGGAAGGCATTGGGTGGGTTTCTGGAGTTTTATCCTTAACTGAGATCTTTGTGCTTCTTTTCAGAGGTAGCTTTATGTCTCGCAATTTTGGAGGGAATTTTTCATTACTTTTAATTTCAGTTTTATTTATGCCATGATAATTTTTCTCCTATTGGCCTAAAATTTTAATCATTCAATCATTAAATATCTTGTTATTACTAAAAAGATTCCTGGATCTGGGGTTATGGTGGGGGACATTGATGGACATGTTTTTTTTCTGTTGCTCTGAAAATAAATGACTAACATAAAATATTTCTCTGTTTTTAACCCATGTACCCATTATATTCTGATTCAATATTTACAAGATGCCTTACATATGATTTACATTGCTATGAAAAGACAACCTGATCACAGCAACTCTTAATTGAGGATGAATTACAATTTCAAAGGTTCAGTCCATTATCTTCATGTTGGGAAATGGCAGCCTTCAGGCAGATGTGGTGCTGGAAGAGCTCAGAGTTATACATCTTGATCCACAGGCAAGTGAACTGAGTCAGTCTGAGTGAAGCCTGATCATGGGAGGCCTTAAAATCAACCACCACAATAACATGATTCTTCCAGCACAGACACACCAGCTTAAACAAAGTGACAACTCCTAATAGAACCACTCCCTTAGAGGGACATTTTCTTACTATCTACCTTACAACACAAGGGGGAGAGGAGGAACATATTCTCTTTGAGAGGAGAGATACTTACATGCCATCACAATGTCTAAACTGCAGTTTTAAAGCCATTCCAGGTCTACCTTGCTCTGTTCTGTTCAAGGATTGCTATATTGCCAGACTGAGACATGGGTGTTGGTATATAATATTTGAATTATCATTTTCTTTAATATTCTGAATAGGAACTAGTCCATATACATACAGTTTGGAATAAGTATAGAATGTTATAGAAGCATATAATGCCATATTTTCTTGTTTTATTTTTTTGTAGTTCATCTTTTTTTTAAATTTAATTTATTATTTTACAAGTCAATCCCAGTTCCCTCTCCCTTCCTTCCTCCCTCCCTCCCTCCCTCCCTGCTTCCCTCACTTTCACACTCTCTGCCCTCTCACATGCACCCTGACCACTCTTCCCTGCCATCCCCCACCCCAATTACATATATAGGGAAATGCCATCCAGTTGGGGTCATGTAAATCTGAAAAGTCATGTGAAGTAGGGACTAGGGCTTCTCTCCTGTCTCTAGGTTAAGGCAGGGGGGATCCATGGGGATGTGTTCACAAGGTCCTTTTGTGCACCAGGGATATATCCTGGCTCCACTGTCAGAGGTCCCATAGACTGCTCAGTCCTTCTGGTTGAGATCCATATTCAGGGGGCCCTGAGTCAGTGCCATGCTGGCTTCCCAGCTATCAGTCTGGGGGACTCATTAGCTCCTCCGTGTTCAGGTCAGCTGCCTCTATGTGTTTCTGCCACATGGTCTTGTCCTCTCCATCTGCATCTGGGTTCTACTTCAACTCAGTGTTTATGTATGGGTATTTGCTCCTGTTTCCAACAGGTATTAGGTGAGGGCTCCATGGATAAGTTAGTTCTTTATCTCACTATCCAGGATGGGCATTTATGGTAGTCTTTCCACGGAAGCTCAAATTGTTAGTTGGTGGTAGTCTTGTATTCCTCCAGACCTTTCTTTGTGTTCAATTTTCTCTTCAAACCAATATTGGCTCCCTCTTTTATGTTTTGTCTCTCTCTGTCTCTCTGTCTCTGTCTCTGTATCTCTCTCCTGTCTTCTATTCCTACCCGGACTCAATCTTCTTAGTCACATGTGTTTTCCTCACCTCCCCCTCGCTTTCTCCTACTTCTATTTCCATTCACTACCACCCCCACTTCCCCTGTGCTCTGGGCCACTTGTCCCTTACTGCTTCTGTGAGGGATGTTATATGAATCTCTCAGAATAAAACTTGTATCCTATTTCCTCTGGTGGTGTGAATTAAAGGCTGGTGATCCTTTGCTCTAGGTCTAAAATCTATAAATGGGTGAGTACATACTATGTTCTTCTTTTTGTGACTGGGTTATCTCATTCAGGAAGTTTTCTTCAAGTGCCATCCACTTGCCTGCGAATTTCAAGATAACCATTATTTTTTTTTCTGCAGAGTAGTATTCCATTGTGTAGATGTGACACATCTTCTTTATCCATTCTTCAATTGAGGGGAATATAGGTTGCTTCAAGGTTCTTGCTATTACAAATAGTGCTACTATGAAAATAGTTGAACAGATGTCTTTGTTGCATGGATGTGGATCATTTGGGTATATGCCTAAGAGGGGGATTGCTGGGTCCTGTGTAAAATAATTCCCATTTTCCTGAGGAACCGACATACTGATCTCCAAAATGGCTGTAAGAGTTTGCACTCCCACCAGCTGTGGAGGAGTATTTCCCTTTCTCCACATTCTCTCCAGCATGAGTTGTCATTGGTGTTTCTAATTTTAGCCATTCTAGCAGGAGTAAGATGGTATCTCAAAGTTGTTTTGATTTGCATTCCCTGATAGCTAAGTATGTGGAGCATTTTCTTAAGTGTCTTTCAGCCTTTTTGATTTCCTCTATTGAGAATTCTTTCTTCAGTTCTGTAAAAGGGTTATTTGGGGTTTTGTTGACTAGATCCTTGAGTTTTTTGTATATTTTGGAGATCAGCCCTTTGTCAGATGTAGGATTGGTGAAAATCTTTTCCCAGTCTGTGGGCTGCCATTTGGTCTTGTCCATTATGTCCTTTGCCTTACAGAAGCTTCTACGTTTGAAGAGGTCACATTTACTAATTGTTGATCTCAGTGTCTGTGCTCCTGGAGTTATGTTAAGGAAGCAGTCTCCTGTCCCAATTTGTTCAAGGGTACCTCCTACTTTCTCTTCTAAGAGGTTCAATGTGGCTGGATTGATGTTGAAGTCTTGGATCCATTTGGACTTGAGTTTTGTGCATGGCGACAGACATGGGTCTATCTGCAGTCTTCTACACACCGTCATCCCATTGTGCCAGCACCATTTGTTGAAGATGCTATCCTAGCCCCATTGTATAATTTTAGCTGTTTTGTCAAAAATCAGGTGTTCATAGGTGTGTGGGTTTATATCAGAATTTTCAATTTGATTCCGTTGGTCTTCCTGTCAAATTTTGTGGCAAAACCTGGCTGTTTTGAGAACTATAGCTCTGCTTTAGAGCTTAAAAAACAGGGATGGTGATTCCTTGAGAATATCTTTTATTGTACAAGGTTGTTTTGGCTATCCTGGGTCTTTTGTTTCCATATAAAGTTGATTATTATCCTTTCAAGGTCAGTGAAGCATTGTGCTGGGACTTTAATGGGGCTTGATTTGAATCTGTTGATTGCTTTTGGCACAATTGCCATTTTTACAATATTTATCCTACCTATCCAACAACTGGGAGATATTTCCATTTTCTGGTATCTTTTCTAATTACTTTCTTTAAAGTGACAAAGTTCTTATTAAATATGTCTTTTACTTGTTTGGTAAGTGTTACCCAAATATACTTTGTGGTTTTTGTGGCAATTGTATAGGGTGATGTTTCTCTGATTTCTTTCTCAGCTTCTTTGTTGTTTGAATAAAATAGGGCTACTGATTTTTTTGAGTTTATCTATATCCTGCTAGTTTGCTAAACATGTTTATCAGCTTAGGAGTTCCCTTATAGAGTTCATTGGGTTTCTTATATAAACTATCACATTGTCTGCAAATAGAGACAGTTTGACTTCTTCCTTTCCAATTTGGATCCCCTTGATCTCCTTTTGTTGTTTATTGCTTTAGCTAGAACTTCAAGTACAATATTTAAGAGATATGGAGAGGGCAGCCTTGTCTTTTTTCTGATTTTAGAAGAATCATCTTAAGCTTCTCTCCATTCAGTTTGATGTTGGCTGTTGGTTTGCTGTATATTGCTCTTATTATATTTAGGTATGTTCCTGTTATCCCTGATCACTCCGAGACCTTTATCATGAAAGGGTATTGCATTTTGTCAAAGGGTTTTTCAGCATCTAGGGAAATGATAATATGTCTTTTTCTTTTTCACTTTGTTTATATGGTGGATCACATTGATAGATTTTAGTATGTTAGAGCATTCCTGCAATCCAGTGATGAAGCCTACTTTGTCAAGGTGAATGATTTCTCTGATATATCCTTGGATTCAGATTGCTAGTATTTTATTGAGTATTTTTGCATCGATGCTCATCAAGGATATTGGTCTGTAGTTTTCTTTCTCAGTTGTGTCTTTGTGAGGCTTGGGTACCAAGGTTATTGTGGTCTAGTAGAAAGAGTTTGGCAATGAACCTTCTATTTCTATTGGGTGGAACAATTTCAGGAGTATTGGTATTAGTTCTTCCTTGAATTTCTAGTATAATTCTGCACTGAAATCATCTGGCCCTGGGCTTTTTTGGTTGGCAGGCTTTCGATGACTGCTTCTATTTCATTATGTGTTATAGGTCTATTTCCCAACTCTTCACCCTGAGGTAGTGTCTATCTTTGAAGCTTAGATGTGTTTCTTGTATGCAGCAGAAGGATGGATTCTGTATTCATATCCATTGTGTTAGCCTGTGTCTTTTTATACGTGAGTTAAAACCATTAATGTTGAGGGTGAGTAAGGACCATTAATTGTTGATTGTTTGTTTTATGTTTGTTGTTGGCAGTGGTATTGTGAATATATTTTCTTGATTACCCTTGGTTTTCTGGTGTAGTGAGATTGTCTGTTGCCTATGTCTTTGTGGCATAGTTAACTTCCCTGGGTTGGAGTTTTCCTTTCAAAACTTGGTGTAGGGCTGGATTTGTAGATACGTACTGTGTAAAACTTTCTTTGTCATGAAATATCTTGTTTTCTCCATCTATAGTGATTGAGAGCTTTGCTGGGTATAGTAGCCTGGGTTGGCATCCATGGACTCTTAGTACTTGTAGAACATCTATCCAGGACCTTCTGTCCTTGAGGGTTTCCTTGGAGAAGTCAGGTGTAGTTTTGGTAGGTCTGCCTTTATATGTTACTTGTCCTTTTTCCTTTCCTTCACTGCTCTTAGTATTCTTTCTTTATTATATATGCTAGGTGTTTTGATTATTATGTGGTGAAGGGTCTGTTTTCTTTGATACAGCCTATTTGGGGTTTGGTATGCTTCTTGTACTTTCATTGTCATGTCCTTCTACTGATTTGGAAAGTTTTCCTTGATGATTTTGGTGAATATCTTTTTGGCACCTTTGAGCTGGGCTTCCTCACCTTCCTCTATGCCTATCATTCTTAGGTTTGGCCTTTTCACGGTGTCTCCCATTTCCTGGAGGTTATGTGTTAAGGATTTGTTGGATTTATGATTTTCTTTGGTCAATTAATCTATTTCCTTTAGTTTATCTTCCACACCTGAGATTCTCTCTTCCATCTCTTGAATTCTGTGGTTATGCTTGTATCTGTAGTCCTGATCGTTTGCCCAGTTTTTGTATTTCCAGTATTCCTTTGGTTTGTGTCATCTTTATTTTATCTATTTCAGGTTTCAAGTCTTGAACCATTTCTTTCACCTGCTTAATTGTTTTTTCTTGGCTTTCTATACTTTACTTTCCTTAAGTAATTTGTTCATTTCTTCCACTTTTAGTTTGTTTTTTCTTCCATTTTTTTAAAGGGATTTCCTTATATCTTCTTTGAGGGCCTCTATCATTTTTTATGAAGATAAATTTTAAGTCATTCCCTCCTGCTTCAATTGCTTTGTTGTGTTCCAGTCTAGTTTATTCCCTAGACTCTGGTGGTGTCATTCTTGTCTTTCTGTTGTTTGGTGTTTTCTTGTATTGCTGTCTTCCCTTAGCTTCTTCCAGCATGTGTTGGTGGGGTCTCTCCCTCTCTCTCTCTCTCTGCTACTTTCCCAGTGGGCTTAGGTGGGTCAGAGGTTTTATGTCTGTATCTCTGGGTGATCCAAGCTCTCTAGGAGGTCTCTCCACAGGCAGGGGCCTGGCGATGGGTGTCAGTGTTCAGGCTCCACCAAAAGACTGGAGATGGGGGTCAAAGATCCCGAATGCTGGGACTTAGGATTTTCCTAAGTGCCTCTAGCAAAGGCCTCTAGCCCATGCCTGGTGATAGGGGACAAAGGCTGTGCTGATACTCAGGATGTTTCTGCACCAATAGGTGGATCTAGCTGGGATCTTTCACTCTCCAGCTGAGGCCTCTTTACCAGAGGCCCTGCGATGGGTGTTAAGGATCCTGTGGGCAGGAGCTCAGAGTGATCCTGCAGGGATAGGCGGATCTCTGGAAGGGGCCTGGAACCTATGGTGGGGGTCAGAGACCACGCAGGTGGAAATTGCAGGTGGTCCCGTATTTATAGGCAGGTCTTGTGTGTCTAATGGAGTATTTTCTAAACTCCTACTTTTTAACTTCCTTGACCATTTATTTCTCCTTGAACATTCTATGTAGTCTAGAGAGAAACAAAGATTCCATTTATGTTGATTATTTTGAAGTAATTTGCCAAGTGATGCCACATCTCAGACTAAACTGCAGAGGAGAAAAAATAAATAAAAAAATGGGCAAAATCTCTGCCCCAGAACTCAGAGCATAATCCTCCCCAGAGTTTAGGGTTTTGTGCAGGCTCTTGATGTCTGCGGTTGTTATCCATAGCATGTAATCACTTGAAGTATGGATTGTGAGGAAATTAGAACAGACAGATATAAGAGGATATTTCTACATTCTGAGTGCTACAAGATTCTTTTCAAACAATGATTGAGCAGATGATGGAGAATTTTACCTGGATCTTTCTCTCCTCCCATTTCATTTGTGCTGCACTTTCTTTCCTAACCTTTAAATGGCTGTTGTATGTATGCTGTTCACAGCTGTGTTTAGTGGAAAATGCAGAGTATTGTAGTTTATTCCATCTCATTTGTAGCTTGTGCCTGAATTCCTTAAAAGCAGAGTAAATAATATGTGACAGGCCATATACTAAGTGATTTATAAAGATGGTCTTTTTATCTCAGACAACACACTGCTGAGGTTGATACAGATTTATAAATGAAGACACCAAGTATTCAAGAGGCTAAATAACTTTCTCATAATCAGGCTGCTACTGAGAATTCTCCATGCTCAAGTACTTAGGACTGTTCGGGAATAGAGCATACAGCACTTTCTGAGAAGGACCTCAACTTGAACAATGACACAAAGTGAAAATAGGAGGGGAAATTGGTATGAAAGCTCTTTGTAACAAAGCTTATGTAATTTATGCTGAGAACAATTTCCTCCCTTCATTATTTTGTTGGATTCTGGTCCTGCTGAGAAAGTCTTTCCAAGGTCAGAACTAGCATCTTTGCAGTCAGCAATGTGCTTCTAAAGCTTCTTAAAGCTCTAAGAATTTGAGAGTTTAGGGAACAAGCCTTTGATATACACTTAGAAAATTGCACAATATTCTGCCCAGCAAAACCATAGACTTTATTGATAACACTCTGGCCTTATTAAACAATAATTTAGCATTTGGTAAAGGCTGCATAATAAGCTACAAGGATAGTTACTGGCACTTTAGCAATGCAATAGTTTATTACATTTTCTTTTAATGTTCCACATACATTTAAAAACAGGTACTTGTTTTTTACTGTTAACAAAAATTATCATCTACAACATTACTAAATTATAGGAGATGCCTTCAAACAAATGTTGTATTATGTGAATGCCTGAGGGAAGATTCCCATATTAATGATTAACATAAATCATAGGATAATTAGTTCTTGACTTATTACTTAGTTATATTTTATCACAAATTAACTTTATTCTTTTTAAAGCTGAAGTCATTTTTATTTTATTTTTATTTTTTATTTTTAATATTTTTTTCTTATTTTACATATCAATCCTAGTTCCCTCTCCCTCTCATCCCCCAGGGATCCTTCCATCCTATCCCCTATCCACTCCCCAGGGAGGGGGGGACCTTCCATGAGGGATCATCAAAATTGGCCAAATCAATTGCAGTAGAAACTAGGCCCTCTCCCATGTCTCTAGTCTAAGGGAGTATCTCTCCACTGGGAATGGACTCCTGGAGTCCTGGACTCCTGGTTCCACCTGGTTCCACTGTAAGAGGTACCATATACATCCCAGGCCTCCTAACTGAGACTCACATTCAGGGCTTCTGGGTCTGTCTCAAGCTGGTTTCCTAGCTATCAATCTGGGCTCCATGAGTTCCCTCTTATTAGGTCACCTGTTTCTGTGATACATTCTTTTTCGCATTGTATAATTTTAGCTAATTTGTCAAAACTAAGGTGTTTGTAGATGTGTGATCAGGGTTTTCAATTCAAACCATTGGTCTGCCTGTCTATTTTTTGCCAATACCAGGTTGTTTTTAGGACTATAGCTTTATAATAGAGCCTGAAGTCAGGAGTGGTGATGCCTCTGGGAGTTCCTTTTTTTGTACAGGGTTGTTTTGGCAATCCTGGGTCTTTTGTTTTTCCATATGAAGTTGAGTATTGTTCTTTCAATATCTGTGAAGAAATGCACTGGGAAATTGATGGGGATTGCATTGAATCTGTAGAATACTTTGGGCAAGGTTGCCATTTTTACTATGTTGATCCTACCTATCCAAGAGCATGGGAGATCTTTCCAGATCTGGTATCTTCATTAATTTCTCAAAATTTTTTAGAGTTTTAAGAAGCTTTAGAAGCACATTGCTGACTCAAAATTTTTGCTACATAGGTCTTTCACTTGTTTGGTTAGCCTCACACCAAAATATTTTATGTTGTTTGTGGCTATTGTAAAGGGTGATGTTTCTCTGATTTCTTTCTCAGCCATTATATCATCCGTGTATAGTGGGGTGATAGTAGGGTTACTAATCTTTTTGAGTTAATCTTGTATCCTGCCACTTTGATGAAGGTGTTTATCAGCTGTAGAGGTTCCTCAGTAGAGTTTTTCAGGTCAATTTTTAAACTATCATATCATTTGCAAATACTGAAGTTTTACTTCTTTCTTTCTGATTTGTATCCCCTTGATCTCCTCTTGTTTTCTTATTGCTGTAGCTAGAACTTCAAGCACAATATTGAAGAGATATAGAGAGATTGGACAGCCTGTCTTCTTCCTGATTTTAGAGGAATCACATTTAGTTTAATGTTGGCTGTTGGTTTGCTGGATATTTCTTTTATTATGTTTAGGTATGTTCCTGTTATCCTTGATCTCTCCAAGGCCTTTATAATGAAAGGATGCTAGAATTTGTCTAAGGCTTTTTCAGCATCTAGTAAGATAATCATATTGTTTATCTTATTCATTGTGTTAATATGGTTGATTACATTGAAGTATTTTTGTATGTTTAACCATCCCTGCATCACTAGGATGAAGCCTAATTGATCATGGTGGGTAATTTCTCTGATGTGCTCAATTTGCCAGTATTTTATTGAGTATTTTTGCATCAGTGTTCTTAGGGGAAATTGGTATGTAGTTCTCTTTCTTAGTTGTGGCTTTGTGTGGCTTGAATACCAAAGTAATTGCAACCTTGAAAAAAGAGTTTGGCAAAGAACCTTCTGCGTCTATTTTGTGGAACACTTTGAGGATTATTTGTATTAGCTCTTCTTTGAATTTCTGGTAGAATTCTGCACTGAAAAGCAGAATTCTGCACACACACAAAAAAAATAACCCTGCACTTTTTTGGTTTAGGAGACTTTTGATGACTGCTTCATTATGAGTTATATTTTATCTGTTCCTCAACGACCGTTGTTATGACCCCTTTTTATTTCTGATTTTGTTAATTTGCATTTTATCTTTCTGCCTTTTGGTTTGTTTGGATAAAATTTCTCTATCTTGTTGATTTTCTCCAAGAACCAACACTTTGTTACATTGATTCTTTGTATTATTTCCTTTGTTTCTACTTTATTGATTTTAGTCCTCAACTGCTTATGTCCTGGAGACTATTCCTTTTGGGTGATTATGTTTTTTGTTTTGTCCTAGAGCTTTTAGTTGTGCTGTTAATTCTCTAGTGTGACTATTCTCCAGTTTCTTCATGTGGGAACTTAGTGCTGTGAACTTTCCTCTTAGCACTGCTTTCAAAGTGTCCCATAAATCTGGGTATGTTGTGTCTTCATTCTCATTGAATTCTAGAAAATCTTATTGTTTTTCTTTATTTCTTCATTGACCCAATGATGGTACAATTGGGTATTGTAAAATTTCCATGAGTTTGTAGGGTTTCCATAATTTGTGTTTTTGTTGACTTCTAACTTTATAGCATGGTGGTCTGATAAGATACATGGGGTTATTTCAGTTTTTTTGTTCCTATTGAGGTTTGCTATATTGCTGAGTATATGGTAGATTTTAGAGAAGGTTCCATGTGGCACTGAGAGGAATGTATATTCTTTTGTGTTTGGATGGAATGTTCTACATATGTCTGTTAAACCCAATTGGGTGATAACTTCTGTTAGTTCTTCTGTTTCTTTGTTAAGTTTCTGTCTGGTGGTTTTCTCTAGTGTTGAGTATGGCACGTTGAAATCTCCCACTATAAGTGTGTGAGGTTTTATGTGTGATTTGAGTTTCAGTAATGTATCTTTTACAAATGTGGGTGCTTTAGTATTTGGGACATAGATATTCAGAATTGAGATTTTATCATTATTGATTTCCCATGTGATGAATAAGAATTCACCTTCTTCAGCTATTTTGATTGATTTTAGTTTAAAGTCTAATTTGCTCGATATTAGGATTGCTATATCCAGTGGTTTCTTGGGTGGAAAAATCTTTTCCCAACTCTTAACTATGAGATAACTATGAAATTGAGGTTTGTTTCTTTTTTCTTTCTTTTTCTTTTGTTTCCTTTTTTTTTTTTTTTTTTTTTTTTTTTTTTGGTGAGTTAAGTCCATTAATATTGAGGGATATTAATGAGCATTGCTTGTTAATTCTTGGGTTTTCTGGGTTTTTTTTTTTTTTTTTTTTTTTTTTTTGATTCATTGGTGGAAGTGGTATTGTTTGTGGATTTCCCCCTTTCTTCTTTTGGCTGTTGGGAAAGTGGGATTGTCTATTGCCTATGCCTTTGTGGATGCAGTTAACTTCCTTGGGTTGGAGTTTTTCTTCCAGAATTTTCTGTAGGGCTGGATTAGTTGAGATGTATTGTTTAAATCTGATTTTTCCATGGAATAACTTGGTTTATCCATCTAGTGATTGAAGCTTTTCTAAGTATAGTAGTCTAGGCTGACATCAGTGTATTCTTAGTGATCATAGAATATCAATCCAAGACCTTCTAACCTTCAGAGTTTCCCTGGAGAAGTGAGGTTTACTTCTGATGGGTTTGCCTTTATATGCTACTTGATCTTTTTCCTATGCTGCTCTTAATATTCTTTTTTTATTCTGTATGTTGTTTGGTGTTTTGATTATTCTGTGGTGAGGGTACATAATTTTTTTTTTTTTGTGGGTCACTCTATTTGGTGTTCTGTAAGCTTCTTGTACTTTCATTGGGATGCCATTCTTTGGGTTGGGAAAGTTTTCTTTTATAATTGGATTGAATATGTTTTCTGCACTTTTGAGGTGGGTTTCTTCATCTTCTTCTATACCTATTATTCTTAGATTTGGTCTTTTCATGGTCTTCCATATTTCCTGGATATTTTGTGTTAGGGATTTATTGGACTTAAGATTTTTTTGGTCGATGAATCTACTTCTCCTAGTGTATCTTCAATGCCAGAGATTCTCTCTTCCATCTCTTGTGTTCTGTTTGTTATGCTTGCATCTGTAGTTCCGGATCATTTACCCAGCTTCTATTTCCAGCATTCCCTCAGATTGTGGTTTCTTTATTGTCTGTATTTCAGATTTCAGGTCATGGATTATTTGAATTGTTTCTGGCAAGTTTTGGTTTGTCTTTTCCTCCATTTCTTGAAGTTTTTGTTAGTTTTTTTTTTTTTCTTCCATTTCTTTAGGGGATTTTCTTATTAGCTCTTTGAGGGTTTCTATAATCATAAAGTTGTCTTTATGGTCATTCTCTTTTGCTTCACCTGTGTTGTTATTTTCAAGTCTTGCTGGTGTAGTGCCTAAACTCTGGTGGCATCATATTAATCTTTCTGTTGTTGAAGGTGTTCTTATACTATCATCTACTCATCCCTTTTTCCAGTGTGTACCAGTGGTCTCTCTCTCTTTCTTTCTCTCTCTCTCTCTCTGTCTCTCTCTCTCTCTCTCTCTCTCTCTGTCTCTCTGTCTCTCTGGAAGGTATAGAACCAAGGTTCTCTTTCAGTGGGTGAAAACAGGTCCAGTACTCCAATGGCTATCCTTTTCCAGTGGGTGGAGGTTGGAATGGGTTGTTGGCATACTCTGGA
The DNA here is from genome assembly GCF_943737965.1 of Phodopus roborovskii. Taxonomy (NCBI): domain Eukaryota; kingdom Metazoa; phylum Chordata; class Mammalia; order Rodentia; family Cricetidae; genus Phodopus; species Phodopus roborovskii. The sequence goes on along the minus strand of NW_026126407.1, from coordinate 37,051,103 downwards.
TGAGCTGGTCTGCCTGAATGGCTTCCCCCATGAGCAGTCTCCACTCCCCAGAAGGATCTGAACAGGCTACAAAAATGTTTTGAGGTGTTATTTTTCTCTATAGTTTAGGAGACATTAAAATGTGCATGTGTTGGCAGAATTCTGACTCCTTGCCATGTCTCTTCTTCATAAATCCACAGTCAGCTCCTCCTTGTGCCTTTACTTGGTCCTGTTTATGTGACCCTGTAATGATTTTATTTTAGTTTTAAAGATTTTAATTTTTTATAAATGTGTGTTTAGGTGGGTACATATGCCACATTCATGCAGTTGCTTGAAGTAGCCAAGAGAGTTTATTGGACCCTCTTGATCTGGAGTTAAAGGCAACTGTGAGCATCAGACTTGGGATTTAGGAAGCAAACACCAACAAGTCAATCACATCTCCAACCCTAGGTATTTGTGTGTCCTTCCTTTTGGGGTGGGGGCAAATATTCATTTTATAAGGACAATAATGATACTGTGTAGATCCCACTGAAATGGATCAACTTTATTGTAACTATCTCTCTCTACACCTAACCTGTAACTAGAGTCATATGCTAAGGCATTGAGAATTAGTGATCCATCCCATGAATGCTGAGAGTAAAGCATGACTCAGTACATTAGAGTAATATTAGATCTTACGAGTGTAGGGAGTACGATTTTTCTGCCCACCGCCTGGTCTTGTCCTGCCACCTCACCAGCCCCAATTAACACATTGAGACTCTGTATTTGATATAATTCTGTTGGCCTGTTACTTGTTTCTTATCGGCTAGCTCTGTCTTAAGTATTAACCCATTTCTATGTATTTCCATGTGGTCTCCTTACTGGGGAGTGCCACAGGCATCTATTCTGTCCAGACTCTCCATTCTGACTCCTCCTTACTACTTCCTCTTTCTTCCTTGTCTCCTAATATCACCTATCTTGCTTTCCTATTGGCCAACAGTGCTTTATTCATTAACCAGTATGAGAAACATATACAGAATGACATCTCCCATCATCTCCTCTTTTCTGTCTAAATAAAAAGAAGGGCTTTAACCTTAACATAGTAAAATATATCACATAACAGTTATCCATCATCTATCCTATCTTTGTGTGTCTAAAGTCTGAGTAACTTATTTTTAATACTAAGGAAAACTGAAACCATAACTCTCTGTCTTCAAGTCCCTCAAAGACCACAGAAGGATAGTATATAAATTCTAGAAATGACAGAGACAACTCACTGCCTGGTCACCCCAAGTTCTTTTGTAATCTTCCATCTTCAGCCCATAGGCCATAGTGTGTCTGGAAGATTCTTCAGCAAAGCAGGAAACTTTAAACTGTCTTCTTGTATTGGGAATTTGTCCTCTGTGTCCTGCAGACTGTCTGGAAGACTCTTCCATGAAGGAGGAATGCTGTAGCAATGTCCATCAGTTACTTTTCTGTGGATCCTGCATGTCCAGTTTATACAGCATAAAGTCAAACTGTCCAGACAAGAGCAGTATCTTGTCCAAATGGCTAGTCATGCCATACTGGAAGTAAACTCCATAACGCGCTTCTTCAAGGTCCATCTTCCTTTCTGACGCAGGTGGCGTTGCCAGGAACAGTTATGTCTCACTGTCAAGAAAAACCCTAAAGCATTTTAAATGCCATATTCTGTAGGTCTTTGAAAGGTTTGAAGAATTCCTATCTATCTCAAATACATCTCTATATATCTAGAAAACCTAACTCACCTAGCTATAAGTTTTTACTATTATAGGTAACTATCTAAAATCTGTACTAAATTATACATTGAATTTTTAAATGAGCTATATAAACACAATACCTAAACAAAAGGAGAATATACACATCACAACATTGACCTTAAATTGTATCAATACATGAAAATCTATTCCAAAACAAAGTATTCATATCTATACCATAATTACCTTTTTACCTTTAAAAAGAGATTGGTTATGGTCATTAACCATTTATAACCAAGCCCAGTTAAATGGAAACAAACATTTATAAACAATATTTGGGAATTTGGGCGTCGTTCTTTCCAAACTACTTCCTGCTGATAGGGGCGCTGTCATGGGGATCCTAAGAAGTTGAAGAAATATTGGCTGTAGTCTGCGAGGCTGCTTTGTCCAAGCTGTTTTGAATGTTGGATCACCAGCGACTCTGTTTCAGGGGGCCTGGCTTGATCAAACCACATTAGGCTGGAAGGAATCCACAGCTTTTCATTTTCTGTGGAAGCAAAAAATAGAAATCCTTTTCCCCAGTAACTTGTCCTTAGACTTAAATTTTTGAGTCAAAGCATTTTTAAAATATATAAATTGAATTAATTCAGCAGCATTTGTTTTAATAGTTGTTTCCTCAGCAGTCAAAGAATACAAAGACAACATAATACCGTATAGTATCCAGATTCTCTCCATCTGTGGTTTTTTTATTACTCTGTTTCTTTTACTTCTAGTTTTTTCATTTTTTTGAGACAGGGTTTCACTGTGTATTTCTTATCTGTCCTGGAATTCACTCAGCATACCATGTTTATTTTGCAAAAACAGAGATCTGCTTGCCTCTGTCTCCCAAGTGCTGGGATTAAAGGCATGTGCCACCACACCCAGCTCCTCCCTGTATTTTTAAAAGCATTTTATATCTTTTCTCTCACAAGCCTACATTTATTTTCAAATATACTCTAAACCTTTAGAGTTTTTTCTTAATATGAATCTGTCTTTACTGTAAATCTTTATCTTTTTGTAGCCACAAGTGTTTTATCTGGTAAACAACAACAATGCTAAAATGAAATTCATAGTTGTTTCTATGGCGGTTTATCAAACATGGCGGTGGCTATATTACTGCCAGCACTGAGAGCTGTTCTCACCACCTTGGTCTGCTTGCTGCCATTCAGCAAGGATGCTGCCGGCTTGGAGATGTGGTCACTGCCATTGCCATCTCTCAATAAATTGTTAGCAGAGTTATTTAAAAGCCATACAGTTTTTTGCAGCTTATGCTGAGTCAGGAATCCTCCCTTAAAGGAGCTGCACAATCTGCTTCTCTCTCACAAGTCAGAGTCCAACTGAGAAAAATGCTGTTAGCAAGAAGCCTGGCTTGTTTCTGTTTTTTTGTTTGTAAAAACTTTTTAAAGCTTTTGTTAAATTTTAAGTGTAAGTTCTTATTAGCCATGTGGGGGCATATATAAGGAATAGGGTTTTCTTGGCCCGCCGCCTGGTCTTGTCCCAACACCGTGCCAGACCCAAATAATGCACTGGGACTGTGTATTTGATATTATGCTGTTGGCCAGGTACTTGATTCTTATCAGCTAGCTCTGTCTTAAGTATTAACCCATTTCTTTGTATTTCCACACGGTCTCCTTACCGGGGAGTGCGGCAGGCATCTATTCTCTCCAGACTCTTCATCTTGGCTCCTCCTTACTACTTCCTCTTTCTTCCTTGTCTCCTAGTCTCTCCTATCTTGCTTTCCTATTGGCCAACAGTGCTTTATTCATTAAACCAGTATGAGAAACATATACAGAATGGCATCTCCCATCATACGATACACAGGGCAAAGATGGCAAAGAACTTGTGGGAGTGGCCAGCTAGTGACTGGTCCAACTTGAGGCCCATGGCATGAGAAGGATCCCATGCCTGATACTGCCTGGAGGGCCAGGAACCAGATGCTGAACAGCCCAGAGACCTAGGATAGAACAAAAAGGTTAATTAAATTATTCTTAAAGGGTATTCTGCTATAATTGTCATCATTCCTAATGATGTTCTGCTATACAGAGCCTAGAATAGTCACCATCAGAGAGGTTTCATCCATCAACTGAGAGAAACAGATGAATACACCCACAACCCAAATCCTATGGAAGAGGGGGATGAAGGATTTAAGGAAGCAGAGGAATGAAGCTCACCACAAAAACAAAGGACAGAGACTCAACTAATCATGGCTCATAGGGGCTCAAAGAGATTGAAGAAACAATCAGTAAGCCTGCATGGGTCTTACTTGGGGCCTCTACATATATATTATGGTTTTGTAGCTTGGTATTCTTCTGGGATTCCTAACTGTTGGAGTAGGGGGTGACTCTGACTGCCTGCATTTGGAACCCTATTTTTCCTACTGGCTTGCCTAGTCCAGCAAGAGTTTGATAAGAGGTTTTGTGCTTCGTCTTACTGTAAATTGTTATGGCATGTCTGGATAAAATCCTAGGGAGGACTGGCTTTCTTCTGAAAGGAAACAGAAGAGGGATGGATCTAGGGAAGCGGGGAAATGATGGGGTGGGAATGGGAGAGAAGGAGGAATGGAAAACTGTATTCAATATGTTATATGTGAAGGAAGAATGAATAAATAAATCAATTAAAAATTAGTTGCAGATTCTTATTTGGAGTCATTCTTGTAGATTTCTGGACATTTCCCTAGTGCTTGATTTCTCTTTATACCTATAATGGCTCCCTCTATAAAGGTATCACTTTTCTTCTTCTCCTCTAAGCAATATTGGAGGAGCTACCTTAAATGCCCTTCCCCTATAATGAGATTGATGACTACCTAAATGCCATCCTAGAGCCTTCATCCAGTAGCTGATGGAAGCAGAAGCAGAGATCCACAGCTAAGCACTGAACGGAACACCTGGATTCCAGTTGTAAAGATGGAGAAGTAATGAGCAAAGGTGTCAAGACCAGGCTGGAGAAACTCACAGAAACAGCTGACCGGAGCAAGTTGGAGCTCAGGGACCCTAGCCAGCTGGGGAACCAGCATAGAACCAAACCAGGCCTCCTGTGCTCGGGTGAGAGTTAGGAGGACTGGGCAGTCAATGGGGCCTCTGGTACTAGATCAGTATTTATCCATAGTATATGAATGGACTTTGGGAACTGATTCCACATAGAGGGATACTCTCTCAGTTTAGACACACTGGGGAGGAGGGCCTAGGCCTTTCTCCAAATGATGTGACAGACTTTCATAATCTACCATAGAATTCCTCACTCTCCCTGGGGAGTTGATAGGGAGAAGGAGGGGTTCGATGGGGGACACGGAAGCATGGGAGATAGAGGGAATTGGAATTGCTATGTAAAATAAGATTGATTCTTTCTTAGAGAAAGGAAATACTTGCAGAGTTTGAACTACTGTTGAAGACAAATTCATTTTAGCACTCATAGGCTTTATAGTTGGTTTAGAGTCCTTAGGCTATTCTATAATGTTGGCATGGCTAGTAAACATAGTATTCCATGATTTCTCCTCAGTGAAGTTATTTATTTGTTAATGTGTGTATCTTTGTTGCAGTGGCTGGGGCATTGCCCTTTCCAGAACTGGTTCTCACATGGGTGCATAGATGCTAGCCTTTCATATCACTTTCTATGCCGGCACTCCAGTAATGGTGGTTCTGACTGGGGTGCAGTGCTCTCCTTAGAAACTCAGTATACTAATGCCTGCTGTGGCTTTCAGAGCTCTCTCAGCCATGACTGTCTCAAGACATCCAGGTACACCATAAGTACTTCTTGTAATGAAAAGATAAAGCATTATGCTAAATTACTTTCCTTTCAAATCAAAAGCTCTGCTAAAGCTTAACTGGCATTTATGAAACAAATGTTGGAAAGGCAATTATAAATCAGTCTTTAAACTTTGCCCCTCAGCTGTAGTATGTTTGCTTCCAGAAGCTGCAACTTTTAGAAAAGTCAGATGAGCCCGTGGCTCTGCTGTCCCCATGGTCATATGATCCCAGCATCAGTATGGTTTCCTGTCTGGCCTTTAGACATGTGAGTTTATATGTGAGTTTATAACAAATATCCTAAGAACTCAGGGGCCATGTGAATAGCACCAACTGGCTTGACTTCAGGTTTTTTATTTTTGGATGGAAGGGATGATGTTTTTTATTTCTTTTCCAACACTACAAGCTTCTGAGGGACAAGGAATCATTAACACTTACAGGCTAGTAGTGTCAGATAAAAAGGATTCAATATCCTCCAAGGGTTTTTGTTTGTTTAGTTGTTTGGTTGGTTTTGTTTCCTGTGAAAATATCCTCAGAAATCAGAACTGTGAATTCTTGACATGATTACCTCAATTTAACTGTCAGTTAAAATCCAGCCTCTTAAAATTATAAATTTCAACCAGCACTATGATGTTTACAATTTACATTATGTCTTAGAATTTTAAATTTTGTTCATTTATGTTTATAAGATGTTATCTAACTACACAGGTACATATTGACTAATTATGCTTTTAGGAGAAAAATACCAGGAAACATGTTTAAGCATGTCTGTGTATCATTTTTTTAAAATGTCATTTAGTTGATATGTGGATTTTATTCCCCCCATCCTTTTTTCCCCTGGCTTGGTTCATTAAGATAAACACGACCATGTATAATGTTGCAGTGTATATTCCAGAAATGCTAGAAAGGTAAGAATATATGAACACTCATGAAGGGAAGCAAACTGCCACAAATCCATTTCCAAATCTCTAAAATATCACAGAAATAATCGAGACTAAATGATTCACCCTAATGTCACAAAACCTTTATTAAGTGCCTGATGTGAAAGTCTAGATTCAATATATTTTAAATGAATTCTACGAGGACAACTTTTATTCTTTCAACAGTTCTCACATTGTGGTAGAACACTCCAAGGTTCTTCATGGAATAAACTGTACCTTTCAGGCATTTAAGCAGTGCATGAAGTCATTTGCTTCAGAGTTAATGAGAAATAAGAATTCTAACTCCAATTGACATTTTTGTTTTTCACTTTAATCAGAGATTTTCAGTATTGCTCTATGATCCTTCAGCAACACTGTTTTTTATTATTTATTATTTTATTATTTATTATTATTATTATCTTACATGTTGATCCCAGTTCCCTCTCCCTCTCTCCCTCCCTTCCTTCCTCTTACCCTCTCTTCTCCCTCACATGCACCCTGACAAACCTCCCCTCTCATCCCCCCAACCCAATTCCACATGTAGGGCAATGCCATCCAGGTAGGGTCATGTAAATCTGTCAAGTCATTTGAAGTAGGGACTAGGACTTCTCCCTGTCTCTATGTTAAAGCAATATCTGTCCGTGGGGGATGTGTCCTCAAGGTCCTTTTGTGCACCAGGAATACATCCTAGTTCCACTGTCTGAGGTCCTTTAGACTAGTTTTTCAATCACCATCCATTTCTGACCTGTACTCCTACACGTTGCTACCTGTATAAGGTTTATATTTTGACAGAATTCTATGGGGAAAAAGCCAGTAGATAATCTGTTTATCTCCTTTATCCAGATTCTATACTTTTACCATCATACACCAGTACTTTTGATTTGGGAAAGTTTCTCTCTCTAGTTTTGTAGATTTGCATTGCAAACTGACATATAGTTAGATGGGCAGTCAAGCAAAATCTTTGATGAGGAATTATTTTGGTCCAAGTTCTACCTTGGGTATTGAAACTTTCAAAGTGTACAGTGTTTTGAAGATGCTGCTATCATTCTGGCTATGCCCTGTGTGATTGTCTTATTCAAAGGTTCATAGGATTTAAAGCCTTAGCTTCAGCACACCATCTTACTACATTATTGCCTCTGTGCAAACATAAGATTCATCTCAGGGTTGTGTTTCTGTATTGTCACTGAACAAGAAGCTACCAGCACAACTAAGCAACAGTGATTGACTAAAGCCTGAGGACAATGATAGTGGGAAATGGGTCAAAGTGTAAGAAACATCCCTTGGTTGAAAGAAAGCCCTTCTTAATGATGTGACATCAGCCCAGAGGCTCTGGCTAAGAACAGAAGTGTGACCTTCATGATTCACTGGGTATGCTGGCACCTGTCTTGACATATTCTGAATTGATGCCCTGGAGAAATATAAACCCTAAACCTCACTGCAACAGAAGCAGGGGATGGAAGGCTTCCACTTGGGAATCTCTGCTGAGTGACCATTTATTTATAGTTTACTGGGTAAATGACATCCAACTTAATTGCCAACAAGCTAAATATAAAATGCAATTTTACATACTGCTTTGTATTCTGCAATTTCTCCTCCAATCCTCCAGTTTTATGACCCCACTAGTTCCTGAGCTGGCTTACCTTTGTTTTTCTCCCTAATCGTGTGTGTGTGTGTGTGTGTGTGTGTGTGTGTGTGTGTGTGCGTGTGTGTGTGTGTGCGTGTGTGTGTGCATGTGCGTGTCTGAGAGAGAGAGTGAGAGAGAGAGAGAGAGAGAGAGATTAACAGACACCAACAGACAGACCAACAGACAAAGACACACACACAGAGAGAAAGCTGGTTTGCAATGAACTGGCATCTTGCAGAGAGAAGATAGACTTCTTTATATACAGTCTCCACAGCACTCCGTTTCAGCTCCTCAGTCTGATTCAAGGTGACTGCTTTTTGTGTTACATTTCTTATCTTACCAGTTTTTTTTTCAGGTGCTACCAGAACATTCATTCTATTTCAATATGAATGCAAAAATCCTCAAAGCTTCTATATGAGTAGTGAAGCTTACTAATTAGATTCATTAAACCATATTCAAAGCAAATGGAATTTGTCCTTGGTTTTTTTTTTTTCTTCTTCTTTTTCTTCTACTTCTTAGATTCTTTTTCCAAAAGGGACCCACACAGAGTGGATGCTCCCTCCCAGACCCTGTGTTAGGCACAAACCACAGCCAAACACCAATTTTCACAAAGAGATACTAACTGAGAACAAAAGTAAAGTGGTTGATTTCTGACTCAGGCAGAAAACAGCAATGATTTACCTTGCAGGCATGCATTTTCCATATATATATATACATGTTTATTTACATGAAAGGAGTTGATCATTATGTAGTACTTTTTATTTTAATTTCTTATTTTATTTTGCATCGCAACCACAGTTCTCTCTCACAGCCCTTAGTTCCCCTCTAGCCCAACCCTATTCCACTCCTCCTCACAGGTAAGGGCCCCTGCGGAGTCAACATAGCCTGCTACACTAGGTTAGGGCAGGACCCTGTTCCTCTCCCTTGCATTAAGACTGAGCATGGCATTCAATGATAGGGAATCCGCTTCAACAAGCTAGTTCATATATCAGGTTTGTATCATACTGCCAGGGTCCCCTCTGATAGTTCAAGATTCACAACTGTCTCCCACATATGAAGAGCCTAGTTGGGTTCACTGGAGTCTCCAGTTGTAGCTCTAGAGTTCATGAGTTTCCAAGAGCTTTGTTTAGCTGTCTTGTAGATTTCTCCATCATGATCTTGACCCTCCTTGCTCATATATTCCCTCCTCCCCTTCTTCGACTGGATTACTGGAGCTCTACCTGCTTCTTGATTGTGGGTCAGTGTGTCTGGCTGCATCAGTTACTGGTTGAGGGCTCTATAGTGACAGTTGGGCTATTCATCAATCTGATTATAGAGGTAGGCCAGTTCAGGCATCATCTCTATGGTTGCTAGGAGTTTTACTTGGGATCTAGGCTACTTACCACTTTTCCTTTTCTCAAGATCAATGTAACTGGATTTATGTTGAGGTCCTTGTTCCACCTGGATTTGAGTTTTGTGCATAGTGATAGAAATGAATCTATTTAAAAAAATTAGTAGCCCTCCTACATACAAATGATAAAGGGATTGAGAAAGAGAGAAACGTCACCCTTTACAATAGCCACAAATATAAAATATCTTGGCATAAAAATAACCAAACAAGTGGAAGACCCATACTTGGTTGGTGGGGGAAACAGGGGAGGGTGGGATTGATATGTAAAACAAGCTTGTTTCTAATTAATATTTAAAATTATATAAAAAATAAAATAAGAAATTGCTATGCTTAATAGCCCTTTTTGTTTAAAAAGTAGATCAAAAAGTATGAGTTCACAAAATTTTCTTTCAGTGCAACTTGTTTAGTGTCAATCTTTACTCTGCTAAGGCTCCATCTAATGTTCTTATATTTGGTATTTCATAAAGTGGCCAAAATTATGATTGAAATGGTATCTAATTTAGAGCTGTAAATGTGCTAAGAAAGATAGCATAGAAAATTATGGGGAGGTTTTATAAGATTATTTTAAACAATAGTAATTTATCTGTATTTCTATATGGCAGTTTAATTATAGGCATACCTAAGACTCAATTTTTCTTAAATTGAACATTTTTCACCATACATAGTTTTAGGCTGACATAGACACCTTTATCTCTTCTCTTGATGATAAAAAATCAACTAGAACTTAGACCAGTCTCTCAATTTAGATTGCTCTCCCTCCTCTTTCTCTTTTTCTCTTACATTCTTTCTCTCACTGTCTCTCTATCTCTGTCTGTTTCTCTTGTCTATCCCTGTCTCCCGGTCTCTCTCCATATCTATCTCTTCATATCTCTACTGATATTTCTATTTTTATCTATCATGTACCTTTTAGTACTGTTTGCTTTCATTTAGGTATTGATTACTTTGGGACTTAGGAATCATATTTCATCAACTCATCACCTTTCTCTTTTATTGCTGAGATATATTATTGTATATTTTGAACCAGAAGTTATTGTTCTCTTACTAAAGGTCATTTGCGTTCTTTTCAGTCTATAATCACTATGAACAAATATGTGGCATTCATTATAAGATCTGGTGATGTGAACAGAAGCCATCCAAGTGCTGAAGATTCTACAAGGCCAATTGACTGTCAAGAACTTCCCTAATTCTGAAGACCTAGAAGGAAATATATATATTTCAGGAGGATACCTAAAACTTCTTAATGAGTATTCATTGTCTTCTCTATTTTTAATCCTACATGATTATAAACTACTAGGTAAATCCTAATAGTTCATATTATATTAGTTATATTGGGTAGGTGGGAACAGACCCTCATTTCCCACCAAGCCAAAAGCTAAAAGTATCATCAGAAAACATATGAGGCATATGCATAGACTTCCCTTCTTTGCTATAAATTGTATATCCAACCCTTCTACCGATGTTATCTGAAAGGGGTTTGACTTGTGACATCCTTTTGTTCTATTCCTGCAGAAAAATTTTTAGACTGTTACCATGTAGAAACATGTTTCTTAGAGTGTCCTGTACCTGTGTTTTCAGGTTATGCTATTTCAAATTTGACTCCAGAATTAATTTTATTTTACTGCCTTTGAAAGGAGAACTTTAATTTTGCATTATGAATAATAATGAGTAATACATTTATACAAGCCTGACCTTATAGGATTGACTGAACTTATCATTTTAGTTTAGCATATTAGGATTTTGGAAATCCACACTGTTCTAACAAGTGAAAACCTGAAGAAGGAGAAAAAAATCAATAGTCTCAAATATGTCAGAAAAGTGACATATTGGAAATACAGACAAATACAAGGCATCAAAAATGAAATACTGGAGCTGTCTTCTCCTAGGTAGCTACCAATAGGAAGCCTTAAATGTGCCTCAGTTTCTGGAAGCTCAGTGAAGACAATGTAAGGGAAAACTGTACCAAGAATCGGTCACAGGGACAACCCCAATCTTAGTGAATTTTACTCACTGCCATGTTCTCACAGTGATTATCAGAAACACCCCTCATGTCCCGGCAGAGGATGGGTTAGAAATATGATAGGGAAGTCCACACTTAACTTGATTTATTCTCAAGGAGAAGCCAATTAGCTATAGCTGTACCTGTTAAAATATAATCAAAGGCTAACTGCCCTCAGGGAAGATAACTCCATTTTCCTGTAGCTGCCACAGGTCATGAATGGGGATGTGAACACTGACAGACAGTGGGGACATTTATAATCCAAGGACATTAAAAATAGCTCTTTCTCTACCCTACAACTTTAGTTCTGTATTGCATTCCTAAACTTTTGCCCTGTTACTCTCATCTTTCAATCTTTCAATATTCATCGTTCAATAAAGAATGTACAGGCCTATCACAAAGCAAAGAAACATAATTTGAAGAAACTTAACAAATTTTCAGAGTTATCTGTCCAAATGGAAAGACTGTTGGAAATATCCACATAGAATTTTAAAATAATTCATATTTACATCCCATGAACTGTAGTGATATTTGACAAAACAGTTAAAATTATACAATGGGGAAGTAAAGCATCTTCAACAAATGGTGCTGCCACAACTGGATGATGGTGTGTAGAAGACTGCAGATAGACCCATGTCTGTTACAATGCACAAAACTCAAGTCCAAATGGATCAAAACAACATAAATCCAGCTACAATGAATCTCTTAGAAAAGAAATTAGGAGGTACCCTTGAGCAAATTGCTGTAGAAGACTGCTTCCTGAACATAAATCCTGCAGCAGAGACACTGAGATCAACAAGTAATACATGTGACTTCTTCAGCTTTAGAAGCTTCTGTAAGGCAAAGGACACAGTGAACAAGACCACATGAGAGCCCACATATTGGGAAAAAATTTTCAAAAATCCTATATCTGACAGAGGGCTGATCTCCAAAATATACAAAGAATTCAAGAAACTAGTCAACAAAACACCAAACAACCCTATTAAAAATGGGGTACAGAACTGAAGAAAGAATTCTCAATAGAGGAAATCAAAAAGGCTGAAAGACACTTAAGAAAGTGCTCAACATCCTAAGCTATCAGGGAAATGCAAATCAGAAAACTTTGAGATACCATCTTATTCCTGCCAGAATTAGAAAAGCCAATGAAAACTTAAGCTAAAGAGGAAGCCGAGAAAGAGGAAGACTCCTCCACTGCTGGTGGGAGTGCAAACTCATGCAGCCCTTTTGGAGATCAGTATGGCGGTTCCTCAGGAAAACGGGAATTAGTTTACCATAGGACCTGCCAATCCCCCTCTTAGGCATGTAACCAAATGATCCTCATCCATGCAACAAAGACATGTGCTCAACTATGTTCAAGGCAGCATTATTTGTAATAACAAGAACCTGGAAGCAACCTAGATGCCCCTCAATTGAAGAATGGATAAAGAAGATGTGGCATGTCTACACAATGTAATACTACTCTGCAGAAAAACTAATGGAATCTTGAAATTCGCAGGCAAGTGGATGGCCTTTGAGGAAACCACCCTGAATGAGGTAACCCAGTCACAAAAAGAGGAACATGGTATATACTCGCTCATATATGGATATTAGACCTAGATCAAAGGATCACCAGCCTATAATTCCCACCACCATGCGAACTAGGATACAAGGTGTATTCTAATAGATTCATATAAATTCCCTCACTGCAGCGGGAAGGGACAATTCCCGCAAAGCTCAGGGGAAGTGTGTGGGTCAGTGAATGGAGAATTAGGAGAATGGAAGGGGAGGAGAGGAAAGCATGTGCGAATAGGAAGATTGAGTCAGGGTACGATAGAAGATAGAAGAGAGAGAGAGAGAGAAAGAGGGAATGAGTAAGAGAACATAAAAGAGTGAGCCAATATCATTTTGAAGAGACCTACAAGACTGCTGACAACTAACAAATTGAGCAACCATGGAAATGCTACCATAAATGCCCTGTCTGGATAGTGAGATCAACAACTAACTTATCCACCATCATGGAGCCCTCATCTAGTACCTCTTGGAAACAGAAGCAAACACTCATAACTAAACACTGAGTCAAACTAGCATCCAGATGCAGAGGGAGAGGACATTACCAGATTGCAGCAACACATAGAGACAGCTGAACTGAACAAGGAGGAAGTAACAGACCCCCAGACTGATAGCTGGGAATCCAGCATGGGATTGACTCAGGCCTCCCAAATATTGGTTTCAGCTAGAAGTACTGAGCAGTCTAAGGGACCTCAGACAGTGGAACCAGGATGTATTCCTGGTGCACAAAAGGACCTTGTGAACACATCCTCCATGGAGGGATACTGCCTTAACCTAGAGACAGAAGAAAAGTCCTAGTCCCTACTTCAAATGACTTGACAGATTTACATGACCCCACCTGGATGGTATTGCCCTACATGTGGAATTGGGGTGGGGGATGGGAGGGGAAGGTGGTCAGGGTGCATGTGAGGGGGGGAGAGAGGATAAGGGAGGGAGGGAGAGAGAGGGAAGTGGGATCGACATGTAAAATAAAAAAATAAATAATTATATATAAAAAAGGAAAGAAATATTTGATACAGGACAGCAGAGTGAAACAATTAGAAGTTTTACTCTAAACAATAAATAAAACATGCTTGTAAACTCAAAAAAAGAAAAAGAAAAAAAATATGTAGAGTAACTGGGCACACAACTTTAATCCCAGTACTCAGGAGACAGAGGCAAGCAGATCTCTGTGATTGCAAAGTAAACCTGGTATACTGAGTAAATTCCAGGACATATAATAAAAATTTACACAGAGAAACCCTGTCTCAAACAATTAAAAAATAGAAGTAGAAGAAATAGAGTAATAAAAAAAGCCACATAAAGACAGAAAGCACCAAGGAACTTTGGATACCATATGCTGTTCTGTTATCTTTAAATTGCTTCTCAGGTGAGGAAATCACAACTGTTAAAAGAGATACTGCTGGATCAATTTAATTTTTGTATTTTAAAAATCCAGTTCAGACTGCTTTTATCTGGTTCAGACCGGCTCTATCTAGTTTATACTGTGTTGATCCTGTTTGGACTGCTTTAGACTGGTTCGATCTGGTTCAGACCAGTTCTGTCCGGTAAAGTCAGGTTCAAACCGGTTTAGACTGGCTCTATCTGTTACAACCCAGTTCAGACTGGTTTAGACATGTTCAGACCTGTACAGACCTGTTTTATCCTGCTCTATCTGGTTCAGAGCTGTTCTATCCAGCTCAGTCCGGTTTAGACAGGATCAAATTGTGTCTATCCAGTTCAGACAGGTTTGAACAACTTTGGTCGAATTCAGACCGGTTTGATCTGGTTCAGATCAGTACAGACTTTCTTTGTTCCAGTTCAGATGGGTTGGATCTGGTTCATATTGGTTCAAACTGGTTTAATTCGGTTCTAACCGGTTGAGACCGGTTTTATCCTGTTCATGCCAGTTCAATCAGGTTCAGACTGGTTTAATCACTACAGATTTGCTTTCTGGTGAATTTAAATTTTACTACATCATGTTCAGATGGATACACTGACATATTTCAAATCTTATGAAACAATAGTTCATTTTACAAATCAAGAAATTTAGCCAGAGAAATAAATGATATATTGATGCTCACATACAAATCAGTAAAGCCCTGAAATACCAAATGTGTTTCCCAGATGCCTGCATTTCCTTAAGCATGCCATTTCTATACTAATTAAATATGTTATTCCACATGTGCATCCATAGGTTAAAATACCAAAATTTCTTTAAAATAATAAGCTCCCTTTTCATGCTAATCTAGTAACATACAATAGTCTTAACTCTTTTTAGCAGTAAGGTAAAATAGACATGGATAAAAATCAATGCCTTTACAGGTAGAGAATATTTGAATATCAGTCTAAATGTCAGTGTCTCATATAGAGCAGACTGGGAAAAATAGTTTCACCCACAGCAATTGGACAGCAGTGTCACAATGAGTCATGTCATGCCTAGTACTGTTGGGGATCATCACCATCCTCACAACCTCAGGACTCTCAGGCAGAAAATTACTACTTCTTAAAGAAATGTTCAGCAGAATATTCCAAGGTACAGGCTTGTGGTCTCACAGCCAGTTAAAGAATAGCTCAGGGCTCTCTCTCCTGCTGCAATTTACAGCCATTTACAGGTTAGCAAACAATTCAGAACATTCCTTCTACTGATCTTCTCACTCTGCCTATGTGCCAGTGCCCATGCCCTGGCTACGCTCAAACCCTGCTCACATCCTGCCCATGGTCCTACATAAGCCTCCCCTGAGAAAATAAAATTTATCAGCTTGAAAAAAATGCTTTGACTTCAAAATTTAAGTCTAAGGACAAGTTATTTGGGAAAAGGATTTCTAATTTTGCTTTCACAGAAAATGAAAACCTGAGGATTCCTTCTCGGCTAATGTGGTTTGATCAAGCAAGACCCCAGGTGATCCAACATTCAAAACAGTTGGGACAAGGCAACCTTACAGATTACAGTCAGGATTTCTGCATCTCCTTCAAATCCCCCATGACAGTACCCCCTACCAGCAGGAAGCAGTTTGGAAAGAATCACACCCACATTCCCAAATATTGTTTATAAATGTTTGTTGACATTTAAATGGCTAATGATCACAACCAATTCTTTTAAAGGTAAAAATGGGATTATGGTATAGAGATGAATACTTTGTTTTAAAATGGATTTTCATTTGTTGATACAATTTAAGGTCAATTTTGTGATGTGTATATTTCTCCTCTTGTTTAGGTATTGTGTTTATATAGCTCATTTAAAAATGTAATGTATAATTTAATACAGATTATAGTTACTTATGATAGTCAAAACTTAGAGTTAAGTTAGTTAGGTTTTCAAGATACACAGAGATGTATTTGAGATGGATAGGCATTCTTCAAACCCTTCAAAGACTTGCATAATATGGCATTTAAAATGTTTTAGGGTTTTTCTTAACAATGAGGCACAACTGCTCCTGGAAACACCACCTACATCTGAAAGGAAGTTGGACCTTGAAGAAACATGTTATGGAATTTGCTTTCAATATTGAAAGACTAGCCATTTGGGCAAGATACTGCTCTTGTCTGGACGGTTTGACTTTATGCTGTATAAACTGGACATGCAGGACTCACAGGGAAGTGACTGCTAATACAAGATGGACATTGCTACAGGGTTCATGCTTCATGGAAGAGTCTGCCAGACAGTCTGCAGGACACAGAGAAAAGTGACTGACAAACTGCCAATACAAATGGTTAGTTTAAAGTTTCCTGCTTTGCTGAGGCATCTGCCAGATACACTATGGCCTATGGGCTGAAGATGGAACATTATAGAACTTCAGGTGACTGACCAGGCAGCGAATGGTCTCTGTCATTTCTCGAGTTTATGTATTATCACTCTGTGGTCTTTAAAGGAGTTGGAGACATAGTTGTGTATAATTTTCTTTAGTTAGGATTAAAGATAAGTTACATATAGGACTTCAGACTCACAAAGATAGGATAGATGATGAAATATTTTCTTTAAATTTGATAAACATTAATGGACTAAATATTGTTAACTATGGTTCTTATTTGATAACTGTTTCATTATACATTTTGCTATGGTAAGGTTAAAACCCTTCTTTTTATTCTAGACAGAAAAGAGAAGATGATGGGAGATGTCATTCTGTATATGTTTCTCATATTGGTTAATGAATAAAGCACTATTGGCCAATAGCAAAGCAAGATAGGCAAGACTAGGAGACTAGGAAGAGAGAAGAAGTAGGAGTGAGGAGATCCAAGATGGAGGATAAAGAGAAGAATGCCAGCCCCTCTCTCTGGTAAGATAAGACCAAGTGGAAATACTTAGATTAATAGAAATGGGTTAATAATTAAGACAGAGCTAGCTGATGAGAAACAGGTAACTGGCCTACAGCTTTATATCTAAAAAAAATTTAAAAAAAGTTAAAATCATTTTGGTGACTATTTTAACAGATAATTACATTTCTTTGACTAGCTTTCAAAATTTTGTTATGATTTAAGTGAGCTATGGTTTCAGGATCATTTCTGCTTTTAAAGCTATCCTTTCCTCATATGGATTCATTCTGCTCCAGTGCATCCTTGAAAATTGTTGGTACTTTGAAAATTATCTACATGTCAGTCATCCATTCTTTGATTATTAAGTGTTTTCTAAACCAAGGCCTGCAGACTTTCCTCTCTGCTCTACATAATCTTTGTAATTTCACTGCCTTTAAGAGTTGTAAATAATAGCTTTTAAGTTGATGATATTGGATATATCAGGAACTTGTATCCTCTTTCAGACAAATCAGTAAACCTGAACAATACTATTAACTCTACTCCACAGGACCAAGGTGAGACAAACTTCAACCTCTTGGAAAAGCAGAATAGGGACAGAAAAATAATAAAAGTACTGCACACCTGTATTTCTCCAAAGGTCAGCTTCCCAGGCCT
The DNA here is from genome assembly GCF_943737965.1 of Phodopus roborovskii. Lineage (NCBI taxonomy): Eukaryota > Metazoa > Chordata > Mammalia > Rodentia > Cricetidae > Phodopus > Phodopus roborovskii. The sequence continues at coordinate 37,033,286 of NW_026126407.1, read as the reverse complement.
CTGGCTACAAAGAGAGGTTATCATCACAGCATCTTTTATTCTGTTGCCCCTTCAGACTACTCTTAGTACAAGTATAAGGGGTAGAAAGAAAGGAACAGATACAATTTTGATACTTAATTGAAAATAACCTTTGCCATTTTTCCAAGTCCCTGAACTACTGTTTTATGCAACATATTGAGCCTTTCATTGGCAATAAATAGAAGAGACATGGTATGATCCTTCTTTAGTACAGAAGAAGCCCATTTTACTACCTCTTGAAAATACATATCTATTTTTTTCTTTTCCTCAGAATTGTGAAATGTAAGTCTGAATTAAGGCTCTATGTAGACACAACAATGATGTCTCTATTATTGCTATTCATGTAAAGTCAAATTGAATTCTTTGTTGTCTGTGATCTTTTCTTATATTATATTTTATGTTCTTGTTAAATGGAATTAAGACTTACCAGGACAAGCTGCAAACAAAAACATAACCTGTCACAACTTGAATTTCAAACATCTTATTTTATCTCATCAAGCATATTTTTCTTGCCTCCCAAACTGATAAAATCTCAGATACAGTATAAAAGACCCAATGGGGTATTTCTGTGATTGTTTGTTGTTTTTCAAGCACAAACATCATTCTTCTGTTGGGGAAATTCCTGAGTCTGATTTCACCATCCTTCCTTTCTCTGTGGTTCTTCTAGATGGCATGGAGAAGTGTTGACAGTTTTCAGCAAAGAGAGTATCCTCTGGCTTTAAATATAAAGGAATTGCAGGACACTGTTATTAGTCTAGAGGTTAAGTAAGGAGACAGCAAATGTAAATTGCCATACAGCAGGTGTGTGTGTGTGTGTGTGTGTGTGTGTGTGTGTGTGTGTGTGTGTGTATGATAGTATATATAAGGATTGATACTTCAGCATATTTCTACAAATTCCTTCAAGAACTGAAAAGGTGAATTAAAAAGCAAAAGCACCAACTCTGAATTAGTACAGCAGCCCAGTCTTCTCTCCTGTCATTTCAAGATGACTTTCGTGGAAAATTCACACTGAAAAATATTTTCGTGAGTGTTTCTTTCCTCCATTATAGTATGGTATCAGTCATATCTACTCTTAATGGTTTTACATTTAAAGTAAATAAACAAACAGACTTAGGGTGGGGCTTAAGATATGGTTCAACAGTTAAAAAGTGTGTACTGCTCTTGCAGAAGTGTCAGTTCTGTTCTAAGCACCCACACTGGTGAGTTCACAGCTGCTTGTAACTTCAAATCCAGGGAGCTCTACCACCTCTAGGCTCTGTAAGCATCTGCACATGCACTATACACATATCCAGACAGATAAGCCTGTACTTAATTAAAAATAATACAGATACATCTTTTTTTTAAAACACTCTTGGTCCTGCAAGAGGATAAATGGACACATATAGAACCCAAGGGACATAGTCTGTATGAGAAAGATTCCAAATGACAGTAATCTAGAGCTGGATGTAGTTTCCACTTTCTTCAAGTTGTTGCTATGCATACTTACTTTTTTTAAGACTTTATTATTTTAATTAGGAAAATTTGTGTATGCATGTGTGTGTGAGCTTGTATACACTTGTATTTGCCTACACAAATGTGCATGTGCTTGAATGCAGGTGCTGGAGGCCAGAGACTTCTGATTACACTGGGGCTAGAGCTACAGGCTGTTTTGAACCATCTAACATGGGTACTAAAAAGGGAAACCATGTTGTCTGGAAGACAGGGAAACACTCTTAACCATGGATCCATATATCCAAATCCTATATGTATATTTGAATAACACATTGAGATTCAAAACATACATCATCACCATTATTATTATTATTATTATTATTAAGGATCATCGCACACATGCATATATTTAAAACCCATACAACTACCCCATGTAATCTACCTACACAGTTTGCAACTATGAATGGTTTACTACTTTGTGGGCTATATGATCAAGACTACAAGCATATTTTCTATTGCAACTGAGATGTGGGAGTCGGGGAAAAAGATGTCCTTGTCATTTTTCAGAAACAGCTCTAAGAATGCTGCTTATTACCTATAATGTCTTGAATGGCTTTTCTCTCACAGGCATAGTAAAATGCAACACATGTATAGCTGACAGATACATTTCTCTAACCATACACAATCTTCTAATTTATCTTCATAATTTCCTAGGATCATTATTCTAAGCCCATTACAGTAGAATTAAATTTGCTCAAGTCTAAAATTCTTATTTGATGAATATTTTTATTTTAGGGTCAAATAACTGTTCCGTGGTTAATGTGGGCTTTTTAAATTTTCTATTGTGTCCAGATTGTGAAATATCTACTTTTGTTTGTAATTGATTCACAGGCAAGTTCACATAAAATTACAGTTATTACAATCTGTTTGGCTTCAAAGGGATGCTGAAAACCTGACTAGAAATAGGAGTTTGTTTCCCTAAGGAGAAATGTATACCATCTTGCCAGAAAAATTCTGTATGCAGTGTAGGGTTCATGGGCTATATGTCACTAGATGAACCATAGCAAATTGGGGCTAGATTGATTTTTTTTTTTTTTGTGGAATGCAAATTATAAGATTGGAGTTAGAACAACCACTGAAGAATTTGTTCACCCCTTGTACAATTTCCATCTAAATGTGTTTTATAACCTGTGCTTTACAACAAAGAATTGAAATAAGCGTCAAATTTGAAAAGGAAAATTAATTTCTTGGACCTGATATATTTTTTTGTTTTGAAGCTGCTGTGTGAAACATATGTCTCTTTGGATTTAAAAATGAAATATCACAGGCAGACTCCTGGCCAAATAGGTAACACCTGCAATTCCCAGCAGGAGGGTCACTAGTGGTTAAGGCTAGCCTGAGCTACAGAGTGAGTCCCTCTCTCAATATATTAAGTGAATGAATGAATAAAAATATCACACTTATCTCCCGAAATATAAAGTATGTCACAACACAAGTCAAAACCAAATTTATGGATATTTAGAATTCTATGACTTCCTTGTGAGCATATACTTGTTCTATATGTAAAAGGATTATAACTGTACAGTTTGGGTTTAATAAATTCCAGAGAAGTCTTCATATCAATATGTAAAATAATACCTTATTTTCACAATGTAATTATATCATTGCCCAAGAGGTTGCTGCCTGGCATGTAAGGAAAGGAACATTATGGTGCTACACCATTGCAGAAGGCTAGGCTTTTTGCCTAGTCAATTGGCATGGAAGTCAGGAGCTGTGAGCTCACTTCTGCAGTCCTTCACTACAATCCTAGCAATTTAAAGGAGGATAAAGTGGAGTCATTGTGTATTGGATGGCTTCCCTTTGCACAGGTGGCAGATTTCCATGTATGGAAGGATGGAGAGAGGGAGGGATTTTGCTCTATATGGGACAATTTGAGTTCCTGACATCCTCAACCATGATAGCTGGCAACTCCTAACCCCAAAAAAGGTCATAACACCTAATCCCCCACAAACAATTCTAGGAACTGGGTACCTAATATTCATACATATGTGCATGCTAGTGCCAGTCACATTGCACATATCACACTTATAAAAATATATGGGTCATCTGGTTATTTCTGAAAGACAACTTATTAATTGTATCATTTAAGGATTATTTCAAATCTATAGTCAATTTAAAAATTATATCATTTTTGAATTGAATCATATGTTGAGCAGAGTATGAGTATACTATTTTATTTTATATTTTAACAACTATACTCTTACTTATGGATACTTGTCAAATACCCAACCCTCTGTTATAAGCAAAACTTCACTCGTTGTCATTACACTTATAATTGTACAGTTGTTTTTGTATATCTGTGCATTAAACTCAAACCATATAACAATAAAATAAATCACATATGTACCATTAATTTTCTCCCAAATTACCAAATAGATAAGAACTGGTTTGAGAGAAATATCTTTTTTGAATTATAATAGGCCTGGGGTCAGCAGAGATGGCTTAGCACTTAAGAGCACTTTTTGCTCTTCCAGAGGTCTTGAGTTGTTTGTTGGAACCATATCAAGTTGTTCACAACAGTCTATAGCTCCAGCTCCAGCACCAGCAGATCCCTCACCCTCTTCTGGCTTTCCAGGGAAACTATATACCAAGGTAGCTAGTTGGCAGGGTGACAAGATTACATAAATAAAACACATGTAGTAGCAGGTGTTCATATATGAAGTTAGTAGAACAAGATTGAAAAGACCAATTATTAGGTATTGATTTTTTACTTATTTAATTAAACACTGATTTTAAATAAATCTACTTTTTGTTTTACATCCCTGCCTCAGTTTCCCCTCCCTTCTGTCCTCCTATGTCCAAAACTCCTCCTCTGTTTCCACCCCCCCATCCACTCTCCCTCCTTAAGAGCAGGTCTCCCATGGATACCATCAAAACATGGAATATCAAACTTCAGTAACACTAAACAAATGTGTACATCTACATGCCTGTGTCTGTGTTCATTGTGTTCATCCCCCTTGATATCTCTAACACAGTATAGCTAGGTAGCACCATGTCCCTTAGTGGGCATAAAATGCTTACTAAGAAATATATATATATATATATATATATATATATATATAATTTAAATATATATTTATTATATATATAATTTAATTATATATATATAAATATATAATTGACACAAACTTGTTATACATGTCAATGCCAGTTCCTGCAACTCGCCCTGGTCCTCCCTTGTTCCCCCAACCAACCTTCATCCCATCCCCTTTCTGCTCCCCAGGGAGGGTGAGGCCTTCCATCATGGTGAGTCTTCATAGTCTGTCATATCATTTGGAGCAGGGCACAATCCCTCCCTCAAGTGTGTAGGCTGAGGGAGTATCTATCTATGGTACTCACCTTTTGATATCCATAGATTAGCGACACTCTTATCTCTCATCAGAAAGCTTCTTTTTGCAGGCAACAGCAGTAACACAAAATCTCATGGAAAATTGCAGAGAACAAGTATCATGGAGTGCTCATTTCTAAAGGAAACATCTTTATTATTTATCAGTCACTTTTACTCCCAAATATTATGGTATATCACAGAAGGGGAAGCAGTAATATTTCAAGAGACGGTGCTTGGGGAGGACTGCTCTGCTGTAGTGTCTTCAGACATGCCAGAAGGTTGCATTCATGAACTCAGAGCAGGTGTGGTTGCCTGCACAAGAATGAAAGAAAATCAAACTAGTCAAAAAATCATGGAGGAGGGCATCACAAAGCCTAGCCTGTGTCTGAGGAGAGATTTTTGCAGTAATAATTGCTGGAATTTTCTTCAGGGCTGTAATCATGCTCCAGTGGAAGTATCTGTGCCCATGAACATACAGGAATTGTAATAGGATATATATGCGTACACATATATGTACGCATATAAATATGGCTATAAATTGTGGAAATGTTTTAAAATATGAATTTAAAGTATTTAGAATCTATGTAGTAAGATCTTCGGTTTTCTTTAGGTAATTTGTATCAAAATCCTGCAGTCTTAGATCACTTAATACAAAACAGTATATGCACATGTAGACATATACATATACACTCTCTCACCTACTAACACATAGCATCTACCACATAGTACACATTTAATAAACGGTAGGTTTTTATAGAATATGAGACAGTAAGATAAGACATTATGCACATTTTGTTTTGTTTTCTCAGAAGAAATGTGGTTGGAACACTCTGGTGAAGGGAACACCTTTCTCCGTGTTAGAATCTGTCATACTTTGTTAATTATCCAATGCCTCCCTAATTTGAAGGACATGTAAGCCCCAGTTTTGAGGGAAGGCTGAGTTAATGGTGCTAAGAACACACATGCCATCTTGGTGTTTGTCTCTGTATAGCCTTGTAGACTGCCCTGGAAAGTCATCTCTGAGTGATGAAAGGAATTAGCTCATGAGTCATCATTAGTGGGTGTGTTGGTTGGGCATACATCTTCTGAGCTGAGTGGATTACAGCTAAAGGCACAGAACCCCAGACGGCATGAACCTTACCTTGGGATGATGAGCTGATTTCAGAGAAAGGAAAAATACAGCTGTGTTAGAGCAGTCAAGAACAGTGTCACATGACACAATGTTTATATGGCAGAGATGAAGAATATTTTGTGCACTCTAGAAGTTTCTGGGTCTTTCAGAAGCATAGAGCTTAGGCATCTGTCTTTTAGCTTTACACCCCTTTAGCAATTTCCTCCATGGTCCTTGGGTCCTTTCGATTGCAACCTATAGGAACATATTTTCAAGATTTGGGCATTTCAACAAAACATTGCCATCTATAAAGTGCACACTTGACAATAAGTTAGCAGAGTTACAAAAGAAAAAATGGGGAAAAATTCATAATGTTTTAAGTAAGGTTATAATTTTGGGTTGTATCCAATTTATATTTATCCTGTGACTCATGTGGTCCAAACACTTCAAGTTGGATATACCTGGGACTTAAAAGTAAATGTTTATGTCTATTTTATAAGTAGTTCCAAAGGAAGTTTATGACACAAGCTTATAACCACACATTTAAATAGTGTCACAAAATTGTCTCTTAATTTTTTTTGCCCTTTCTACAACAGCAAATAACCACAACTATACACCACTCTCAAAACTTTGATCTAGAAATCTAAGAATCACTGAGTGTCCTTATGACAAAGGTTTCAGGTTGTGACCATCCTAGAAGCTGCAACAGTGGCCAGAAGAATTTAATTTCCTAATAAGTGAACCCAATATGTCTGACTTAAATATGACTCTGGAGAAGAAAAGTCCAAAACATAGAAGGAAAGCGGTTCATGGAGACTGTAGGAGGTGTCAAAGAGAATATAGCAAAAAATTTAAATTTTAGAGGAAGTAACATTGATTCTGGCAAAGGCAAATTTCAAAGGCATTTCAGTAAAGGCGACATTTCCTAGTTGAAAGGAAGCATAAAGACAAATGTGTGCGTAGCAGATAAACATTTCAATTACTTTTGACATATATCCAAAGAAAACAAAAGAACAAAGAAAGACTCCCCTTGCCCTATCTATGATTACTCTGAAAAGTCTTCCAGAGTTACTTCATCCTGTGGAGAAGAGGGAACATATCTGCCTTTCTTGAATTATATAAAGGCTTGAGATAAGATGCATAGGAAGGAAAATGAGAGTGAAGGAAAATGAGACCCAAAAGATGGAGTTTGTTGGTAGCATGAGTAGGCTGTGCACACTGGAAAACTATCTGTACTGTGTATGGAAGACTCTCTGCTATACTTTGTAGTGTCTTTGTAAAAATTAGAAAATAGTGCTATCTGCCTTTTCTATTATAAAACAAAACAAAAAACAAACAAACAAAAAACAAAAGTGCATCTTCTCCCAATTTATTCATGCCTGTAACATACAACTTAACAACTTGAAGACTGGATTTCATCCCCCAGTCACTAATTCCTTTGCCAGCTAATACCTAATCTATTCTATTTTTTTGTAAATGTTTGACCATCTATCAACATACTATCTTTGAACTATGATCTATATACTTTTTATCATTTAATGGGTCACAAAAACTTTGCAGCTTATCTTTTTCTAAGTATTTATCACTTCCCAGAGCTATCCTGAATTAATCTGTCACCAGTGGTTTACTATACCTGACAGAACAGTTTTTGTCGCACCCAATCTCGACCAGCAAGGAAGACACAACTCAGGGGAGATTCTCTTCTCTCAGTTTAATCAGGATCCTTGAAAAAGCTTCTTCTTCTAACCCCAGGGAAATGCCCACACAGGTTTAATTCCCCTTGCGCTGACCAACCCTAGTGAGCCACATGGACCCTGCAGATAGGCTGCTCTTATATTGAAGCAAGCAAGCTGAACAGGCTTAGCCAAATAAGGACTTGTTTATGACAGAGAGCGCTCACCATCGGGTAGGGGTAGGTGGAAGGCAGAAGCCAGCACCATCTTTAAGGTGCAGCACTTCACAGCTCTCTAAAAGTTTTATTAGTTTGGGGACTTGAGTTACTTCTGAAATTATAACAAGATGACTTGGATGTAGGGAGAATATTCCGTGAGCTCAGGATGACCTTTGGAGTTTCAGTCCACATACTAGTCAGTAATATTTATATATTCAATAAGAATCTGGATTCTAAGCCATAGGTGATATATGTCTCCTGGATATATGGCTGATAATAGGATGTATTCATTGCTATGTGTGACTACCAGAGAAGTCACGTTCTCCTTGCATCTATAGGCAAGAACAACTGGAATCCTTGCACTTGATACTGATTAAATTTTGTTCCCTAGATCCTCTACCCCCTCTCCCAAAATTTAATATGCACACATAGCTGTGATGAATAGTAATGTAATAGATAAACTTTAGCTGTGATGGACATGGGTGTACTATATACTTATTAGTTCCCAATCATAATTAGCTATGACTTTATAAGCCCTTTGCAACTCTAACTCTCTAATTATTAGAATTTAATTTTTGTTTTGAGGACCCTTCCTAAAGTTGCAAATCATATTTGAAAAAAATTCACTGTGTGCTCACTGTAAGTTTTAGATGTTTTGCTTAGGAATTGGCATCACTGTTCATTTTATTCACTTTAATCTTGCTCTTTTTTGCCTTACATGATGTTACATGCTTTAAATCTCATACCTATAAAAATACAGATTTTTTTCCTTTCTTATTAATATATTTATTTTCATTATTAATTTATTTTTATTATTTTACATATTGATCCCAGTTCCCTCTTCCTCCCTCCCTCTATGCCTCCTGAACCCCTCCCATCACTTCCTTCCCCCACTCTCCAAGGAGAGTGATACCTTCCAGGAGAGATCATCAAAATCTATTATGTCATTTGGAAGAGAGTCTAGGCCCTCCCTCCTGCCTTAAGGCTAAGGGAGTATCCCTCCATGGAGAATTGCTCCCAAAGTCCTTTCCTGCAACAGGGATACATCCTGGTTCTACTGTCAGAGGTCCCTTAGTCTGCTTAGGCCTTCTAAGTCTCATGTTCCTGGGGTCTGAGTCAGTCCAATGCTAGTTTCCCAGCTATCAGTCTGGGGATCCATGAGCTCCCCCTGATTCAGGTCAGCTGTGGGTTTCTGTAGCCTGGTCTTGACCCCATTTTCTTATCACTCCTCTCTCTCTGCAACTGAATTCCAGGAATTTGGCTCAGTGTTTAGTTGTGGGTGTCTGCTTCTGTTTCCATCAGCTACTAGATGAGGGCTCAGTAATGGCATATACGTTAGTTATCAATCTCATTATCAGGGAAGGGCATTAAAGGTAGCCTTTCTGTTCTGTTGCTCAAATTGTTAGTTGGGGTCATCTTTGTAGGTCTCTGGATATTTCTCTAGAGTGAGTTTTCTCATCAAAGCTATGAAGGCTCCCTCTATTATGGTATCTTTCTTCTTCTTTCTTTCTTTTTTTTTTTCTCTCATCTGTTTGTCCCGTCTCAATCTCCCTGATCCCATGTGCTCTCCTTTCCTCCCCTTATCTTTCTCTTAACTCCCTCTCCACTTCTTTATAAAGAAGTTTAAACCTATTTTCAATAATATGTAAATCTATAGGAGATATAATATCTCAAATACAACTGGTTAACTTCCACATATTTATATTTTCCTGCTTAAATCTCTTCATGTCCCTTAAGCTATCAGTAGCTAATATAATAAATGACATAATATTTATGTGTCAACCAGTGATTATATCTTAATCTTATAGTTCACATTGGTAATTCCCCAATGATTAAGTCCTTCAAACAGTGATTCTCAACCTTCCTGATGCTGCCATCCTTTAATACAATTCTTCCAACCATAAAATTGTTGTTGCTACTTCATATATGTAATTAGCTACTGTTATAAATTATATTGAAATATCTGTGTTTTATGATGGTCATAGGTGTCCCCTGTAAGTGATCAATCCCTAAAGTGATCAAGACCCAAAGATTGAGAACCACTGCCTTAAAGGTTGATATTCTTATCAAACAAAGCTACCCACAGAAAGTACTTCTGGGGTTTCTACATCTAACAGCTCATTCTTTTGAAGGATGTCCCAAAGATCAGTGTTTTGGCCACCCAAAGTTTCTGTTTGCTCTGTACTGAAGCTAGGGCAGTCTCTTCATAAGAACACAATAACTAAAGTAGATCTAGAGACTACTACAAGAAAAGGCTCCTTTGAAGAAATTTGCCTGTTATTTCATCTAAGTTTCATAACAACACAATCAAGTAGCTTTTTAGGTATATTTTGTTGATACAAGGATTCTTGCCAAAGTGGTTTGGCTCAGGTACCTAATCACTGTTTGAATTTTCAAATTGAATTAAGTAGCCTGTGGATCTTGGCTATTTTAACTTAGTTCCATGTTGTAGAATTTCTGTTTTTCTTTAGGGAACATCAAGGCATGGTATGCAAACCGCATCCTCAACTCTCATTCCTGTGTTGTTTTTTTCTTCCTATATATTCTACATCCTCCCAATTCCCCTGACTCAAGTGCCACCTGCTCTCCTGAAAATACAATGTGGCATTTGCCATTTATATTGCTATGCTCAGTGGTGTTCTGGAAAACAAATATAAAGTGACAGCTCCAATCCACACTGTCTCTGGGTTTCACACTTATGCTTCCCTTTGCAAATATGGGGTAAAATTCAGAATTCCGTTGAGAAAAGTTGTTGATAGAAAACGTTGCTTCCATTCTCTGGCCTTTAGAAAATACTTGGAGGACCTATCTTTATAATAACCAAGACTTTCAAAAAAATTAAGCAAGCATATATTCCCCCAGAGAGAAAGGGGAATATTATTATGCCTACTCTATCATCATTATCTTCACCAAATAGTGTTTATTGAGCTTCCAGGGGCACAAGGCAGGGAGCTGGCTAAATTGGCATCTCTTATACATCCCAAGAGCTTATAGTTTAAATAGAAACAGAGCATCAAAGACAAACATATACAAGGTCAGGCTGAGACCAACACAAACACATTAACATATTCATTAAAATAAATAGAGCTCATTACCACTCAACAACAATGGGAGGCAGCAAGATGTAAAATAAAAACGTGCTAAACTAGGAATCAAGAGACTGCTGCATGCTGAGGGAATTGCTTTGTAGAAAGCACCACACTATCCCTATGGTTAAAATGCCTGCAAAAATTTGAAGGAGGCAATTTGGGAAGGTGAACCAAAAACAAAGTCTAAAGGCAGAAAACCATACAATTTTTGGAAATACTATCAGGTGATCCATGCTCTGTGAAACAATTCACCATATTTTGTAAACTTAAACACTTCTAAAGTTCCTTCAAGAATTGAAAATTAAGCCCTTAGAGGATGCCTAAGAAATTAAAGCACAGGTAAGCAAGAGGTCTTGACATCAGGTCTCCATGACTGTTGAATGAGCATTGGACTGACTTTGATATTAGAAATATGAGCAATATACTTGGATGGGTAATTGGATGTGGGTGGTTCTACCAGGGGTTACAGGTAATTTAAGTGACTCTCCTAACAGTAAAGCACATTAGGATGTCTGAAGTCATGGATCTATATTTACCTTACTTGACACTCAGGTCTAGAAGCTGGAAAAAGTCATGCTCCATATTAACATGAATTTCTATATCTAGCAAGCTGTTGATTCCTCAAGGAGGTTGGGTCTATGGCAGTGTTGAAATGGGGAGAGAATGCATTGGAAGGAATAGGAAGCCCATAAAGAGGACTGTAACAGCATAGCTGTCATTCTGACATTGTAAGACTTTGCTTTGCAGCAGGAAATCGAATAAATTTTTCATCAAATGCTACAATTATGAGCAGTCACCTTCCTGTTGCTGTATGAAAGTCATGTGCAGCAAGATTTTTCCTCCCAGGGAATTTGAGCTAGGGGATTCTCTGACAAGAAGTGAAGAACAGAAGTCCCTTAGGTTGGTAGAGTCACTAATTAACGTTTAGTCTTCCTTTGGAGTTGATTAAGCTATTAGCATGCTGCATTCTACCAGAACATCTCTGGTCTCAAAAGCCCTGTGTCTGTTAAGTCTAGGAGACTGAGAGCCATGTACTAAACTCTATTTCTCTTCAACAGGGGTATCATTTCCTTTTAAAATGAAGGGAGAAAAATCTTTGCCAACAGTTCAAGGATATAGACTCCTTCTCTATGGGTGATGGTTACCAGAGACATTACCAGAAACATTCAAATGAGCATGTGCCAAAAAGTATATCAAAATCAAGTTTGATGTGAATGTTCAAGAGAATTCCTGTCCTGTGTCAGGAATAATGACCAATATTCATTGAACTTTTGCTTGATATATTCTAAACAGTGAAATGGATGTTTCTGACTCACTATTTAACACTCATGAAATAGCTATCTCCACAGTATAACAGGGTAGAAAAAAAGTTCATAGAGGTAGAAAGACATTGTATGAATCCCATTCTAAGTCTGGATGTACTCAGAATCATTCATTATATAATGAGATCTCAGAATAATTACATGTTAAATTCACCTTGTTCTTCTCTATCTCTGGATCAAAGATTCTGCCTCTTACTTTGGATCTCTCCAATGGTATAGAGACAAGATACAATGATTAAAACATATGTCCTATCAAACTTACTGAAACATACCCAAATATGAATATTAGTGTCACTACATATGTATTCGATTAAAACATGAGAAAAGCCACAGTAATGGCAACAGGCCCAAGTTTATGAAGAGTAAGAAAGCTTCAATTAAAACCAAAGTCCTTAGGCTGGAAAGAGGGCTCAGCCATTAAAGTCTAGACTCACATAAAAAACATATAAATTCACACCATTTTCTTCAGGATGACCTAGTCCCAAATCAGGTTTGCATTGATGTCCTGTACACCTTACCAGGTACTTGACCATCAAAGGTAAGATGAGTTTTCTGGGCAGGACTCCATTAATATGACAAAATGATTCGTGATGAGTTTTAGCCCTAATTATTACAAGACATTTATAGGTCTAAAAACCATCTAATCCAATTATTATACTCCATTTACCAAACACATAAGAATATTCATTTTACTTATGTAACTTGAATGACGTATTTGTGACTACCATTGATTTTTCTATTATGCCTGCTAATAATTATAATAAAGCATAAGTTCTTCAACTAAAAATAGTTTTGTGGGATGCATATATGAAGATATAAGTGTGTGTATCATAACTACTGCTTTAGAGTCAATCAACTCTCAGTAACTTCTAGCCTAGTTCTTACTTACCAAGTAAATTTGGAAATATTATTTTATCTTTACAAATGTCAGCTTCTTATATCTCTCAGCATTGCTGAAAAAATGTAATAAGCCTTGAAGCTCAGGGCAGAGCTATCTCAGAATGCAGCAAAGCCTGGAGAGTTGTTATCCATAAACCCTCCTTACTGATTCTAACCTCATGCAACATGTCAATCTCATTCCTATTAAAAGAGGAAAGGAGGAATATACATTCTGAATATTTTCCTTGTTTCTTCTGTCACCCTTTGTTTTCTTCATTTTTCATTTTCATCATTACTAGCCCTAACATTTTCATATTGAAAATGGTTTAAAATTAGGAGTAAGTGTACCAGTTTTCTTAATTGTGGTTCTTTTATTTCGAGGTAGGACATTGATATTTGCTATGGGACCACCCTGTATACTGTTTGTGATTTCCTTTAGAGGGTAAACAATTCATCCATGAAGGAGCTGTTTAATGCCAATCTACTAATCCACAGCAGCCATCTCTCTCTAGACTCTCAGAGTGTTTCATCAACCACTTGTCCTAATAACACATGAGCCCTGGGCCAGGACATTGGGGATACCTGGGATGCACCTGAACCCTTTAAAACTTTTCAGACTTGCCAATATTTTATCACTTCTTCAGCTTACCTGGTGTCTTTGTCATGGAAATCACTATTGAAGTGTTTACTTATATTCATTAGACTTGCGACTTCACATACCTCTTGAATGATTTTAGGGCTATAATGCATGACCTTTCATGATGCAGCATTCCTGCTTATTTGCAACATACCAAACTGTCATTTCAATGACTACTGTCTCTTTATTTTTTGATTCTTTAAAGTGAGTAATTCCAGACTAGCATTAAAAAACAGGGACCATGTCCAGATCAACTGACACTGTGTAAACAGGTTGTGATTGAATGCAGTTTTTTTTGTTTGTTTGTTTGTTTGGTTTGGTTTTTGGTTTTGCTGTTTTGTTTTGTTTTGTTTTTTTTGTTGTTGTTGGTATATTTTCACTTGAAGAAATCTCAATATTAGTAACAATTCAAAGAATATATGCTTTGGCATTTAAAAAAGAAGAATAAAACCACTAATTTCTTCTTTAATGCAAATTAGCTTGATTGTTTAAATATAGATATGAATCCCAAATCATTTGCTAAGAGGAAGGGTAAAAAAATAAAAACCCTCCTTAAAATTTTTAGTATCTCCAGTTAGGCTGAAGAATAAAATTGATATAGGATGGAGTGGAGAGTGGTGGAAGAGATTGTAGCTCACTTGGCTGAGTGTTTGTTTAGTATGGATGTAGTCCTGAGTTTGAACTTCTGCACCACATAAACCAAGCATGACAGTGCATGCCTGCCACCCTATATACAGTAAATGAAAAGAATGTCATAATTTCAAGGTCATTATCATCAATATTATAAGATAGAGGCCAGTATGAGGTATCTGAGATGCTGGGATGGGGGCATAAAGATATACAGAAGAGAAGGATGCATGTTTTATTAAAATTTTGTATAGGAATGCTATTCTTCACAAAATGATGAAACCCCTAAGATGTCCCAAGACCAGAAAATTTATGGACTTCGTAAATAATGACACTATGAATCTGTGAAGAAAAGACTAGCCAAGTTTATTCAACCTAAGAACAGCACACCTGAGAAAGTCGCTCTGAGGGAGAGTGGTAAAAGCTGGTGGAGATAATTTAGTGAGCTTGTTTCTACACAGCCATCTGAGCATCATTACAACCATCACTAATAATAGTGTTCTCCTTGTCTTTACTTAGGAAATCTTATGGTTTTTTTTAGGTGAAAAATTGAAGGCTAAAAAAGAAAGAAAAAAGGAAGGAAGGAATTTCTTGCATATTGTTGCATTCTTGAGGTTTTCAAGTTCAAAATTATCATCAAAAGTCGCATATTTGGGCATGGCATGGATAGACAATAGGGCTATGAACAAAAATCGTAACAATAGTAGGATTCTATCACATATATTAAAGAAACTCATTACTGTTAGATGTCCTAAGCTTTTTAGTGAAGTATATATTCAACTAGCCAGCTACTTTATTCTCTCATGGTGATAATCTTAAAGTTTTTTTTCCTCGCTCAGATATGATCATTTTTCCTACAACAATTTTCTTATAATTAGACATCTTCTTTGGTATCTGTTTTAGTGGCATCCTTGGCGCAAGAAGTAGCAAATAATGAGAAGCTTTTGTTTTTAGGGAATTACAAACAGTTTGATTATGTGGTGCTAAGTTGGGTACTTTACCTCCAGGAGGGGGCATTAGAAACATTAGAGGCTAAATCCATATCTTTCTTCCTTATTTAGTCTCATTTTTGATCAGCTGTGAATGTATTATGCAACTTTATTTTTCCCAAGCTAATTCTCTTTTTGATATGAAGTTCCTCCCTCTCTTTGTCTTCTTTTTTGTACAACCTGTACTCATAATATAATATGTTCAAAATATGAATCTGTCATTGACTTCAGTTTTTCTCCAAACACATGAAGGCAAGAACTCTTGTTCCTAAATAACTGAAACATCTCTGAAGAAAGCAGATGATTAAAAGATCTCATATGCACTTGAGCACAATTTAATAAAAGAATATGATTCATTTAATATAGAATTCTAGCACAGGAAAAGTTATAAGAGCTTTGGAAAGATCATGGAGTGTACTATCTAGTACTCTCTGTAAGTTATGTTTATATTTCTTTGACTTTCAGCTATTTTGTAAGTTTGTTCATTTCAGGAAAATCAATTATTGTGTATAAATCTATTCATAATAATGGGAATTGAGGTCACTGCATTTGACATTGATTGTTACTCCATGGAGATAAAGTTTTTGTTAGGTTTTTGTCTATTAAATACATTTTTAAAATATTCCTGATGGGCACCTGTGGTCATACTACCTTTCCATTTTTCTTTTGATAATCTAAAGGTTTATGTGACTCATTCGTTCATTGGTGAAGTCAATACAATTTTAACAAGTGATCATACTTATATATAAAATACCTTACTATTTATTACTTCTATGTATAGGCATTTTGCCTGCATGTATGTGCGTGCATGTGTGTGTGTGTGTGTGTGTGTGTGTGTGTGTGTGTGTATTCTTGTTGAGTTCAGAACAGGGCATCAGACCCTTTGAAACTGGAGTTATAAACAGTTATGAGCTGCCATGCAGGTGCTGGGAATTGAATCCAGGTCTTCTGTACGAGTAATAATTGTTCCTAACTATTGAGCTTTCTCTCCAACCCCTGAACATATATCGGTTAACAGTAGTATTATTTTCTAAAATTTAATATAAAACAAGTGAGTGGCTTAGACAAAATGTCAAATCCTGCAGCTCTTATCCTACAAAATTTGTTAACTGCATAAAGGCACAATTCTCCAAGGGTACACCAGAATAGGTTCTTTGGTACTAGACAGTGAAAGTTTTATATATTTTTCCCATTCTTCGATACATGTTAATTGTTTCCTCCTCATTTTGTTTGTGGTTCTGAATTATGTTTCACACCTGACTGCTACAGGTTCTCTTCCTCCTTGACTTGCCTTCTCCACACTTACCATAAATTGAGTTGATCCAACCCAAGACAGAAAATACATTCCATGAAAATTGTCTTATTGTTTATCTTTGGATTCAACAACATTCATACATTCACAGGTAAAGCAACAATAATTAAAACAATTAATTTCTATGTTGGGTTAGTTTTCAGAAATGAAAGATATTTATGTTTGCTTTTCAAAGTTATTTTAGGTGTGGTCATGGTCTACCCAGCCACTCCCATGATCACCAACTATAATAATTTGTGCTTTGTGAGGTGGGACTATTTGTTTAATAAAATTCCAGTTACTAGTTTCTTATTGGCTAGCTCTGTCTTAATTATTAACCCATTTCTATTAATCTAAGTACTTCCACATGGTCTTATTTTACCTGAGAGAGGGGGCCGGTGATTCTGCTCTCTCCAGTCTCTCCATGTTGACTCCTCCTTACTACTTCCTCTCTACTCCTTGTCTCTTAATCCTGCCTATCTTGCTTTCCTATTGGCCAACAGTGCTTTATTAATTAACCAGTATGAGAAACATATTTACAGAATGACATCTACCATCAGGAAGATAGTGGCAAGAATAAGAAATATACAAAGGAGAAATATCAGAAGAAATCCAGAGAATGCCTATAATCAGAATGAAAAATTGAAACAGGCAAAAAATGAATACCAAGAATTGAAGCCTGTTTAGTGGTTGATAAATAAATTCATTGGTCAAATGAATTATGTTCATTACATCAAAGAAGGTTAATTTATGGTAAATCCTATTGGCTCTATGGCTTCCCTAGTAATGCTTTATCAGAACACACAAGTAGAAATTTAAATAGAATGCTAACAAATTAAAAGAGTTTTAAAATAAAAACATGGTGAAGGTATCATCAGTCTCCTTCATAAAAAATGTCAATTAAATAATAGTCTTTATTATTCATGTTTTGGATAATGAGAAGATCAAAAGTAACAAGATAGCTTTCTCTAAAAATTTCAAGTCCATGATAAATAAAAATTGACTATCCCTATCCAATGATATAGTTAGTTAATTACAAGCCTGGATATTAATCAAAAACAATCAAATTTCTAAAATTAAGCATCTACCAGTGCAATAAGCATGCCTGGAGTTTACTAGTTTTATTTGCATCAAAGGGAGTCAAATATATGTGAGACCAAAATAAATGTGGACATCAAAGATAAATTTTAAATAACTTTTTACCCCAGTAAGACAACATTCCTTATCTACAATTGTGTCATAATTGGGCAAAATTTTAGAGTTCCAGGCTGGATCTACACACATAAGAAAGGATCAAATCCTTTCTTGTATCTACTTCATAAAACAACAAAATTATGAAGTCCAAAATAATATCCTTCCCACCTGCTTCCTTCCTAGTGCTAGCATCAAACTGGAGAACATGTTTGTCCATCAGACAATATGACTTTAATTACAGAAAGTATCTTGTCCCATTATTTTACATTTTGATTATTAAAAATCTTACTTGGATATAGAAAAGTGAACCTCTTCTTATCCAGATGGCAACTTTTTCCTAGAAAGAATCACTTACTACATTGTTAATGTATCCTTTACCTGGTTTCTATATATGTTACTTGAGTTTCTTTCTTTGTGCTAATTATAACCCAATCATGAATGTTTCTGGGCTTTTATAACAATGGAAAATCAAACACCTACTGTTTGTAAATAACACAACTGAAATTTTAAGCATTTGATAACATTTGGAATAAAGCCCTAGATGTGTAAGAAAACTTGGTGTTTGGGAACCTCCATTTTGCACACTCTCATTTCTTTTCCACACAGTTGTCTCTGCCTTGTTTTCTTAACAGGTAAATTGATTCTTAAATCAAGCTTTCTGTAACATGTAATTACTTCTGAAATATGTAGGATGCAAGAAATTATTATGGTTTGAAGCTACCATATGAATTTATATATGAGTTCTGTAGTGTTGATTCTCTATAATTCAACATTATAAATGATTAATAGTTTTGTCACATCTTTTAATTAAGGCTTCTTATTTTTTAACTTAGGGAAGATGCCTCAACCCCAGCCCTGCTTCTCTATGATGCAGGCAAATCCCTTAGCCTTCACAAATCTTAGGTTTCTTAGTTGTGTCAAGGGAAGATTTGTTGGGATCATATAGATGTTTTGTAATGTCGAATGAGTCAACAATGCAACAGTATTAACTCAAGGCCTGACAAATGTTAATAGTCTTAAGATGCTTGTTAAACTTTATTTTAAGAGTTAGCAAACAGAATATGTTTTAACTTTAGATTTTTAAAAATTATTTTATACATCCAGTTTTCACTTAAGTGGAAGCAGAATAAATTGGTAGTTTCTAACTCTTCCTCCCTGAGGTCCTGGGAGCTTGATGTTTCTGTTGCTAAATTTTCACCCCTTGAAAGCACATTATTCCCCAAGAAGCTTATCCTGTAATATGTTTCAGAAGCTCTAGTGCTGTATCTTCCCCTAGCCATCATTTATGACAAAAAAAAAAAAAAAAAAAAAAAAAAACAACAACAAAAAAAACCAACCAACCAAACAAACAAACAAAAAAAAAACTCTACTAGTCCTTTCCACTTTACAGACTAGTTGCAGGGAAGGCTCTTACCAGCACCAGGTTGCAAAAGAAGAGCTAACAAGCTACCAAGTCAATAAAAACAATATCATGCGTATAGGAGAAGTGAGTGACTGAATGATTTTTATTACATGTGAACCTTTCAAAGACTATAAAAAATTTAATTTAATTTCAGTGTTAATCATAATTGTATTATTAGCCCCTTGAGATATTTTGACCCTTGAATATCTTTTTATCATTGATGTTATTAACTAAATCATAAGCCTATCTGTTTCCTTTCCATGGTCATTTTTGAGCCCTTGTAGGCATATACTTTGTATTGAATGGCTACATAGATTAACTGTGTGAAAGTTTGTTCTAAAAACAAATATTTCAAGAAACAGCAATGCTGTTTGTTACAAAGGAGGCCTGACTGTCCATAGCAGGTTTATCCTGGCACAGTGAAACTTACAGTCAAATTCAGCAACCAAGGAAAGCACAGGTCCAGGGAAGATGGCTATGAAAACCCACAGAAAGTGTGACATTCTGAAGAATCAGAGGAAATTTTTACATGAGAAACAAAATTATTAGAAACAGGGAAATCAAGAAATCAAGGAGGCCTGCTCTGTGAAGTGAATGTAAGACTGTGTGATGTGCTAAAAATCTAAAATAAGAACACATTGCCATATTAAAACCAGGACAAAGAAAACCAAGTAAATGCAAAACAAAAAAGTAAGGTCTCATAAGATAAAAAAAAAGTAAAACAAATTAAAACACAAGATGTTTTATTTATTTAAATTATCACCAACATGCAAATATACATTTTTTAAGTACTAGGGTTAGAAAAGCAAAATGTTCTGTATAATAAACTCCTCATTTTCAGATCTATCTAAAAATAAGTGAATAAAAACTTCAGAATCACATTCTACAGATTCTTTATCATTCTTTATTCATTTATTTTTCTTATTGTACATATTGATCCCAATTCCCTCTCCCTCCCTTCTTCCCTCCCTCTCTCCTTCCCTGCCATATGACATTGACCACCCATAACCCCCTCTCCAGGAGGGGTCATCAAAATCTATCAAGTTATACAGATTCTTCATGTTATTTTGTTGATAATATATCTCCATGAAGTCTCTTCATCAGAGTCTGCATTGAAAACAAGCATCCTCTAGTTGTATTGCTTTAAGATCAAAGGAGAAATGACCACAAACCCTAATGTCAAATTTGATCATAAATCACCTTCATCAAACTTTTCAGAAGTATGCACTTATACACTTAGTGATTTAACACACTGCTCCAGATCAATTTAGTAAACCTTCTATTTTACATGTTCAATTCCTACTGAATGTTGTAGTCACTGAACTCATCATGCCCAATGCAAAGAATTCTCTTAAGAAACTGATGTAATCTATTGTTTTGGGATCATTAAGACACTGTCATTACTGTGTAAGACCCTTTGCTATCTTACTACCAGAGATGAGATGAAGATGTTGTTTTTCCTAGTACCACATTTCAGTGCATGCCTCTATTGGCTATAGCTTTCTCCACCACTGTGACACTGAGTATCATGCTTCTTGAGCTCGTTTTAATGTGCAAGGAGCCCACACAGAGCTTGTCACTATAGATGATGAAAAGAAGTTGAAATTTCTCCAAGTGTTTGGTATTCAGGGTAGCACTCTGCTAGGTGATAGAGTGTCTGATTTCAATCTTCCTTTGTTGTGTAAAGAGGTTTCATTGTATTTAAGAGATAAATAATGGTACACCAATTTCGGAATCTTGGGAAAAGCAATTACTGAAAGACTTCTGGCTTTAGGAGAATTGCTTTTTGGTATAAGGGAGAAAGATGGTGGGAACAAAAGGAAGAGATAGTATTGTTGCAAAAATAATTAAAACCTCTATTTGTGAAGATATTTGTGTAGGTATGAGATATAATAACAAACATATATGTGTAATTTATTACAGGACTATAGTTTCTAAAATTGTCACACAAACCTTTAATTGGAATTGTTTTTCTGAAGGTAAACTGTATGATTCATTACTGCTTGTTTTGTTTATGTTTTTTTGTTTTGTTTTGTTTGTAGAAAGAGGAATGGTTTGATTATAATTTACTCAAAACTACATCTTAACTTATTTTTTTTTAGTGAGGAAGTATGTATTTTTGGTATACAAAATGATATTTGAATAGGTATATACATTAGAAAATAGATAAATTAGCCTAATGAACAAATATATTCCTTACAACATTTTGATTTCTCATATGGATATATGTATTGGTAGATGTTTTTAATACCAGCACTGGGGAGTAGGGGCAGATGGTTTTCTGTGAGTTTAAGGCAAGTCTGGCCTCTCTCATTGAAAATTCATATTCTTTGAATTTACTTCCCCCAAAAGTACTACTCCTCTAATTTCTTCTTTTATAAGTTTGTTCATTTCACATAAAAGTAAGATTATGCTGGTCATTACATAACTTTACCCATGTAGGAGATATTATAAGACCCTATGGGGTGTTTGAAACTTAGTAATAATAACAGCAATTATGTTTGATAATCATTCATGTCTATTGTAACAGTTCACCTAAAATGGCATGTAATAAGAGGCTAACTGTGATAGTTACTTATTTAAAAAGTTGATAATAAAATAGAACAATGGAACAATTTTGTTCTTCCATATGAAGTTGAGGGTCATTTCAAGGTCTGTAAAGAATTTTATTGTAATGTTGATTCCCTGATTTCTTCCTCAGTCCATTTATAATTTGTATATAAGGTGGCTACTGATTTTTTTAGTTAATCTTGTAACAAGTCACTTGACTAAAGTTGTTTATCAGTTGTAGGAATACCCTGGTAGAGTTTTGGGGGTCACTTATGTATACTATCATATCATCTGCAAATGATAACACTGACCTCTTCTTTTCCAATTTGTATCCCCTTTAACTCCTTTAGTTGTCTTATTGTTCCAGCTAGAATTTCAAATACTATATTGAATAAGTATGGAAAGGATAGTGAAATTGTTTTGAGTAACTCTTCATTTAATTTGATGTTGGCTATAGGCTTGTTGTATATTATTTTCATTATGTTTGGGCGAATCCAATGTATCCCTGATTTCTTCAACTTATATCATAAAGGGTGTTTGACTTGTCAAAGGCTTTTTTAGCATCTAATGAGATGATCGTGTTCACTCATATGGTGGTTTTCATAGGTTGGTGTCTAGCCCAGGTGTCATCAGAGAGGCTTCATTCAGTAACTGATGGACACAGATGCTGACCCACAGCCCAACATTAGGCTGAGCTCAGAAAATCCTGAAGAATATGGGAAAAAAGAGTGTAGGAGTCAGCAGGTTCAAGCACACAAGAAAAATCACAGAATCAACTAATGTGGAATCATAGATGTTCACAGAGACAGACCCGACAACCAGGAAGCCTGAATTAGACTGACTTAGATATTTTACATATATGTAACAGTTGTGTACTTTGTTCCTATTGTAGGACTCCTAACAGTGGGAGCAAGGGCTGCCTCTGATTGTTTGTTGGCTTTCAGGATTCCACTCTTCATACTGGGTTCCCTTGTCTTTAATACATGGGGAAGTGCTTAGTCTTACTACAACTTGATATGCCATATTTTTTGATATCCATGGAAGACATGTCCTTTCCTGAACAGAAATGGAGGAGGAGTAGATTGGGGGTGGAAACAGAGGCAGAGTTTGTGGTGTGAGACTTGGAGAATAGATGGGGGAAACTGTGTCCATGTTGTAAAATAGATACATACATACATACATACATACATACATACATACATACATACATACATACACAGACAGATAGATAGATAGATAGAACAATGGCAATAACATTATCAAAGAAATATTTTATAACTATGGTTTCTCCTGAGCACTTAAAATTTTTAGTATTCTCTTATTCTGTCTTTACGTCTTACTCTAAAGATTTTTAGAATTTTCCTTTATATGTTTGAATAGCTAGCCACCACTATTTTTATGCTTAATCTTTTGAGGGACTTCTGTATTATTCCCCAATATGGGTTTTACTTTAGTATGAGGGCAAAAATTAGCTGAACAGACTACAACAAAGTAGATAAACTATAATTACATTTTGCTTGATGTATTTAATGATGTTAGCTTTAAGTGGTCCCGAGAATCTTTGTAGGTTTTCCTATAAACTAGATTATTGCTTTCCAATTATGTTCCCTCACATCTGCTAAATTTAATTGAATTGCACAATACAGATTCTCTTGGAAAGTGATGTCAACACCCTTCAACCTTGTAGCTTACTAGCAAGAGATTCTACAAATGCTTGTAATGATTTTCTTAGGAAATTAATCCACTCTTTCCTCTACAGAGAACATCTACAACCATATCTTAAGGTCCAAACCAAATCCTTCCCTTAGCAAGCCATGTCTTGCTTTCCCATTCTATAAACACTTCCACATTCTCTTTTGCAGATGTTACGATGATATAATTTAGCAGTCTACTTAGCTCCCATTATCCCTTTATCCTCAATTTTCACTCAATCTTTAAGACTCTTCAGTTGTCTAATTGGGCAGGCAACTTTATCTGCATAATGTTTCATTTCCTTTTCTGGCTGTTTTTGTCTGTTTTTTTTTTTTTTCCTAAAATACACACATTTGCATTTATATATTACATCAGGCCCAGGACTTGCTCCAAAAAAGTGTTGATTTCCTTCTCTTTTCCCTGTTTTTTTCTTTTGCTTTCCATTACCTTGAATAAACAAAGAACAAAGATATTAATTCATATGCTTCTGTGTGACATGAATTGGCTCTTAATAGATGCATAAACATATTTACAGATTGAAAGTGACTGAGTATAGAAAAGGAATGACATTTTCTCTAGGACACTAGATATGTAAAAAGAAATAGGAAAGGACAAGTATATTATTTTTACAATAGTTTTATTAAAATAGGAAAGGGGCGAATTGTTATATTTAACGAATATCTTTTTGTTGCACCAGGAATAGAATTTTATAAAACTGTGTTGCCTATTCCTAATATATGCGTAGCCTATCAAACCTAGTAAATTTATCAACACAGAATAATTTAAAACAAGAATCATGGGATATCAGCATGGCTAGTATTGTGTATTGAAATTGAAAGAATTAGGGTAGCTTTACCATTTTTAACTTTACCATTTTATTACATCAGATTATCAGATGCATATAAAACCTCTTCTTGGTATTGGAATAGAATTTACTTTCTCTTCCATCAAACATCTTGATTTTAGAAAATAATTTGCTTAACTGCTGCTAGTGAGAAGAAAGGCCCTAAGGAGACTTGCTGAAATAATGATGGATGGTCAGCAAATCCCCTTTTATCGAGAGTGACAAACTACAAGGCCAGAGTGCTTCTCAATAGTGGCTGTCATCAGGGAACAAAGCAAGGTTGCCTGAAGCAATAAAGGAAGTTTATTTGCTATGTGGAGATGAACCAGCAAGCAAAGAGAAATCTTGGAAGAGGACAAGAAGAAAAACATAAAGTAAACCAAGGCATCTAATCTATATTCTTAGAAAGTGGCAACAACCCTGCCATATCACTCTCTTAGGCAACCATTGTGTTAACAAGTCTGGATTTAATCTCTTCCATCAAGATTTGATGCTTATACCAAGATGATAACTCTGATAGAAAGGAAAATCCTGGATGTCACAGGACTTCATACAATTTGTGTTTTGGAAATATAATCAACAGTAATACAATTTCAAAGCAATTGAGGATAAAGCAAAAGATGAAAAGTCGGTGCTTATATTTTTCTTAAGTCCAAAGGAAAACCATAACAGAAAATTCTGATTAGAGAAACCTTCACTAATGATACCATCTAAATCTCTGTGTGAATACTTTCCTTTGTAGGAGATGCATTCTTTTTCCATATAATTGGTCAACTATGGTGATTATTATGAAATTATGTATTTCAAAAGAATTATCTTTGGAACTCCTATAGGTATTAAAATCTGAAGATACAAATCCTGATGAAGAAATTTGTATGTAACCTATACATATCTTCCTATACACAATACACCATCTCTGCATTGCTTATAATACTGAATACATGTTCATTTTAAGTACATCTATAATGTATTTGGAACTAATACTGGGATATTGTTGGTGTGTGGGTCACTAAATAAATAGACAAATAAATCATCTCTACGAATAGCAGACTGTATCTACTCTGAAATAGACATAGTTTTCAATGTGCTCTGCATATCAACCAGTACCATTTTCTCTATTGTACTGAAAATCTGTCTTGGCTTTCATGTTATGCTAGTAACACACTATACATGGATTTCTCACATCAACCAGAATCCCTTGAAACACAGACTGCAACACTTCCTAACAACAACTGTTCATTCTCAAATAATTCATAGAAATGTCTACTATAAACAAACTGAATTGCTGAGGCAATTGGTAGTTTTTTCCATTAGTGCTGGTCAGAAAATTAAGAACTTGGATGTTAGTGTTTCAGATGAAGTATTAGATAACAGATAATATAGAACCAAACTATTTTTAGTCACTATAGCTGTAACAATTACCAGTCTGTCTATAGCTAAACACTAAATTTATTTTTAATGACAGCACACATTACAGATTTAAAACAATGTGTTTAAATTTTTTCCACCTTCTAGGACTTTCAGTTACTTGTTTATCAAATATTTTCTAAAACGTTAATTACATCCATTCAAATAAACAATAAATTGAAAATATTTTAGTGGGAAGTAATAGCCAATGGGTTCTGACTCTAATTTAATCTACGACTATAATGTTGGATACTGGACACAGTGAATAAAAAAAATCGTATCCTCAGATAAGCTTTACTCATATCATCATGATACAATTAATACAAGATATGTTTAAGCTGCAAGAATGCAAGGCAGATACTTATATGATCTTTGCTACCTATATAACTCCTAATATGTGTAAACAGTCCATAGCTAGTGTACTATTTATATCATTGACATACAGGAATAGAAAACAAAGAACTGCAATTTCCAGGGCATTTTTCTCTTTATTACATACCAAACAAAACACACTGGAACTAACTTTAAATCTAGACAGGAACTAAGTGCTCAGTTTTAGTCATGGAAAACACTGGACAATTAATTCTCTTGCTACAGCCAGAGTGGTATCTTAAAGTTAGTTTATATCTAGGCTTACCTAGAAGGAAAAGTGGGAACATATGTCCTATTTTCTTTCTATATCTGTCACTGGCAATCTCACATGGGACTGGCAACATACACCTTGAAGTCCTACTAAAAATAGGTGAAGAGAGATTAAGTTTAGGATCTTACAGTTAGCCAAAAGAAAATTGTTCCTGGATATAAGCCATCTATCTTTGTTGGTGTCTCTTTTTCTTTAACATATCATTTAAACATGCCTAACTTTAGGTCTCAAATAATTGTTAAATAAATAAATTGTTAATGTTCCTCAGTATCAGTACTACTAACTACACTGAATCAAATAGAGAGGCTATAAAGTATATCCTCTTTGCTAGTTTTATTTCTTAATGAGATCTATGCCATCTTTTGCTAAAAGATATCATCATTTATACAGCTCATAAAATAATATTGTTGATGAGTAGTCACCTAAGATGACTACAATATAGCTTGGGAGAAATATAATGATATAAAAGAATTATCACCCTTTTCCCAACATACAGACACACATACCCAGAGAGAGAGACAGACACCTAGAGAGAACATATCCATATTGATGCATAAGTTCCCTCATGAGTTTTTTTTTTTTTTTTTTTTTTTTTTGTAAAAATATCATAGGCAACACAATTTAAAAATTTGGGCAATAAGTAAATACCTGTACCTAAGTTGTTTGGCCTTTAGCTTATCAGTTAGCTGGGCTGGATTGTTTCTTGATGACCTAAAGATTTTTTTTCATCTCTTCCTGTGATGTACTCACAAAAGCTTTGTTTCCTGGCAATTGTTTGCCCAGTGCAGAGAAATGAGTGGGAAAAAGAGGAGAGGGATAGGGAGAGAGAAGATGAAAGGGAGAGGTACTGTGGTTTCTCCTTAGCTTGACTGCATCTCTAAAGTATGAGGCCATCCTTCCCTATGGCTGTATCCACATGCATCTCTTTCAGAAATTCTACAATTGATATACCCAGTCACCCTTCAGGGTTGCAAACAGTACCAAAGTCTACCCTGCCACATCTTTGTAAGTAGTTCTTTTATTAAACTCCCAAGCATTATCCTAATTTGGATGCGCCATCTGTTTCCTGCTGGCACCCTGACTAATACACCCAAGATCAAATCTTAAAAATTTGTAACACTGCATAGCTTCTAATGATTTGAATAGTCTGAAAAAATGAATTGCAAAATGGTCCCCTCTATTGAACAAGTCACAGCTAGTCCAACAAAAGTATATCTGACACTCTTCTGGTTTGGCCAGCTTTCTAACACTAGGCAGGTGGACTCCATTGGGAATTCACATTGTAACTCAAAAGAACAAATAGCTTCTTATAAGTATTCAAGAATTTGGTAAGATATAAGAATGAAGATAAGGAGATAGGACAAATGACTCATTAAAGCAAAAGAATTGCCAGCAAATTTAATGCATAGAAAAGCCTTAAACTACTGATAAAATTTAAAATATCAGAAAATAGTTCCTTCCAACTGAGGAACTCTCTTTGAAATTTAGAGAAGGAAGTATTCATACTGATGCCTTTTATGCCTCTGCTGACTTCATCCTCCTCTATTTTTTGCTTCTTCTTCCTTTTTCAGAGTTTAGACACATGGGGGAGAATCTGGGCCCTTCTCCAAATGATATGATAGACTTTAAAGACTTCACCCTCCCTGGGGATCAGGAAAGGGATGGATGGGGATTGGTGGGGGGAATAGGGTAGAACTAGAGAGTGCTGGAACTTGGATTGATATGTAAAACAAGCTGGTTTCTAATTTAAATTAGAAATTCTTTCTGTTTTGTTTTGTTTTTTGCTATACTTTTAAATTTTGTTTTATTTTGGGGGGTGGTTACAAAGGCAGAGGTGAAGATGATATATTGGGAAATAAGTGGGATCAGGATACATGACGTGAAAATCACTAAGAATCAATAAAAAGTTACATACACCTATGAACAAAATAAGTTTTAAAAAGAGTTATTTAGACTGCTCAGGGAGAAAATTTATTAGTGGCTCCTGCCAATTGTAGACACTGCATATAATATAATATAATATAATATAATATAATATAATATAATATAATTTGTATCTAATTGGCAAGATATGCCCACTGGTGGCATGATTATACATAGTGGTAACCAATCACTATTTTTGGATTTGAGATTCTTATCATAGAAAGAAATCCGTGCCTGGTATTGCTAACATGGTCAAATGTACACTGTTGAAGTTTTGCTAAATGGGTTGTAATTAAGCTACTCTCTCAGCATTTATATTCATGGACTATTCTTGCTCTTATTATTGGTTGGAGTTCACTTTTGCAGTGAATGATGGTTAATGAGAGATTTAGAACTCTTCTATGTACGGTGATTCTAAGTGCCTTTTGAATGTTAGTCCTATACTGGACATCTATACCAGCTCCTTCTCAGGCCAAGAAACATTGCTGTATTCGTTATTTTGCTGATTATTTTATAAAAATCCATGACAAGAGCAACATAAGGAAGAATTATTTTGACTCACATTTGCAAGATACAGTCTTCCATAATGGGTAACCATGGCAGCAGGAGATGGCTTGACAACAAGAGATTGAAGAGCTAGTTGATCACAGCGATGAATAATCAAGCATTTGTTAATGTTATTGCTCAATTTCTTTTTGTTTTGTTTTGTTGTTAATACAGTCTATCATTTCAGACTCTGGGATTGTTCTCTACAATTAAGGTGGGGGGTCTTCTTTCTTCAATTAATCCAGTCTTCATAATGCTATACTGACATACCAAGAGCTTGATTCTTTAATGATTCTGGATACTGTCAAAATTGGTGGCATTAGCAAAATCCCACCCATTCGAAATAAGTGCAGTGATTGGAATAGGAAAGTACCCCATAGGCTCACATATTTGAATGCTTGGTCAATAGGGAATGGTGCTATTATACAAGGATTAGTAAGTGTGGCCTTATTGTAGTAGGTGTGGCCTTGCTAGAGGATGTTTGTCACCAGGGTTAAAAATGTGCAAGCCAAGCCCAGTATCTCTCCCTGCTGCCTGCCAATCCACATGTAGAACTCCCAGCTACATCTCCAGAACTGTATCTCCTACATGCTGCCATGCTTCTTGCCATAATGATAATGGACTAAATACACCTCTGAATGTATAAGTCAGTCCTTATTAAATATTAAATAATTTTCTTTATAAGAATTGCTATGGTCATGTGTCTCTTCACAGCAATAGAATGTTGACCTAGACAATAAAACAACTCATTAATTGAAATCATCATCTTATTCATGTTTATCTCATAAGCTATTATTATCTCATAATGAAAAATTTACTCAATTGAGCTTCAAAAGTACTAATAGCCTTCAAAAATCTCAACACTATTTGAGTTAAAGCCTTGTCTGAGACATAAGATGATCATTTCAATGTAAACCATATAAAGTAAAACATACCAGGGTCTTAGCCCAAACATGGAAGGTTGAGCTGGGTCTGAGGAATGGTAAGCGTGCTGCTCACCCATTCAACAGCCTGCCAGAATCCTGGAGACAATCAGAGGCAGTGGTGAGTCTAGTCAAGCAGGAACTCGTTTATTGTGTCATAGCAAGCATCTTTTAAAGCAAAAAAAAAAAAAAAAAAAAAAAAAAAAAAAAACTGCAGGGCTGAAAAACAGCCAACCAATGGTTTTAAAAGTCAGCCTATCATGTGCCTAGGCACCCAGTACTTTACTTAGTGAACAAGAGCCATTCATGCAGTGACCTCATCTGGTTCGATCTTGACAACCAATCAACCTTTTTTGTAAAAATCTGTTGACTTCCCCTTGGCACCATTTTTGACTGGTTCATGTGCCTTTTAAAACATAAATTTTACATGCAATATGCAATTGTTCAGGAAAAAAATCCATTCCAACAGAGAAGAATGAGAGCATAGCAAGAATTCATGAGATCAAAGCAAGACTAAAGCACAACAGTGCAAAACCCTAGTCACGCCAAAACAGGTCAAACTGGATAGCAGAAGCACAACAATAAACACTTTTGAAGATACCATGGTGAAAAACATTATTTCTTGCTCTAAACTTCAAAAACAAGAGAAAATTTGTCATGGTCTATCTTGTCATTGTTACTACAATAGTGGAACTACCTCTTTTACAGATATAGAAAGAGTGGAAATAATGGATTTCTCTCTTTTTTCCTAATTTGTTTATTAACCTTTCTCCAAATTAATCATTAGGCATGCTATGGGTTTTGTTTGTTTGTTTGTTTTATTTTTTTTTTAGAGGGGGGCTTTCATGACAGGTTACTCTGTAATGCTTTGGAGCCTCTGCTGGAACTAACTCTGTAGACCAGGCTGACATAAAACTCACCGAGATCTGTCTGCCTTTACCTCCCGGATGCTGGGGCTAAAGGCATGAACCACCAATGCCCAGCTAGGAGTGGTATGTTTTAAAATGTCTCCCTGAAACACTAGAAGTGGAGTGCCTACCAAATCCTTTTATTATAAAAAGATTGAAAATGATTCCAGTGTTCATCAGGCAATAAGCTTTGTATCTTTCCTGTACAGTGGTCCCGTGAAAGTCCAGATTTTTTCTTGCCATAGTTTCTATTTCTCTAAATATTCAGTAGTTTCAGTACTCAGAATTTCCAGCTATGACAGACCTTGATACTTTCCACACCACATGATAAGAGTTACTAATTCAGTTTAGGTAAGAAACACTTTCATTTCCACAATGACAGAAGACCTAGTAGTTTTAATGGTTCCTGTATCTCCCTGAATTTTGTGATACTACTTGGATTATTTCTATGTGGTAGGATATTCTTTCCCAGAATTCCAGTAAAAGTCTTAGTGTGCCATCTATTTCAAAGATGCTAATGAAAACAACAGTTTTGCAAAAGAAATACTTGACAATGTCTCAGGATTTATTTTTCCTTTTGTGTTCAAAATCTCTAAAGATTATCTAGGGTTTTAACCTGAACACTGGTTTACCCAACAGAAAAAACAAGGTTTTAATTTCTAATATATGTCAGTAATAGCAAATCATATACACAACCCCGAAACTTCAAGATTAAAAAAAATAAACGGAATAGCAGTGTAACTGGCAAGATTCTACATGCCACAGATGAGGGAACTAATGTAATTGATGGGGTTTGACTAAGATCCTGCCAAAGTTCATTGTCACTTTTCTGTGAATGAATTGTGAATTCATTTTCAGAATTTATTGAAGCCTACTTCATGGTTCATGGAGGAATTACTCCCATACTTGTGGGAAGAGGAAGACCACACTGAGTCACTGAAATTTCTAGAAAACACATTAAATCAAAAAGAATCTGATGATTTATGAGAATGCAATTTGCATGAGCCAACATTTTTACATTAAAAAATCTCAAAAAGCAATGTGATTTCACACATTTATTCTATATTTTGCTGCCTTTATATTTCAAGTCTTTGTGCATTAAAATGTACCCTTCAAAGGCAGTGTTTATATCTGTAGAAAGAAAGGAAGGGAAGATCCTTTAGTAGTTGCAATTTGACATTCCATAATTTAAATGTCATTTTTACATTTATAGAAAATTTGTAAAGCTGGCAGATGACAATACATAGTTCATGTTTTATGGCCTCAGTTTCTCCTTTTAACAACTTATAATGATGTATTTGTTAAAATCAGAGAATCAATACTTACATCACAGTACATAATTAATTTAGATAATAAGATTTACTCAATGTCCATATTCCATGATCTTCCCCAGAGGCCAACCCCATCAGTAAAAATATCTCTTAGGCATCTTTCATGTGGAAGAGTCTCAGAAACTTCTGGTTTTGATGACCCTGATAGTTCTAGGAAGAGCTGGTCAAATACTTTCTAGAATATGTCTTTATTTGGTATTTGATGATTTTTTCTCATAACCATGCCTGGATTATTTTTTTTATCATGAAAATCACACAGAGTTACTGTCACTCTTCTCAGTATGTTATTGGCATTTCTTATGACTGCTAATGTTGACCTCAGTCAGTTGACACAGATGGAGGATGAGTGCTGTTGCCTGGTTTTCATTTGCTTGTTTTTGTTTTTTTGAGGTGTAATGTTCAATCTTTCAGGATATGCTTGAATTTGTGATCTGTCTACCTCAGTTACTCCAGTACTGGGATGATAGGCACATGCTATTGCACCAGGCCTATTTTTGCTTTTTAAGTTGACTATTCAAAATACTTGATCAGCTTATTGCTTTGTTTTGTTACTTATTTTCTTATATAGAATTTCTGTATAGTTTGCATATAAGTCTATAATTACATATGGGTTTTACACATTTTCTCTTAGCTTGTGGCTTGTATCTTGAGCCTCTTCAAAGAATCTTTCACAGAACAGATGATGTCAATTAAAAAATAATAGAACAGAAAACACTTGTCAGTTATTACTTTTGTCTTCAGTACTTAGGGATTATATCTAAAACACTGAAAGCTGAAATAACTTAGATTTTGTTTTCTATTTTCCAAAGCTTTACAATCTTATATAATACATGTAAATACATTCTGAGTTTGAGTTAATCATTTGAGTGTGTGTTCGTGTGTGTGTGTGTGTGTGTGTGTGTGTGTGTGTGTATGTTAGTATGTAAGGAAGCAAGAACCTTGAGTGTAGTGGGGAAATGTTCTGCCTATGATCTGTAATTCCAGACCTTTTCTTTTATAGAAAAGGATGATAACTTCTGTCTTAAGATACATTATTTTAGGACAAGAATAACTATTCACACCTGTATTATCAGTACATGGGAAAGTAAAGCTGTGCATTCAAGGCCAACATGAGGTGTAGAATTTGACCCAATCTCTAAATATGTGTTATTTTCTTTCCTTCTCTGTCTTTTTTGTCCCTGTCTTCTTCTTTATTTTTCCTTTCCTTTTTCTTCATATTTTGCTTGTAGCTATTGAAATCATTCCTATTTTTCAATCGACTCAACTAGCTCCTTCATCAAAGATAAAGTGACAATATTTTTGTGAGTCTCATTGGTCTCTTTAGGGATTTATTTTTTTTTTTTCAGTTTGATGTGATTACTTTGAATTTATAATACCGTTTTATATAAAGGAGAGTAGATACTCCATAGTTGTTAGCTATAGTATTGTGTTGACCAGTTTAGGGGCTTTGTCTTTTTATGTGAATTATCAATCAGTTTGTTGATATTTATAGCATATCTCTATGATATTTTAATTAGAGTTAAATTTTTTGAGAGAAGAGTTTGCATGCTTGCTATATTGAATCTTCAAATAGATGAATATGAAACATTTCTCCATTGATTGAATTCTTTATTTCTTCCTTCACAGTCTAGAAATTTCCTTTATATAAGGTGGTCATTTTTTTCTTATGTATACTCCTACTTTAGATACTAGCATAAATATTATTGGCTATTAAGATTTCAAGTTTTCATTGCTACTTGCCTGTGTGTAAAAATCATTCTGTTATATTTCCTTGTTTATAGGAATATTTTATCCTTGATATTTTTTTTAATTTTCTACATATATTATCATATCTCATGAAAACAAAGACTATCTTATTTTTCACTAACAACATGCATTTCTTTCTTACATCTCTTTTCCCTTTAGCATGTACAGAGTGATTTTGAATTGAAGGTGTAATAGTGGAGGTCCTTATTTTATTTTGAATTATTTATTTTATATGTCTGTGTGTGCATACCACCATCCGTAAAGGTCAGAGGACAACTTATAGGATTAGTTTCTCTCCTTATACCATGTGGGTTCTGATCAAACAGGTTTTCAGGCTCAGCAGCAAGAAATTTTACACACTGAGTCATCATGTCATGCCCGTAGAGATCCTAACTAACCAGTTGTTTTTTTAATGGTTTTGTTTTTACTGATTTTAATTAGAAAGCACATACATGTGGAATACACCTCAGATGAAATTTTGGGGACCAGGAATTCTTTGATTCAGATTTTGTAATATGGGTCTATGGTTAATGACATATCTGGGAGAAGATACACAAGTTTGAACAAATACATTTTACAATTAATGGATACTTGTGCTCATATAAGCTCAGGATTACTGTATAGTAGCAGTTCTTA
Organism: Phodopus roborovskii; assembly: GCF_943737965.1. Lineage (NCBI taxonomy): Eukaryota > Metazoa > Chordata > Mammalia > Rodentia > Cricetidae > Phodopus > Phodopus roborovskii. The sequence goes on along the minus strand of NW_026126407.1, from coordinate 36,998,868 downwards.
AACTGTGGTCAAGACATATTGAGGGGTTGGATCTCTCACCTAAGACCATTGGAAGACACAGATATTTACATGATCATAACAGTAATTACTGTTATGAAGTAGCAATGGAAGTAATTATATGGTTGGGGTCACCACAATATGAGTAATGTAGTAAAGAATCACAGCATTAGAAAGATTGATAACCACTGCTCTATACAATGTTATCAGAGTTTCTGATATTTGCAGCAGTATTTTCACTGCTATGTCCAACATGATATCAGAATAATGTTTAGATGCATTGTCATGTGAACCCACAGATTTTTAAAATCTATTTTGTTTTAAGATTTTCATTAAGGAAATTCAATCTAGATTTTCTACTATTACTTATAATATTATGTATTTTAAATAGGCATTCCTTAGTTTAATATATTTCTTAGGTTATTTCTTGTTTAACATTGATATTGTGTTTTATGAATCTTTTAGAAATCCAGCACCTCTTAATATGATCATATAGTTCTGTATTTTAGGCTGCAAATTTCATAAACAGAAATATTTCTTTACCAGGTTATTTTTGAATTAATTTCAATTATTTCTATTATATGTATGTAGGTCTAGCTATATGTATAGGCACACAGAGGTGATATTAGCCACCTAATGTCCCAGGTCACAGATTCTTTTTTATATCAACCTAATCTTCAGACAGTGCAGCTTTGATCTTTGCAGAGTCTTGGTGGCTCATGTTTGCCCTTTATCTTGTATATCTTTGATTATTTTCCCTGAGACAAGATTTCTAATGGAGTTTCTTTGATTACAAAAAGGTCAACACTGAAGGTGTTGATGACAGGGCTGTGTGATGGTTTGAATAGGAATGACCTCCATAGACTTATATGTTTGAATTAGAAGGTATGACCTTGGTGGAGGAAGTGTGTCACTGTGGGGGCAGGCTTTGAGGTCTCATACGCTCAAGCTATGCCCGGGATGGCACCCATTCTTATGCTGCCTTCAGATCAAGAAGTAAAAAGTCCATCTCCTCCAGCACCATGTCTGTCTGCATGCCACCGTACTTCTCACCATGATGATAATGAACAAAACCCCAGAAAATGTAAGCCAGTCCCATTTAAAAGTTTTTCTTTTTAAGATTCCAGTTTCTTTTCAAGTTTCAGTTAGATTAGTGAACAAAGCATCTGTTTGGACTTCAGAGATATAATAAATCAAATTTAAGATGAATTAGACACACAAAGAATCTAAGGTGTAGAGAAAGGGGAAATTGGCTGAAGATGGATCAATCTCACAGATTTTTAGGACATGGGCAGAAAAAGTTAGATTCTTTAAAAGATTTTTGTAAGAATGGCCTTGAGGTCAGTTTCTAAGTCCTTGTTCCCCTCAGGAACCTCATTAGCCTAAGCCCCACTGTCCATATTTCTCATAAACTCTACCTTAATGCACCATTGTTCTCTTATTCCAATATACTAGTTCTTTTCTTACTCAGTGTTCCAAACTTGTTCTTATTCCTCCTACATTGGGCTAATCTAAGTGAATAGCCCATACTAAATACAAATTGGGATCTCTGACGGCATTACAAGATGAAAGATACTTGAACACCAACACACTGACCTCTCTTTTCCTTGACTGAAAGAGGATATGACAAGTAGCCTTTCTCACCATGCTGGAATTACCTTTGAGTCCTTCTATAACCATACTCTAACATTTAGGTAAAAATGCATTCTGGTCTGGTGAGGGTGTGATAATTTCTTCTTAGCAAATTCTAAGAATGGGAAGTATTTTTATCTTCTGGATATTCCAAGTAGTTTCAAACTTATGAGCGTTTAAGAGAATAGAAAATAGTAAGGACCATTTCACCCCTAATATTGGTTATGCCTATGTTGAATTTTATCTAAAGTCTTATACTTGTAGCTGTCTTTTCTTGCTTACTATACTTTTAGGAAGCCTTTCAGTGGGAAAGCTCTCTAGTAACACCCTATTGTCTATGCCATTATAATTTATGTGTTAGTAATGGTACTGGATTGTTGTAAGGCAAAGGGTACATGAAAACATTGCTCACAATTTGCACTAACAATTGTGTCAAAAGGAGGCCATCAAGGTAATATAAGGAACTATAAAAACAACCTATCAATGTGATTCTTTGCAAATGTCAACATTACAAAAAGTAAGAAAGGCTACAGAAGTTGTTCAAACTATAAGATTAGAAAATTCTAGTTAAATATGTAATAATAGTCTAATCTCTACTTGGATAAATATAAGGTCTGTTTTCTGAATGTGTTAAAAGTCATTTGGTATGCTATAGTTCTATATAAATAGTCAATAAAAGGAACTTGATATCATGGGTGAAGTTGTATTTTTGTATGTTATTCTCTTAAGTAATGCAAGGTTGAAGTGTCATGCCATAGTCAACTTACATTGGCACTTAAGGAAATAATGATACACAACCACTTGTAACTCCAGCCTTAATACCTTTTTCTGGCTTTGTGAGCACTTTTGCATGTGTACAGAGACCCAGAGATTGACATGTAGGTAAATCTTTAAAAGAAATAAAGAAATAAGTTAAGAACACATACTTAAAAGGTTTTAGCTCATTTTTATATGTAGAAATTATAAAGATTATTCTTGCATTTATATTAAAGTTTCTGTGTCAATATTTTACAATATTTTAAATTAGCATTTCTTCAAATTATTTCTTAGTTTTCCCATATTTACCTTATTCACCAAGAAATCCATGCTTAGTGTTTGTTTCTCTCTTTTCTGATGTTTTCTTCTTTCTTGGATGCTTTGATGATCTTGTTTACACTCCTACAAAAATAAGCATGTGATCCTAATGTATTTCTAAAGGAGGATTCAAAGACTTACTCTAATTCTTCCATACATTAATTGAAGGCAACCATGCCTGATTCTTCATATTTTCCTTAAAGTAGTGATTCACTGAAGCTCTGAGTTATCAAAAAGTCAGCTGAAAAGTAATTACAGGTTTAAATTTGTATTTTCTATATATTCAATTAGTTTGAATATGTTTTAATAGATTTGTAATATTAATAATGATTTTATTTTTGTATGCTATATTCTATTAGATTACTATTTCCTTATTGAGTTGAAACAACCATAGACAGATCAAGAAAATAGGCTACTTCTTTGTAATATTGGATGGTAACCAATTTCTCAGTTTGTCTCCTGCCTTTATTTATTTATTTATTTATTTATTTATTTATTTATTTATTATTTTACATGTCTATCCCAGTTCCCTCTCTCTCCCTCTCTCCCTCCCTCCCTCACTCACTCACTTTTACCCTCTCTGCCCTCTCACATGCACCCTAATCACCCTCCCATCCCATCCCCCCACCACAATTCCATATATAGGGGAATGCCATCCAGTTGGGGTCATGTAGATATGACAGGTCATGTGAAGTAGGGACTTTTCTCCTGTCTCTAGATTAAGGCAGTATCCCTCCATGGGGCGTGTGTTCACAAGGTCCTTTTGTGCACCAGGGATACATCCTGGCTCCACTGTCTGAGGTCCCTTAGACTGTTCCTGCCTTTTTTATTGAGTTTTTATTGCTGTGAACAAATGTGACTTACTTTATTTGTGTGCATTGATTGCTTTGCTTAAAACATGATGTAATATTTTTCAGGCTGTATGTTTTTAACTTATCGATTTTTCTTTAAGACAAACCATGTAGCCCAAATTAAGTACAAAGATTACATAGAACAAATGATGACAAAATATATCAACTAAAGAACAATGCTGTTACAGATTGAATTCTATAATGACATAGTGATTTCTTTACATTGGAAATCAAACAATGCTTAGATTTTATCAACACTATCAATTTTCTAGATCATTTAAAGAGGAAGATTAATTAGAGATTATACTCTTTAACTTCTATAATTCATATTAGAAAAATAGGTAGGGAACAAACTTAGCATAATAGTCAGAAATAGAGAATATTTATTATTTTTTTTGCCACTCTAGATGTGAAATATCCCCTCAGGTTTATGATTAAGATTTTAGTAAGGCTTACTTTTATTCATTAGCAAGGACCCTATCTGTACATTGTGGTGTAATAACTGATCTTTGATATTTTTCAAAGTTAAATCATGATCATCTAAATTTATCTGTATTGCTACTACTTGGAATTCTATCTCCCAAAGGCTCAATTCTTAAATGCTTGTTCTTCCAATGTGATATTTCCTATAGCTGATAAACCACCACGTTGAGTTCCAATAAGTGTTTGGCCTTTTGTATCCTCATTTAGAAAGACTCACATGCTCTCTATCTCTTCCCAAACCAGAGCCCCCCATGTTTGTCTGTGTGTATGTATGTGTGATTAGAATTATTGTTTGAGACACAAGGAGTAAATCAACCACCAGACAACTAGTACATGATTCCTGCCGGATTTGACCTGAAAGTCTCTTTTCTATGCTCTGGCTTCTATGGTTCTGGAATGTTTAATACAAGCAACCAAGGGAGAGAAATAATTAAACAGTATTACACAGCTACACACCTATGAACCATGATAATTATTAGCATTGAAAGATATGCATGGTGCAGTAAGTGGCACTCACATGTTGATTGCAACCAACGATTATCTAATTGGACTTAAGTCACCTCAACAATGGAGACATTGTGCCTGATATTGTATGCATAGCCATCTTTCTGGGACTAGTAAGATCATGGACATTAGAAAAGAAACTAACACCAACTTTGTTAAACTAGCATAAATCTCTTACTACATTCTAAATCTTTCCTTACACTCAGAGATGCAGCAACTGAAGACCAACACAGAGAACAACAATAATAAAAATAGACACACTACAGAGAACAGCAGATAGTTAGGAGTTTCATCATATGTCTACATCAAAGCTTCTGCATCTATGGCTCAGGGAAGATTGCAGAAGAGGGAAGAGAAAGCATGTACGAACCATAACTGCAAAACAAGTCTGTCCTAGAAATGGCTATGTAAACATGACTGAAAAAATGGCAGTATCAATGGATATGCTAATGTGATGAGGAAGTTTGGATGGGCCCTCCACTTGACAAACACAGTTAACTACTGACAGCTGGGAGGAGAACCAGCTTCTCCCAGATTGTGTCCCCTTATTGGTTATCATCTGTATTTTACAGACCACTTTCTTTCTGACATTTGTTTATAATGCCCAGGTTTTTCTCATTATTGCAGGTGTTTATTGAGCTGAAAAAAAAACTGAGTAAAATACCAAACATGCTCCTATTAAACTTTGAACAACATGACATTCAGCCTTCTTAGTTCATCTCTCACACTGTGTACAGGTTCATGTAAATGATCTACTTGGTGGCATGGTTTACTTTGCCATATTTGTTTTCAAGTTGCTCCTTTTAGTGTTTAAAAGTATTATGTCAAACCATAGCACAGCAGTGCTGTGTAGCATTAAGCTTAAGGAGGTCATGATGTGTCTTATGGACAAAGCATGTGTTATACAAGTCTTGTTCCATCATTAAGAAGATATTACTAGTGGCTATGACTTCATTGACATGTCAGTGTCTAAGCTAATTAAACATGGAATTAAAGAACTCATAATTTAAGATTATGTATTAATAGTCAGAAAATATTTGGCTAATCAAACCCTGTATTTCAATTAAAAGCAAGTGGTATGGTTATTGCTCATACAGTGTTTGCAATGATGTCATAATCACATAGCTTTTACATGAGGAATCTCTCTGTCTAGGCCCCTGTGTTTTCTTAAATCACATGCTGTTGAACTAAGTTGCCTTTTTTTGAGCCAGAATAACCTGTGTTCAAATCTGCATGTGTGTGAGATATTCTGCAAGTTTTGGTTCCCTGATCTACTAATATGAATAACCAGGCTACTATGGTATACTATTAGGAGGTTCCTCTCTCCGCAGGAAAAAAAAATTATCACTACAATTCTTTTATAGATTTTTTTGAGAGTTAATATTGTTAATGTAAAGTGTTTATAATTCAGTGCTGGCTTTGCAAAGACAACAAATGCTTATATCCTATTTATGCCAAGATATGCTTTTTAAAATTTCATATAAATAATGGTAAGTGACTTGTGTTTTCTATTAATAAGAAAGATAGATGAGACTGGAAAAGGTATCCAAGATGACTACCATTCTTGTATTTAATTCTGGTTCTTGAAGAGTAGTTTCTTTATTTTATTTATTTTTGTTTCTGCTTTTAAGACCCAGTCTAATCCAGGCTGTCCACAAAATCATGCCAATCTTCTGTCTCCTGCCTCTGCTACCCACGTGTTCTGAATGATTACATGTGAGTGTCATCACACTAGGCTACACATATGTTATTTTTAAGTCATTTTATTTCCATTCCATATTCTAACTCCTCTGTGTTCTCAAGAACTCTCCTAACAGTGCCTGGATTATTGACTATGACACCTGTCATCCTTCCTTCCCTGCTCTGAGCTATCAGTGCTCAGTTGTTAAGCTTTCTATATAGGTCAGTTGTTTAAGGACAACTTCTATATATATAAAACTCTACTCAACTTCAATTTTAGAAAAAAAAAAAGCCATACATTTTTTGTTTTGTTTTAATGATAAACACTTATTTACTTACTTTGAAGAAAATGTTGAGGAGTCACCAAGTACATTCTAAGCAAAATCTGGGTAACATGAACGTATGCTCATTTAATTTGTGTGGAAAGTTGTTCCGGAAGTCCCTGCTCACTTAAGCTTTAATTTTGAGGAGGCTTCTGGCTTCATGAGAACATTCTCTTTAACCAATAGCACAGTGTATCATTATTATGCTGCCCACAGTGTGCTTGAGAGGCAAGGCCTCTGGGATGAGCAAGAAGCTGGAGTTTTGTAGCCTTGCATCTATTTGCCATCAAGGAGTATTTTTTTTTTTTTTTGTTAGTTGATTAGGCCCACATGCCATAGTGAGGGCTTAGATTTAGCTTCCAATCTATTTTCTGAGAACAGCCTGATGTGTAGTTAAATGACACTTCTCACAAGTGTAACTTAATTTTATTTTATTTTTCTTGTATGCATTATATCTTCAATTCTGTGACCTTTAGGTATCTGTTCCCTATATTACCAAGTGACCAGAACTTTGTCCCAGCATGTCTTCCAACCTCCCACTCCTATTACCTCAGGGTCCTTTTCCCACCCCCCTTTTTATTTTTCCCTATTTCTATCCAGATGTAATTAACATAATAATGTGCATATCAAATATTTACAATGGAACATTATGATACACATATGTATTGTGAGATGATTGGCACAATCAAATTGTTCATACATACATTAACTCATTTTTGACAGATTTAGTGCATTTTGATAATAATTCTGAATATAACAGGCTTGATTCATCAATCAACAGACACAGACTAACATTTTGGGAATCCATCAAACAGTAACCCCTTTTTTTGTTACCTCTAAAAAGCATTCCTTGCCCCCAAGACAGACATCACTTTAGGGTCAAAGTGATAGGGAAAGCTGTTCCAAACAAATGGAACAAGGAAACAAGCAGAAATTGATGTTCTGGGGTCTGGTAAAATACATTTCAAACAAATACAGGATAGAAAAGATGAAGACCATATTACACTGATCAAGGAAAAATTGTGTCACTAATTATTTAAAAAAAAGATTTTTTTATTTTAAAATTTTTATTTATTTTACATATCAACCACAGTTGCCCCTCCCTCATCTCCTGCTTCCTCACACCTTACCCCCATCCATTCCTCATAAATGGTAAGGCCTCCCATGGGAAGTCAACAAAGCCTGGCATAGGAAGTTGAGGCAGGACCAGGCCTTTATCTGCTGTATCAAGGCTGAGCAAGTCATCTTTCCATAGGGAATGGACTCCTAAAAAGGAGCTCATACACCAGGGGAAAGATCCTGGTCCCACTGCCATGGTCACCACAAAGAGACCAAGCTATACTACTTCACCCACATGCAAGGGGCCTATTTCAGTCCCATGCAGGGTCCCTAGCTGTGAGTCCAGAGTCTGTGAGTTCCCAGAAGCTCTGGTGAGCTGTCTTTGTGCATTTTTCCATCAGGATCCTGACCCCCATTGCTCAGACACATACATTAACTCTTAATTACCATTTTGTGTTTATGATTAGAACAGCTTGGTTTCAAGTATACAATAGAGTATCAATTATAGCTGTCACGTTATACAAAAAAAAAATCCCTGATATTTACTATATTTAGTCGATTATGACTAAAACTATGTCCCTTAGATTATACTTTACAATTTCTCTATCTCCAGGACATAGCAACTATCCTGATTAATTTTATTACTTTGACCTCTTTAGTTTCACATAGGAGTGAGAGACATAAGCTATGTGTCTTTGTTTATGAGCATTATATCTTCCAGATTCCTTCATATTATTGTAACAGATGGCACTCCTATTTAAAATTAATCTTTCTAACAGGCCCACCCAACACCTTGTGGCCCAAGTACAATATATATATATATATATATATATATATATATATATATATATATATTGGAGAAATAGGAGAGAAGGAGAAGGTGAGGGGTTCGTAAGCTATGGAGAGAAATAAAGCCGAAGATGCAATAGTGGTGAGGAACAGGCTATGTATAGGTTCACAGTACCACTGGAGCTTGGGACCTGTGATGATATCTGTGGCCCATATTATCACAGGGGGCCATTGGAGAGCTGGACGCTGTGGCCTGGGCACCAGAGACCTGGTACCACCCCTCACCAACTGCCTCAGAGAGAGAACTACTTCATAACACCAGTGAGTTGGCCCTGACTCTTGATGAATCTTAAAGAACTGTCTTCCCACCCACCCCCCATGGCCCACATGAAGAGTAGGATTGTTAGAGGCTACTGACCAGCTCTGCTACCACCAAGACCCATATACAAGGCTTTGAGATGGCCCACCCCTACCTCTACTCCATCTAAAACCTACTGTAGCACATGAATGGACTGGTCTTCCTGAACCGTAGCTGCAGGCTCTCCATGCCTGTGGCAACAACAGGATATCTGAGAGGAGTTTCAGTGAGTGTCCAGTATTGTTGGTGCACCAGAAGCCAGGGACTTAAAACCAGACCAACATCTCATTGTAATAAATGCTTGCTTGTAAAGATTTTTGAGTGAAGGTGTACTGTGTGACATATTGCAGCTGCCAAGGCCACCAGGACAATTGAATAGTTAATGGAGAGGCAGGAAAGACAAAGGGGCAAAGTGTTTTTATTATTATTGTTATCATCATCATTATTATTATTAGTTTTCTTTTGCGGGGAAGTTACAAGGGTGGAGGGTGTTCAAGAAAAACCTGGGAAATAAGCTGAATTGGGGTGCATGAGGTGAAATTCTTAAAGAATCAATAAAAACTTCAGTTAAAAATTTATTCCTCCCTCTTCTTTAAGGTCAAACAGTGATTTTTACATATATGGCATACTATAAATGAATCACACTTTAAATAATTTTATAATGAACAAAATACAAAAGTCTCTTAGATGTGGTCATTTCATTGACTTTGGTGACATGCCTGTAAGGATTGGCACATCATTTGTTAATTCTGTTAACTTTTTCTTAACCTTTTTACAGTAGCATTCAGACTATTTACCATAGCAGCTATGTCAATTTACGTTTCTACCAACAGTACATAAAGACTTCCTTCCACCGCTTCTCATCATTATTTTATCTTTTTTTATAGCCATGCTAAGGGGCATGAGTGTAAATATATTCTATCCTTGTTTTGAGTTCTCATCTCAGGGCCCTGTTCTTGCTAACTAATGAGTTTCCTAGCTTGTGGGAATTTTCACACTGATGGATATTTGTGAAACTGGAGTGTCACCCTACATGTCAATTCCGTGTCTGTGCAGCAAATTTTAGACCTAATTGCAAAATAGGAGGAAAAGTTTTGTATCATTTGTCTTGCTTCCTTATCATTCTCACTCCTGTTTTCAGGCAAGCAGCATGTGTCATAACAGAGGGGAAGAGGCAAACGTATTTGAGCTGTATCCTTAAACAATGTGCACAGGAAGGACACAAGTAGAATTTTGTTCAGAAAAGAATGGGAAACATGATTTCCAAAGGTGTATTCAATAACACTCTGTTCTTACCTGCTTCTGGAAACTGTATTAATATATATTTCATAATTTTAAAATGTGGCATTTTAACAATTCTAAGGGATTCAAGGTTGTAAGTGCCAAACAGAAACTAAAGAGTAGAGACAGTAGACTTCTGGACTTGTCATAACCCACAGATCTTAAGAGGAGAGCTGCTCAGGAAACCCTGAGTTGAAGCTAGCTGAGCTGCACATCAATTCTCTGTCTAATATATTAACAAACAGAAGCAGAGGTCTGGCTATTCAAGATGACTGAGAAAATGCTTACTCTATCCATACTGTGTCATGGTTGAGGATCAATGAGTGTGGTTTAAACAGTGACCCCCTTCTCTGCAGTCTCAACCCTTCTTTCCCAAGCCAGGAAGCATGCATCATTAAAAAGTGAGGAAGGAAAGAACTGCATGGGTAAACATAGAATTAACATGGGAAAAACAATGCAAAACCCTTCCTGGCTGTCTTTTAATAGATTTAGACATTGGCTTCAATATCATGACTCAAGGAATCTTTCCATGTTCCATTCTTCAACTGATCACACTATGTCTCTTTTATGCCAGCTTGGGATATATATTCATATCAATTCCAGTACCCTTTCCCTCTCTCCATCTCTCCCTCTCTTACCCTCTCTTCCACATCACATACACCCTGACCACCCTCCTATCCCATCCTCCCACCCCAATTCCACATGTAAGGCAATGACATCCAGGTGGGGTCATGTAAATCTGTCAAGTCATTTGAAATAGGGACTAGAACTTCTCTCCTGTCTCTAGGTTAAGGGAGTATCCCTCCATGTGGAATGTGTCCACAAGGTACTTTTGTGAACTAGGAATACATCCTGGTTCCACCGTCTGAGTTCCCTTAGACTGTGCAGTCCTAGCAGAGATCCGTATTCAGGGAGTCTGAGTCAGTCCCATGCTGGATTCCCAACTATCAGTCTGGGGGCCCGATAGTTCCTCCTTGTTCAGGTCAGCTGTCTCTATGTGTTTCTACAAACTGGTCTTGTCCTCTCCCTCTGTATCTGGATGCTAGTTTGACTCAGTGTTTAGTTATGGGTGTTTGCTTATGTTTCCAACAGTTACTAGATGAGGGTTCCATGATGGTGGATAAGTTAGTTGTTGATCTCACTATCCAGGAAGGGCATTTATGGTAGCCTTTCCATGGCTACTCAAATTGTTAGTTGATGGCAGTCTTGTAGGTCTCTAGACCTTTCTTTAGGTTCAGTTTTCTCTTCAAAGCAATAATGGCTCCCTCTTTTTTGTTTGCTCTCTCTCTCTCTCTCTCTCTCTCTCTCTCTCTCTCTCTCTCTCTCTCTTTCTCCTGTCTTCTATTCCTACCCTGACTCAATCTTCCTAGTTGCACTGCTTTCCTCTCCTCCCCTTATCTTTCTCCAACTTCTCTCTCCATTCACTGCCCCCCCATTTCCCATGTGCTCTTGGGGACTGTTTCTTGCCCTCTTCTGTGAGGGACCTTATATGAATCTTTTAGAATACAGCTTGTATCCTAGTTCCTCTGGTGGTGTGAATTATAAGCATGGTGATCCTTTGATCTAGGTCTAAAATCCATATATGAGCAAGTACATACCATGTTCATCTTTTTTTGTGACTGGGTTACTGATGTAACCCAGCTCCTTCCAGTAAGTGTTGGTGGGGTCTCCCCGTCTCTCTATGGTACTTCCCTGGTGGGCTTATGTGGGTCAGAGATTCAATATCTGTAGCTCTGTGTGGTCCAAGCTCTCTAGGAGGTCTCTCCATAGACAGGGACCCAGGGATGGGGTCAAGGATGAGGATCCAGTAGAAGATGCCATCAGGAACTCACAGTGGTCCTACAGAGATAGGTCCTGCAGAGGGAGGGGATAGGTTGTAGGGGAGAGGCAGCCCTGATTGGGACCAGACTCACCTCTAGCCAATGGCTGGCAGAAGAGGACAAAGGCTGAGCTGAAACTTGGGAAGTTTTTGCAGGATAGTTGGATCTCACTGGAAACTGGGTCATTCCAGCTGAGGCCTCTTTCTTTAGCAGAGGCCCTGCTTTGGGGGTCAAGGATCTTGCCAGTGGCAACTCAGAGTGGAGCCACAGAGATAGACAGATCTCTGGGAGGGACCCAGGACTCCAGCACAGGACTGGAGGTGGGGTCAGAGACCAAGCAGGTGGAATTTAAGGGTGGTCCAGCGTGGATAGGCAGGTCTCCTTTGTTCAGAGTTGCTCTCTGCCAGAGTTTTTATAGTAACCTTAGATATGGCAAATAGTGATAAATATACTTAAAGTATGATCCAAGTTTCTACGAAGTCTATCACTGGAAGGATATGTTGGGCAAACTGTGGATCAGTATTTTACAGTGCAATTTGCTTGACACTAGAACTTTGAGAGGCATCTGCTATTACCTCTCTGTTTAGGTGTACATGTTTAAATATTCAGTGTGGATGGCCGTTGTTTCAACTGAGTGAGTATCTTAATCAGGTAACTATAGATGAGCCAGGAAGCAGCATTCCTCCATAGTTCCCTTTGTGATAAATTATGATTTATCATTATAAACTACATTCTTTCCTACTATAAGTTGACCTAACTGTGTTTTATCACAACAATAATGTAGATGCTCGAACTTATACATGATTTCTGTTTTTTTTATTAAATCATGAATATTTTTTTAACAAAAAGGCCTGTCACTTTGACAGTATACCTCAAGAGCTGCAATTAAAAGTTAACCAAGACTTGTGTGATTTAAATATTCATTTTTGTTATTTAAAAAATACATATATATTTATTGATTTGTAACCATATGTGAGTGCAGGTACCCTTGTAGCAACCCACTTTGGACTACCAACTAGCTCCCAAATCATGACTCAGAGACAAATTATTAGTTATGAATACCCAGCCTTATGCTTGTCCCTCTAGCACTTATAACTTGATTTAATCTGCTTCCCTTCACCTAATTTTGCCTTGGCTTTTAAACTTTCTTTCCTTCTATATATCCTACTTTCCTGCCTAGCTATTCTATTGCCCATCTGCTTTAAAAAATATTTTTTTTCTTATTTTAATATGATGTTTTCTGATTTTAGATATCAATCCCAGTTACTCTTTCCCCTCCTCTGGCTGCCCCTACCTTCCTCCCCACCACACCCCTTCCACTCCATAGAGAATTAGGAGTGTGCATTGTGAGAAGTAGGACAGATGGTGAGAGGGAGGGGATAAGGAGAAGGGGGAAGAAAACTAGAGGGAATGGGGTGATTAATGATCAAGATGGGGGAAGAACAGAGAGGGAGGGGAAGGAAAGAGGTATCTTGTTTGAGGAAGCCAATATGGGGTTAGCATAATGAAATTCCCAGAAACCCACAAGGATGTTCCCAGCTAAGGCCCTAAACAATAGTGGAGATGCCTGAACATCAGGCATTAGGTGCCTGAAGTAGTTGCCAACATTTTGGTGCCTTAAGCAGGCAAAGTGAAACAAATACACACATTTTTCATAGTTAAAGTAATAGTCCTCAACATAAACAATTGTAACACATCTTTACATAGTTAAAATAATATTCCACAGCATGCCCTAGAAATGTAAGAGATGGACACAGATTACTGGGACTGGAGTTATAGGCAATTCTGAGATGATTGGTGAGGATGCTCAGAATCAAACTCAGGTCCTCTAAAAGAGCAGTGCACATTAACTACTGAGCCAGTTCTACAGTCTTCTGTGTATTTTTAAGCCTTAGTGGTTCTTTTTTTTTGCTTTGCTTTGTCTTTCTCTTGAATAGTATAACAAAGTCAATTTATAATCCAGAATGGCAACAAAATAAAGATTGTTTTCCCAGGTAACATCCATACCTATATCCACCCCCAATGGGAATGGTCAGGGCAACAGGTGAGGACAGAGTTAATGTCTCACCACACTCAAATACAATGGAGATAAATGTACTACATGGAAACTCGGCCTATATTTTAAAAACTGAGGTTTGATAGATGTAATTTGTGGTAGAGAAGTATCTTAAATCTATGCTAGTGAAGCATAGATATTCAAGAAAAATTCAACACACTTTCATGATAAAGGGCTTGGAGAGATCAGGGATAACAGGAACATAAGAGCAGTATACAGTAAACCAAGAGCCAACATCAAACTGAACGGAGAGAAGCTTAAGGCGATTCCTCTAAAATCAGGAACAAGACAAGGCTGCCCTCTCTCCGTATCTTTTCAATATTCTACTTGAAGTTCTTGCTAAAACTATAAGACAACAAAAGGAGATCAAGGGGATCCAAAATGGAAAGGAAGAAGTCAAACTGTCTCTATTTGCAGATGATATGATAGTTTACATAAGCAACCTAATAAACTCTACGAGGAAACTCCTACAGCTGAAAACACCTTCAGCAAACTAGCAGCATACAAGATAAACTAAAAAAAAAAAATCAGTACCCTACTATATTCAGATGACAAAGAGGGTGAGAAAGAAATCAGAGAAACATCACCCTTTACACTAGCCACAAACAACATAAAGTATCTTAGAGTAACACTTACAAAACAGGTGAAAGACCTATATAACAAGAACTTTGTGGATTTAAAAGCAATTTACAGATGCAATGCAGTACCCATTAAAATCAAGCACAATTTTTCACTGACATTGTAAGGATAATAATCAACATTATAAGGAAAAACTAAAGACCCAGGATAGCCAAAACAACCCTATACAACAAAAGATCTTCAGGAGGCATCACCATTCCTGACTTTAAGCACTACTACAGAGCTATAGTTCAGAAAACAGCCTGGTATTGGCACATAAATAGACAGGTAGACCAAAAGAATCAAATCAAAAATCCTGATACTAGCCCACACACTTATGAACACCTGATTTTCGACAAAACAGCTAAAGGGATACAATGGGAGGACTAAAGCATCTTCAACAAATGGTGTTGGCACAATTGGATGATGGTGTGTAGAAGACTGCAGATAGACCCATGTCTGTCGCCATGCACACAACTCAACTCCAAATGGATCAAAGACCTCAATATCAATCCAGCCACACTGAACCTCTTAGAACAGAAAGTAGGAGATATCTTTGAACAAATTGTTATAGGAGACCGCTTCCTGAACATAATCCCAGGGGCACAGACACTGAGAGAAATAATTAATAAATGGGACCTCCTCAAACTTAGAAGCTTCTGTAAGGCAATGGACACAGTAGACAAGACCAAATGGCAGCCAAAAGACTGTGAAAAGATTTCACCAATCCTATATCCGTCAAAGGGCTGATCTCCAAAATATACAAAACTGAAGAAACTAGTCAACAAAACACCAAATAACTCTGTAAAAAAATGGGGTACAGAACTGAAGAAATAATTCTCAATAGAGGAAATCAAAAAGGCTGAAAGACACTTAAGAAAGTGCTCCACATCCTTAGCTGTCAGGGAAATGCAAATCAAAACAACTTTGAGATATCATCTTACTCCTGCCAGAATGGCTAAAATTAGAAACACCAATGACAACTCATGCTGGAGATGATATGGAGAAAGGGGAACATTCCTCCACTGCTGGTAGGAGTGCAAACTCATACAGCCATTTTGGAGATCAGTATGGCGGTTCCTCAGGAAAATGGGAATTTGTTTACCATAGGAACCAGCAATCCCCCTGTTAGGCATACACCCAAATGAGCCACATGCAACAAAGACATCTGTTCAACTATGTTCATAGCAGCACTATTTTTAATAGCAAGAACCTGGAAGCAACCTAGATGTCCCTCAATTGCAGAATGGATAATGAAGATGTGGCACATCTACACAATGGAATACTACTCTGCATAAAAAAATAATGGTATCTTGAAATTCGCAGGCAAGTGGATGGCACTTGAAGAAACCATCCTGAATGAGGTAACCCAGTCACAAAAAGAGGAACATAGTAGTCACTCCTATATGGATTTTAGACCTAGATCAAAGGATCACCAGCCTATAATTCACACCACTAGAGGAACTAGGATACAAGGTGTATTCTAAGAGATTCATATAAAGTCCCTCACAGAACCAGGAAGGGACAAGTCCCCGAGAGTACAGGGGAAGTGGGGGGGGCAGTGAATGGAGAGAAGTAGGAGAAAACGAGGGGGAGGAAAAGAAAACATGTGTGACCAGGAAGATTGAGCCCGGTTAGGAATAGAAGACAGGAGAGAGAGAGAGACAGAGAGAGGGCGGGGGCATAAACGAGGGAGCAAATATTGGTTTGAAGATAAAATTGAACACAAAGAAAGGTCTAGAGAACTACAAGACTGCTGCAAAATAACAATTTGAGTTTCTGTGGAAAGGCTACCATAAATGCCCTTCCTGGATAGTGAGATCAACAACTAACTTATCCATGGAGCCCTCAAATAATGCCTGTTGGAAACAGGACCAAACACCCATATATAAACCCTGAATCGAAGTAGAACCCAGATGCAGATGGAGAGGACAAGACCAGGCGGCAGAAACCATAGAGACAGCTTACCTGAACAAGGAGGAGCTAACAGGCCCCCAGGCTGATAGCTGGGAAGCCAGCATGGGACTGACTCAGGCCACTCTGAATATGGGTCTCAGCAAGAAGGACTGAGCTGTCTAAGGGGCCTCAGACAGTGGATCCAGGATGTATACCTGGTGCACAAAAGGACCTTGCAAACACATTCCCCATGGAGGGATAACTGCCTTAACCTAGAGACAGGAGAGAAGCCCTAGTCCCTACTTCACATGACCTGTCAGATCTACATGCCCCCAACTGGATGGCATTGCCATACATATGGAATTGGTGTGGGGGGATGGGAGGGGAGTGTGGTTAGGGTGCATGTGAGAGGGCAGAGAGTATAAAAGAGAGGGAGGGAGAGGGAACAGGGATCAACATGTAAAATAATAAATTAAATAAAAAAAATGCTTTGACTCCAAAATTTAAGTTCAAGAACAAGTTAATGGGGAAAAGGATTTCTATTTTTATTTCCACAGAAAATGAAAAGCTGTGGATTCCTTCCAGACTAATGTGGTTTGATCAAACCAGACCTCCTGAAACAGAGTACCGGGTGATCCTACATTCAAAACTTCTGGACAAAGCAGCCTTGCAGACTACAGCCAGGATTTCTGCATCTTCTTAGAATCCCCCATGACAGCGCCCCTTACCAGCAGGAAGAAGTTTGGAAAGAACAACGCCCAAATTCCCAAATATTGTCTATAAATATTTGTTTTCATTTAAATGGACATATATATATATATATATATATATATATATATATATATATATATACTCTGTAAAAGCTAGTAGCTAGTAATTAGATTTGGGTTTATAGTAATAATTTAAGTTGTTGCTGAAAAGTCAAGAGGAAGTGGCTATTAACAATATGCAAGGGAACCTCTGGCATAGAAAATGGAAGGCAACAGTAATTGTAGCTATTACAGTACCTGTAAGAGCAACTTGTTTCATGGTCTCAATGTGTGTTAAGAGCATAGTACACAGAAGCAGCTACACTAACTTAGAAGGTAACACACAGTTATCTAATGAGATAAATGCTTATGAGTTGGAAAAAAGCTAATTTCAGCACAGCCAACACATGGAGTGGTTCCTTGGAGGCACTACAGGTTGGAGCAAAAGAATCCTGGCTCATCGTTCACTGGTAAAAGTTGCCCTTTGAGGGGATCATTATTTTTCAAAGCCACTGGCCTAAGTTACAGTGATTTTCTGTGAGGGCTGGTAGATAATACATGAGCTAACAGAGTGTGGAATAAATATATTCTTTCATTTTGAAGAAATTCTTTTCACAGAATCCACCAAGATGTAACGGGAGCTAAGACCTTAGTCTTAGCTTTTCCTAGTACACTGGGAAATATGGGAGCTTATTCCAATGTATTCAGTGAAATAATGAGGATTAAATCTAGAAAACCTCATGTCCCCTCATATCAAACTTAATTCACATACTTACATTGCCATTAGTGATGGAGAGGATTGTATAATATCATGGATTAGATATTTTCTCACTCTCAAAGAGTGCTAAAATTAAAGGTTATCCTAAAGTTAAGATTGAAACCATCAAGAGGTGGCAAATATAACCTGACACTCAAGGTAGGGTAAGAGGTGAAAGCCAGTAGACACAAGAAATAGAGACTCACAAGCCTGGGGTCTACTCTTCAAAAAAGCTTCTTTCCCTGGGAGTATCACTTCAGTCCCAAAATCTTGAAAAGAATAGGGTTTGCATTTTGTGCTTAAAGAAGAGTCAGGTCAGTTGAAGCTTTCTTATTCCTAAATGAGAATCACTGAAAAAATTCCTTCACTAAACTTGGAAATTTTTTCTGGTTCCTGTGTTACCATCTTTCTGGCTTTGAATTACTTTTGCAATATCTTCTTTTGTCTGTGATAAAGAATGGTTAGCTTCACAGCAAACACAGGATGAAATGAAAGTTTTAATGTTCAATTTCTTCCACAGTGCTATGAGTCACCAAACTTGAAATCTCTTCCTGATTTCTTCTTGTTGCTATTAACATTGAGCCAGCTGTGTGTCTTCAAGAATATTGTTTCTAGAGGTACTTGCTGTATGGTGTGGTGGTATGTGCTTTGCATCCTATTCCCCATTCTGAGTCTGTCTTGTCTTCTCTCCTCCTCTGTTTTTCTTTCCTCCAATCTTTTTTAAAACTCATTTCACATGTATATGACTACAGTAACATTACAAAACCTCTGTGTGTCTCCATTAATATCTACAATGAAGAGATTAATAACAATTTTACTTTTTCTAGCGTGTCATTATTAAGATCAAATGAAATCATAAGTGCATGTTTATTTATAAATTGTGACATGTGATCACAAGACTGGATAGCATCAACATCATTCTAACAGAGACTACTGTAGCAACCAGGAAGCACAATTTGTACTTGATTAATTCACATGTCATTGTGATAAAGCAACTTTGTTAAAAAAATGTTTTTCTGTGATTGTTCTCACATACTAGCAAAGAGTGAGAAAATATCATGTTCAAAAGAATAAAAGAAAAATGACATAAGCAAACAAAAACAAGGCATTTTTCTTAACTAACATATTTAGATTTCCCCCTGGCTATGACAGCAAAAGCTAAAATTTTTACAAGTATTTAGTGTGAAAAATATCTTTTGGTATGTGTTGGTTTTCCTCGGGGAATTTTAAAAACTACTTGGAGAATGCAGGAATGAACAAGTCGAGGGCTTGAGGATAACCTCATCATATTTATAAATTTCATGAATGCTATTGAAACCATCCATAATATGGAAATCTATGTCTGTGGCCCATAGACCATCTCTGCATTCAGCAGGGCCTTCACAGGTGCATCCATGGATATACTTCCATGCTATCAGCTGAGCCAGAATGGAGTATCTTGGACCTGGTGATAAGACAAGTGAATGGCTTTTACAGCTAGATGACAGTATAGTCCAATTGTCATGAGTCAAAAGGGTCCATTGGCTAGTTCTCTGATCATCCTCATTGGAGCTTTAATAGATAGAATAGAGACTGATTTGCTTCTATTAAGGAGGGCAAAATGGAATTAATGGGATGTGACTCTCAGATGATCCATAAACACACTGTTACTATTCTCTTTCCCTCCTTCTCTATCAGTCTCCTCCTTTCCCTCTTCTTCCTCCTTCTACACACCCCCTCTTTTTCCTTTACTCTGAGGAAAATAAGTCTCCATGATATAAGCAAGCTTGTAAAAGTGTCATGGAAGGAACCGATGCTCCCGGGTTGCAAAGATAACAATACTGTGTGCAAGATTAGTGTAGCCCAGTGTAGACACAAGCTTTGAATGAGAACCATTCCCATAAGTTAACTCTGACTGCTAATAATGACAGGCTTTGTGATTCTTAAGCTTCCTGCACTAAATGACTACATTTGGGGAAAATGTTTTGTGTAGAGACAGATAATTAAAAAGATATTGTTATAGGTACATAACTGTCTATGTAAAAGTCACATTGAAGTAGGCAAACAGAAGTCATTTCATCATAGTCAGATATCAACATACCACTGAATCCATCACTCCCACAAAGATGAACTTTTGTTATTTCCACCATTGCCTAACTACTAACTCAGCACAAAAAATAGCTATAATTCCAGTCGAAAACAATATTCTGTATCCATATGTAGTAACATACATCAAAGAGAAAGAAAATAGCTTACTATCCTTGGATTTTACTAGACATGGTATCAAAAACCACTTGGTCTTCTATGAGAAGGAACATATTGCCTTTGAGAAGATACAGTGCATTCCAGGGAAATGCACTCACACCATATGCAGACTCTGGGGACAGGAATGGAATTGAACTGCTGCCTCAGATTTGACCAGCAGCATTACAAATCACAGCAGCCTTTTTCTAGAAGCATGCTGGAAAAACAGTGGAAGGAATTCTAGACCTTTGGAGCCACATATGTTGTCTTCTGAGGACACGTGGTGCATTTCATGTCAGTGCTGCTGCCTACGGGTGACATAGAGCAGAAAAACTGTGACTTCCCAATATTTACTTGACAAGAAAGCTATTTCCAAGATCATCTCAGTGCTGATTGCTCAGTCACTCATCCGTACCCAGCAGAACATCTGTCAGAACTTGTCACTTTTATTTAAGAAAGGATTTGACACAAAGACATCCTATTTTAATCATGCTTATGTCTGATTTGACAGTTTTAGAATATCTCATCCATGTGTCCACTACACCTGTTCAGAGAGATCACTTATCAGCAGGCTTTTTTCCTTGGCCAACTTAGATAGACTCACACCTTCTTTTACCCCAATTTCTAAAGAACTAAAAAGTGTGCATTGAAACATCACAGTTTTTTAATTCTCTGAGGATTGTGTGAGAAAACACATTATAGAAACAAATGTAATTTACTGCTGGAAAGGAAAAAGATGTCAATGTAATGTAACACAAAGAGATGCAGAATCACAGAGAACTGAACCTTGAATGGCTTATTTCCTCTTGAAAATAATTTCTTATTGTCTAAGAAATGAATAGTATTCATTCAGTTTTGCCCACATTTACACACCACACTACAATGTAAATTAAATGGTATATGGCTGATGATGTGTAAATTGGATCTCCTCGCCTAACAACATAGTCACCATTTGTAACTAATGACTATCATTTGTGATTCAAGGTAATAGTATCTTAATAGCCCTGCCAACATGTCTAACACATTACAGTGTGCATATGGCTCCAAGATTTTACTTATTTTATATACATTACTACATATAACACATTCAACACATGAGATGTTAACTCTTTTGCATAAGTAACGAACATGTCTCAAAACAAACATCTTACTCACATTTATATTAAATAAAGTTGTGTTGGGAAGGTAGTCATTTACAAGACAAGTAGGTAATTATGAACAAGTGTCTTTGGGTTATGGAAGCAAAACAATGTGCTTCATTATGGTGAAGAATAATGACCAGAAAAAAATAATACAAATGACATCAGCTCACAAAGTCTCAAGGAGCTGCATTCTCAGTGTCTAAAGAAAGATGAAATGACTGACATCCAAGTGTAGGAACACCTACACCTGGTTTAAACATTTTCCTGAAATCTAACTACCTGGAAATCCTGAAGAAATTAATTTTATTATAATCATCTACGAACTGAAAGGAAGATGTTATTTGTTCTCAACACTCTTTTGTAGTTTCATCTCATTTTTTATTCTTCTTTATAATTGTGAGATGGAGCTGTGTTAACTTCAGTCCAAGGGAGTTATAGTAAAGGACACCAGTGGCAAAACCGGTGTTTCTCTAATATTTTGTTTACTTTAACTGATAGTAGAATATCAGTGTAGCTTCTGTGTAAGCTGACTGTACAAAGCTGTCCAAGAATGGAATTTTGCCCAATATCAATTTTTCAGCTTTCCTGTATGTTTGAAATTGACTCATAACAAAAAGTTCAAAAGCAAATAGAGTGTTTTTTCTTTCCATCCACTTTCAAATGAAACTGCAAGACATGGAAGAAATCCCAGCACCAATAAAAGACTTCTGGAGAAGGAGAAGAAGCACTTTCATAGTGTTAAGATAAAGAATTTAGGGTTTTGCATCAAACACTAATTACTCTAGTATAGATGGAAGATAAAACATCATTTACTTATTACAGTAGTCTTCCATTTGTCATCCCCATGCTAATGTGACCATTGGGCATCCTGGTGTGTTTCATGTATGTTGGACCCACTCCACACCCCATAGCAATAGAAAATGACTTCTGCTGAACAACTAAAAACAGAGGTAATTCTCTTGTATTCTTCAGAAGCAGTGGTCAACATATACACTCTTCAATCACAGGCAATTTGTCAATGTCTAGAGCAGTTTCAGGTTTCATAAAGGGGAAAATAACAAAAGGGATTTCTTTTGCTAAACAAATTTCAATGCAGGCACAACCACTCAACGTTATTCAATCCAAAACACTGATAGTACAGAGGTTAAAAATTTTTGTTTTTTTAAAAAATGGTAATATGACAGATGTAAAATATTGATCTGTATTTTATGTAAAAGGGCCCAGAAATTGTACCAAGTCTAAGAGTGGGAGAAAGATGGACATAAAAAATGGGTTCCCTTATAAAAGAATTTCCTTTATTCTTGGGAATATATATGTATTGTATTTTATCCACCCTCACTTCACACTACCAATTCCTCCAGTGTCTGCCTCCAGCACATGTTCCTCACAACTTTTAAGCTTGAGATGGGGTACTGTGAAAGAAAATGTTTCTTGATGTATCTCTGGATACATGAAGTGAAGGACACTTCACACTTTCCATTTTATTGTTGGGATAGCCTGTGGCAATAAGAAGTTAGCAGGTAGAAAAAAAATCTCTTTATATTTATCAACTGTGAACATATGATACTAGTCATATTAGAATGATAGTAGTGACCATTATTGTTTGATTAATAGTGGCAACCTGTGTATGCACTGAATTTCAGAAAGAAAACAGTATGAAATTGATACTATATTGTTGGATGACTTGGAATTTGTGAGAAACATCTCATTGTTTTAAGGAAGAGATCATAAAACAATTTGTGACTCATGCTAACCCTCTAAAGGTACTACCACCATGTGTGAATCATTGTAAGGCTTTCTGAGTTTCTGTACACAGTGTTGGTGTACTGTTTCCTGGTGTTTGGGGTTGTTGGTTTGGGTAGCATGAAACTTCTTTTATCTCATTTGTTAAATTAGTAAGCTAGACAGAGTTAAAACTTTCTTACAGAACTAAGTCCTATATAATTATATGGAATGTGTGAGTGAGTGAGTGAGTGTGGGTGTGTGTGTCTGTGTGTCTGTCTGTCTGTCTGTCTGTCTGTTGTCAGGATAGTTGGCATGCAGGAGTATATTTATGATCACATGCTTTTGAAAGTAGCAACTGCTATGCATACCAATTCATGACAGTTATTGAAAATTTTATTTTTTGATTGATTGGAGGGGTGAGACTATTTGTAAAATCAGATATTTCTTCATGTAAATATACCAAAAAGATGAAATTTTATGAAGTCTTTGGCAGCATCTTAGTCATAGTGAAATAAAGTATTACAATGATGTCATGATCAAAGTTACTATCAATTGGCATCTTTATATGGAAATAGGCTTTACTGCACAATTTTTGTGTGCTGCTTAAGTGTGACCACTTTGAACTTTTTGATTCTTGAAGTAAGGGACATAAAAAGAGATTACAAAGGCACACTGGATACCCATATCCTTAGATAGCATACATGCCATTTTCTGGGATATTTTTATTCTTACTTATTTTGGGTAAAGGGTATAACCCAAGACACTTAAAATAGAAGTAATAATTTGATTTTGGGCAGTTTTCAAATACAAATTAAGGCTTCATAAACAGTTAATATATTAGATAAATATCACTTTTGTTTTTTTTTTTTTTCATGTAAATGGTACATGAACATTCTTTAGTTCCCAGAATTCCAGGTGATGTTTTTGTAGAAATCAATTGTTTATAAAAAAAAATTAAATGCACTAAATCTTTAGAAAATCTGATGAGCAAATAATAGGACTCGGCAGTTGTATGATTTTTTTTTCTTTCTTTTAAAGTGTTAGGCAGTAATATATCAAATACAAAATACTGACCTTCTGTATCTGTTGGCAAAGAGCCCAGAATTGATACCAAAATTAAGACTGGCATAAAGAGGTGAAGATAAAATAGCAAGGTTTTACACTGTGCCCATAAGAACTCCTCTTTAAAACTCCAGCTAATTTTGTATTTTATTAAATGGAAACTATTTATTTCAATCTTTCTTTTCATTGACACTCTACATGAAAACACTCCTTAGGAACAAAAATGTTAATACTTGTACTACTTTCTTAAAACCATTCAGAAAATTATTATGTACACAGAAATTATGAAATATTATATAGGGTCTCACTATATAACCAAAGACTGTATATAGACTTGGCTGAATTGAACTCACAGAGATAGGCCTTCCTAAATGCTGGGATTGAAGGCATGTACCACCCTTCACGGATTATACAGTGTTCATTGCTAAATTTTAAATCAACATAAAATTTACATAATTTCCCCCTCACCTCAACCCCTTCCACATTTACTCCCTCTCCTTCTCTCATAAATTTACAACCTCTATTAACTAGTTTTCACTAAGTAATCAACCCTGAAATAATCAATATACAAATAACATACATACTGAGCATCTTATATTTATATATTACGAATATAGGTATATATGCATTTTTATATTCTTAAACAGATATTTCATTGGAAAGCATTTAATAATGGTATAAAACAGAAAGCCCTTGAAGGAGTGAAGATATTCTTAATAATACATTCAAAATAGGGCAACGTGTACATTACAGTTTTTATAAGGTACAACTTAGAAACTCTTATGGAGGAGTGATAAGAAAATGGGGGCAAAACCAGGCTACAGAAACACACAGAGACAGATGACCTGAACAAGGGGGAGCTAACAGAACACCCCCAGACTGATAGCTGGGAAACCAGCATTGGACCAACTCAGAACACCCCTGAACATGGGTCTCAGTTAGAAGGCCTGGACAGTCTAAGGGACCTCTGACAGCAGAACCAGGATGTATCCCTGGTGCACAAAATGAATTTGGGAGCACATTCCCCATGGAGGGAGGCTCCCTTAGCCAAGAGGCAGGAGGGAGGGCCTAGTCCCTACTCCAAATGACTTGGCAGATATTGTTGATCCCCCCAGGAAGGTATCACCCTCCCTGTGGAGTGCAGGGTGGAAATGGGATGGGAGGTGGGTAGGGAGGGGCATGGGAGGAAGAGTAGTAAGGAGAGGGAACTGGGATCGATATGTAAAATTAGAAAAAAAATAACAAAAAACTTCTTAAGCCATTGAGTCAATGTTGTTGAATGAGTTACAATTCCAAATAAAACAACTCCTTCAATATAGTGTTAAAAACATGAAAGAGCAGACTGGTAAACAGAAATTGTCTCTTCCTTATTCATCTAACATTGTTAATGTATCCATGTTTATTAATAAAAGATTGTGTACTCTGGGCCCTGATCCAGCTGCTCCTGTCTCCTGACCCCATCGAGAGCACCCTTGGAGCTCTTATACACCCCCACCCATCCCCACCGCGAGCCTGCCACCCCTACCCTTTTCCCTATGCTACGCAAGGGCCTGTCACTCTGGTTGAGCACTGGGACAGAGAGTGGAGCCAACAGTCCACACTCCTTTGGAGACTTCTCAGAGCAACTCTGAAAAAAGGAGACCTGCCTTATCCACATGAGACCACCCGTAATTTCCACCAGCTTGGTCTCTGACACCCACCTCCAGTCCCCTGCTGGAGTCCCAGGCCCCTCCCTCTGCAGGACCTATCTCTACAGGACCACTGTGAGTTCCTGCTGGCATCTTCTACTGGATCCTCATCCTTGACTGGGTCCCTGTCTGCAGAGAGACCTCCTATAGAGCTTGGACTACACAGAGCTCTGACCCACAAAAGCCCACCGGGGAAGTACCATAGAGAGAAGGGGAGACCCTAACAACACCTACTGGAAGAAGCTATGGGAAGAAGATAATACAAGAAAACACTGAACAACAGAAACACAAGCATGACACCACCAGAATCTAGGGAATCTATACCAACTAGAACAGAACACAACAATAAAGCAGAGGAAGCAAAAGGGAACGACTTAAAAAATTACCATCATAAAAATGATAGAGGCCCTCAAAGAAGATGTGAGAAAATCCCTTAAAGAAATGGAGGAAAAAACAAACAAAAAAGTGGAAGAAATGAACAAATTCCTTAAGGAAAGTACAGAAAGCCAAGAAATAACAATTAAGCAGGTGAAGGAAATGGTTCAAGACTTGAAAACTCAAATAGAGAAAATAAAGGTAACACAAACTGAAGGAATGCTGGAAATAGAAAAGCTGGGCAAAAAATTGGGAACTACATACGCAAGCATAACAAACAGAATTCAAGAAATGGAAGAGAGAATCTCAGGCACAGAAGATAAACTAGAAGAAAAAGATTCATCGACCAAAGAAAATCATAAATCCAACAAATCCCTACCACAAAACATCCAAGAAATGTGGGACACCATGAAAAGGCCAAACCTAAGAATAATAAGCATAGAGGAAGGTGAGGAAGTCCAGCTCAAAGGTGATGAAAACATATTAAACAAAATAATTGAGGAAATCTTTCAAAATCTGAAGAAGGACATGCCCATGAAAGTACCAGAAGCATACCGAACCACAAATAGGCTGAACCAAAAAAAAAAACACCCCTCGACACATAATAATCAAAACACCTAGCATACAGAATAAAGAACGAATATTAAGAGCAGCGAAGGAAAAAGACATGTAACATATAAATACAGACCTATCAAAATTACACCTGACTTCTCCATGGAAACCCTCAAGGCCAGAAGGTCCTGGATAGATGTTCTTAAGAGAAAAAGGATGCCAGCCTAGGCTACTATATCCAGCAAAACACTCAATCACTATAGATGGAGAAATCAAGATATTTAATGATAAAACAAGATTTTCCCAATACATATCGACAAATCCAGGCCTACAGAAAGTATTGGAAGGACAACTCCAACCCAACGAAGGTAACTATGCCCACAAAAATGTAGGCAACAGATAATCCAACTACACCAGAAACCAAGGATAAAGCAGAACTAATACATTCACAATACCATTGCCAACAAAAAACCTAAATCAAACAAGCATCAACAATCAATGGTCCTTACTCACCCTCAACATTAATGGTTGTAACACACCTATAAAAAGACACAGGCTAACAGAATGGATACGAAGACAGAATCCATCCTTCTGCTGCATACAAGAAACACATCTAAGATTCAAAGGTAGACATTACCTTAGGGTAAAGGGTTGGGAAAAGGTTTTCAAATCAAATGGAACCAAGAAGCAAGCAGGCATAGCTATCCTAATATCTAACAAGTTAGACTTCAAACCAAAATTAATCAAAAGAGATGAAGACGGTCACTTCATATTCATCGCAGGAGAAATCTATCAACAAAAAGTCTCAGTTCTGAACATCTATGCCTCCAATACAAAGTCAACCACATTCGTAAAAGAAACACTACTAAAACTCAAAGCTCATATAAAACCTCACACACTTATAGTGGGAAACTTCAATACACCACTCTCAACTCTAGACAGGACCACAATCAGAAACTCAACAAAGAAACAAAAGAACTAACAGAAGTTATGTCTCAACTGGGATTAACAGACCTCTATAGAACATTCCATCCAAACACAAAAGAATATACATTCTTCTCTGCTCCACATGGAACTTTCTCTAAAATTGACCACATAATAAGTGGCATAACAAACCTCAACAAAAACAGAAGAATAGGAATAGTCCCCATGTATCTTATCAGACCACCATGCTTTAAAATTGGAATTCAACAACACCACAAATAGCACAAAACCTGCAAACTCATGGAAACTGAACAATGTGCAATTGCACCACACCTGAGTCAAAAAAGAAATAAAGAAAGAAATTTAGACTTTCTAATATTCAATGAGAATGAAGACACAACATACCTAAACTTAGGGGACACCTTGAAAACAGTGCTACAAGGGAAGTTCATTGCACTAAGTGCCCATATGAAGAAAACAGAGGATAGTCACATAAGAGAATTAACAGCCAACTGAAAACCTTAGAACAGAGAGAAGCGAATTTACCCTGCAGGAGTAGACACCAGGAAAAAATCAACTTGAGGGCTAAAATCAACAAAATAGAAACCAGGAAAACAATACAAAAAATCAATTCAACGAAGAGTTGGTTTTTTGAGAAAATCAACAAGATAGACAAACCTTTATCCAAATTAACTAAAAAGCAGAGAGAGAACATGCACATTAAAAAAAATCATAAATGAAAAGGGGAACATAACAACAGACACAGAGGAAATCCAGACAATTTTCATGTCATACTTTGAAAATCTGTATTCCACAAAAATTGAAAATTCAAAGGAAATGGACAAATTTCTGGATGACTATCACCAAATTTAAATCAAGAACAGACAAACAACTTGAATAGACCTATAACCCACAATGAAATAGAAGCAGTCATCAAAAGCCTTCCAACCAAAAAAAAAATCCAGGGCCAGATGGATTCAATGAAGAATTCTACCAGAAATTCAAAGAAGACCTAATACCAATACTCCTCAAACTGTTCCACAAGATAGAAACAGAAAGTTGATTGCCAAACTCTTTTTATGAGGGTACAATAACCTTGGTACCCAAGCCTCACAAAGACACAACTAAGAAAGAAAACTACAGACCAATATACCTGATGAACACCAATGCAAAAATACTCAATAAAATACTGGCAAACCAAATTCAAGAATTCATCAGAGAAATCATCCACCATGACCAAGTAGGCTTCATCCCTGGATTGCGAGGATGGTTTAACATACAAAAATCTATCAACGTGATCCACCATATAAACAAACTGAAAGAGAAAAACCACATGATTATCTCCCTAGATACAGAAAAAGCCTTCGACAAAATTCAACACCCTTTCATGATAAAGGTCTTGGAGAGGTCAGGGATAACAGGAACATACTGAAACTTTATAAGAGCAATATACAGCAACCCAACTGCCAACATCAAACTGAATGAAGAGAAACTTAAGCCAATTCCTCGAAAATCAGGAACAAGACAAGGCTGCCATCTCTCTCCATATCTCTTCAAGATCATACTAGAAGTTATAGCTAATGTTGTAAGACAACAAAAAGAGATCAAGGGGATGCAAATTGGAAAGGAAGAAGTCAAACTGTCTCTATTTGCAGATGATATGATAGTTTACATAAGCGACCCAATAAACTCTACCAGGGAACTCTACCAGCTGATGAACACCTTCACCAATCTAGTAGGATACAAGATAAACTCAAAAAAATTAGTAGCCCTACTTTTTTCAGAAGACAAAGAGACAGAGAAAGAAATCAAAGAAACATCACCCTTTACAATAGCCACAAGCAACATAAAGTATCTGGGTGTAACGCTTACCAAACAAGTAAAAGACTTATATAATAAGGAATTTTTGGCTCTAAAGAAAGAAATTAAAGAAGATACCAAAAAATGGAAAGATCTCCCATGCTCTTGGATAGGTAGGATAAACATAGTAAAAATGGCAATCTTGCCAAATCAATCTACAGATTCAATGCAATCCCCATTAAAATCCCACCACAATTCTTCACCGACCTTGAAAGGATAATAATCAACTTTATATGGAAAAACAAAAGACCCAGGATAGCCCATATACAATAAAAGAATTTCAGGAGGCATCACCATTCCTGACTTTAAGCTCTACTACAGAGCTATGAAAGAGTTCTGAAAACAGCCTGGTTTTGGCATAAAAATAGACAGGTAGACCAATGGAATCGAATTGAAAATCCTGATATTAACCCACACACCTATAAACACCTGATTTTTGACAAAACAGCTAAAATTATACAATGGGGCTAGGATAGCATCTTCAACAAATGGTGCTGGCACAATTGGATGACGGTGTGTAGAAGAGTACAGATAGACCATGTCTGTCGCCATGCAGAAATCTCAAGTCCAAATGGATCAAAGACTTCAACATCAATCCAGCCACATTGAACCTCTTAGAAGAGAAATAGGAGGTACCCTTGAACAAATTGGTATAGGAGACCACTTCCTGACCATAACTCCAGGGGCACAGACACTGAGAGAAATAATTAATAAATGGGACCTCTTCAAACTTAGAAGCTTCTGTAAGGCAAAGGACACAGTGGACAAGACCAATCAGCAACCCACAGACTGTGAAAAGATTTTCACCAATCCTATATCTGACAAAGGGCTGATCTCCAAAATATACAAAGAACTGAAGAATATAGTCAATAAACATCAAATAACCCTATTTAAAAATGGGGTACAAAACTGAAGAAATAATTCTCAATAGAAGAAATCAAAAAGGCTGAAAGACACTTAAGAAAGTGCTCCACATCCTTAGCTGTCAGGGAAATGCAAATCAAAACAACTTTGAGATATCATCTTACTCCCGCCAGAATGGCTAAAATTAGAAACACCAATATTGACTCATGTTGGAGAGGATGTGGAGAAAGGGGAACATTCCTCCACTGCTGGTGGGAGTGCAAACTCATACAGCCATTTTGGAGATCAGTATGGCAGTTCCTCAGGAAAATGGGAATTAGTTTACCACAGGACCCCGCAATCCCCCTGTTAGGCATACACCCAAATGATCCACAACCACGCAACAAAGACATCTTTTCAACTATGTTCATACCAGCAGTATTTGTAATAGCAAGAACCTGGAAGCAACCTAGATGCTCCTCAAATGAAGAATGGTTAATGAAGATGTGGCATATCTACACAATGGAATACTACTCTGCATAAAAAAATAATGGTATCTTGAAATTCGCAGGCAAGTGGATGGCACTTGAAGAAACCATCCTGAATGAGGTAACCCAGTCACAAAACGAGGAGCACAGTATGTACTCACTCCTATATGGATTTTAGACCTAGATCAAAAGATCACCAGCTTATAATTCACACCACCAGAGGAAATAGGATACAAGGTTTATTCTAAGAGATTCATATAAAGTCAGTCAGAGAACTGGTAAGGGACAAGTCCGGCAGAGCTCAGGGGAAGTGGGGGAGGGCAGAGAATGGAGAGAGAAGTTGGAGAAAACAAGGGGGAGGAAATGAAAGCATGTGCGACCAGGAAGATTGATCCTGGTTAGGAATAGAAGACAGTAAAGAGAGCGAGAGAGACAGAGAGAGAGAGAGAGAGAGAGAGAGAGAGAGAGAGAGAGAGAGAGAGAACATAAAAGAGGGAGCCAATATTGGTTTGAAGATAAAATTGAACACAAAGAAAAGTCTAGAGAACTATAAGACTGCTGCCAAATAACAATTTGAGCTTCCGTGGAAAGGCTACCATAAATGTCCTTCCCAGAGAGTGAGATCAACAACTAACTTATCCATGGAGCTCTCAACTAATGCCTGTTGGAAACAGGAGCAAACACCCACACATAAATACATAAACTGCCTTAATCTAGAGACAGGAGAGAAGCCCTAGTCCCTACTTCACATGACCTGTCAGACCTACTTGACCCCAACTGGATGGCATTTCCCTTCATATAGAATTAGGGTGGGAGGGGAGGGTTGTTAGAATGCATGTGAGAGGGTAGAGAGATTAAAAGGGAGGGAAGGAGGGAGGGATGGAGGGAGGGAGGGAGGGAGAGGGAACTGGGATCGACATGTAAAATAATAAATTAAATAAAAAAAATGCTTTGACTCCAAATTTAAGTTCAAGGACAAGTTACTGGGGAAAAGGATTTCTATTTTTGTTTCTACAGAAAATGCAAAGATGTGGATTCCTTCCAGACTAATGTGGTTTGATCAAGCCAGACCACCTGAAACAGAGTACCAGGTGATCCTACATTCAAAACAGCTGGACAAAGCAGCCTTACAGACTACAGCCAGGATTTCTGAATCTTCTTCAAATTCCGCATGACAGAGCCCCTTACCAGCAGGAAGTAGTTTGGAAAGAATAATGCCCAAACTCCCAAATATTGTCTATAAATGTTTGTTTTCATTTAAATGGACTTGGTTATATAAAATAGATAAATAAATAATTTAAAAAAAGATGTGTACTCTGGTTAAAGTAAAACCAATAGCTTTAACTCTGATGAAAGCAGTTGAAATGTGATTTCACTCCTGAACTCTAGTCTGAAATGGCTTTACTCAGTGGAATTACATTTAAGCAACACTTTAATGGCTTAGATCATCTGGTATTGTATTATTTGTACTAGAACAAATTCAGTCATCTTCCAGCAGTTAGCCTTTGGTGCAACACTCTCAATAAAAGAATAGTTCTCTTAAATAGGTGGTTCTTGCAGACTCTACAAGCATCAAAAGACAGGCAAACAAAACACAGATAGTCTTGCACATCCTCACGGGGGTTTCAATTCCATTTAGGCATTTTTAACAGATAAATAACTGAAACAGTGGAACTCATCTCTCTAGGTGACTAAGGCAAACAAAGATGAGAATGGAAACTGTTTTGTGGATGTGTAGCAACTGGAATGATTACACATTCCTACAGGGGCTGTAAAATTCTACACTGTAATAAGCTAAGTTATAGTGGTTTGTTGTAAAACTAAACATGCCTCTATTTTGTGAGTTCCATCACTACCTGCCTATCCAAGATACCTGAAATGTTATACCCACAAACAACACAAAATCAATACTCACAGCGGATTTGTTAGCAATTGTCTTAACACAGAAAAAGAAAGTTTAGGTAGCTGTCACAGCAGCATGGATAAACAAACAGAATTTTATTTACACATGAATATTTTATTCATAAATATAAAGGAAAATGTACATAACAATAAAGTTAAATATCAGATGTATTTTACCTTTTGAAAGAAATTCATAATAAAGAATTCATGTTTCCATTTGGAGAACATTCTAGAACAGACACCACTTACCTATGCATACAAATTTAGAACAATGATTTCTTTGGGGCTATTGATGAGAAGGTCCTGTGAAGAATCATTGGTAAAGTCTGTGGGAGCAGTTAAAATGGTGTTGTTAGTTCCCATTTATTTGAGAATCAGGAATGTTATTGCTTAAACTTGCCTCTATTCCTTGGTGATTTTTGCATATTTTCTTGGTGCTCATTTACAAAATAATTAAACACCTTACACATGATCTTTTTCTTAACACTAAATCTTATAATGAATATCAGCTTTATCAATATCTCTGTAGATATTGATTAATCTCTCAATTCTTTTTGTTAAATATAATTTTACTATTAATTCTTTAGTAATTTCATACAATGTATTTTGTACATATATTTTGGTAGTATTCACCTCTAACTCCTCCTGCTACCTCCTTCCAGATCCACTACTCCTTTCACAACTTTGTGGTCTCTTTTTAATTTTCTTAAACAACTTGTCAAGCCTAATTTCTGTTGCCCATCTACTCATAAGTCATAGATAAAATATTACCCACCAGAACATGGTTGACCAACCTACAGCTAGACCCTTAATGAAATCTGACTCTCTTTCCCACAAAAGCCACCAATGTCAACAGCTTTATTAAGGAGTTAGTGCTTGAGAATGATGCCCAATTACTATGAGCATACTGACTAGTTTGATCTTGTTCAGGAAACCATAGCTGCTGAGTTCTTGACTACAGCAATCCAGTCATAGTATGTGTAGAAGAGACTGCCTCAATCAAGTCTTCCTAAACAGCTGGTTCTTTTGTTCTTTCTTATACTTTTTACCCTATGAGCCCTAAGCATCCGTTAGAAGAGGGATGATACAGGTGTCTCATTTGTGGCTGAGTATGTCATAGTCACCTTTTCTCTGCCAAGAAAGGTGACCACTTCTTAGTCCCACCATTGCTGCACAAAGAAACATCTCTGGTGAGGTTTTGAACTGCACAGATTTATGAGTATAAAGATACAAATTCTGACAGATGTATGATACTACAAAATAATAGTAATAGACTCACCCCTAGGGCCTCTGAGTTCTGTACCTCTAGGTTCTTGGCCCAATTTGTAGTACCAGACATTTAATTTTGTAGTTCTTTCACTCAGTTAGTTAAGTTTATTCCACAGTATTTAAGTTTGAGGTTGTTGTATGTGGGACTGTTTCCTTGATTTATATCTAGGTCTGCTTGGTTTTGGTGTATAGAAAGATTACTCATTTGGGTATGTTAATATTGTATCCTGCTAATTTGTTGAGAATGTTTATTGGTTCTAGGTGTTTCTTGGTAGAATTTTTGGGAGTATATCATATGCAGACTCACATTGACTTAGGGTTTCTATTGCTGTGAAGAGACACCATGATGACAGCAATTCTTATTCAGGAAAAATATATAATTGGCACTAGGTTACAGTTTCAAAGGTTTAGTCCATTATGGTGAGAAACACGGTGTACTGCAGGCAGGCATGGTATTGCAGAAGGACCTGAGAATTCTTTGTCTTTTTCTACAGGCAGCAAACAGGGAGTGAACTGTCTCCCACACTGGGCATAACTTGCACATAAAGGAAACATAAAAGTCTACTCTCACAGTGATACACTTCCTCCAACAAGGTCACTCCTACTGTAACAATGCTACATCTCCTAGCAGTGGCACTTCCAATAGGCCAAATATTCAAACACCGGAGTCTATGTCGGCCTTAGCTATTCAAACCACCACACATGTCATCAATAAATAAGGGTACTTTGGTTTCTTTCTTTTATGCTTATAACCCTTTTATTTTTCCAGTCTTATTGCTTTAACTAAAATCTCAGGTACTATATTAAATATGAGTGGTGAGAGTGGACATTCCCACCTTAAAAGGAATGCTTTGCGTTAATTTTTTTTTCCTCCCATTTAACATCATGACAGGTATCGGTTTGTCATAAGTAGCCTTGTTAAATTGAGGTAATTCCTCACAAATAGAAGTAATCCCTTTATAGAAAGAGGCACATCCCTCTATCCTAGCCTTTCTAAGATTTGAGTGTGATTTCTTCTTTGAAGATCTGATAGAATTTAGTGTTGAGTCCATCTGGAATTTATAGTTGGATATTTTATTACTGCTTCTGCCATATTGTTTGTTATGAGTCTGTTTAAAATATTTACTTCATCATGACTTAACTGTGGTACATAATATGTAACCAGTAATTCAATATTTTCAGATGTACAGTGGAATATTAAATTTTAAATTATGAACATATGATTATTATGAGTTTCCTAATTGTTTGTTGTAATGTTTCTCTGTTCATCTCTTAATTTTATCGGTTTGTTTTCTCTGTCTTTTGGTTAATGTTATTAAGGTTTTGCCTATTTCGCTTTTCTTTTCACACACATACACATAGTTAAAAATACAGTATCTACAATTTAAGTAAACTGGGGTTTTAATACTTTTACTAAGTCATTCAATATATCCTATTAAAACCCAAATGAGTAAACCCCACCCAGTTTCATGTAGTCAAACACCTACCATACCATATAGCCTCAATGAAAAAAACAACATCAATAACAAAAGATTCACTACAAATGCTGAAATAAAAGAGTTTCCAACTGAAATCCCCCTTATGACTTGCTATTGGATGATATCCCAGTTCTGAAGTAATATATTCACTTAAAATGAAAGGCATTTTCTTATACAAACTCTTCAATAAATCACAACTCTTGTACATTCTGCCTTTTAATACCACAAGAATACAGCTCTCTCTCTCTCTCTCTCTGTCTCTCTCTGTCTCTCTCTCTCTCTCTCTCTATATATATATATATATATATATATATATATATATATATATATATTGTTCACATCAGTAACTCTCCTTTGACGGCCTGTAGCATTTTCTTAACTGGTGTTCCTATTTTAGGTCATGGCCTCTCCAATCCATTTTTCACAATTCAGTCTCAGTGAATTTCAGAAGTCAAATCTGATCATGTCACTTTTTTAGCTTATTTAAAACCTGCCAATATCATTCTACTGCCTTGAGGATAAAGTCTTACTGCTTAGTAGGGCATGCAAGGTCACTCATGAAAGAGAATCTGCTTAAATTCCTGGCTGATTCTGTCAAAAGGATTTCACTTTATTCTAAGCTCCAAAGATAGGATACTTGAGGTCCTCAAACATGCTGCATTTTATTTTAGTTTTAAAAAAAAAAATTAAAAGAAAGTAATTTTCTATTCCATTGCTTTGTGCTCCCAGGAAGATACATATGTTCCTCTCCCGGAAAATTTGCACCCTCCTTGTTACTTATCCTGTCTGAGTCTGTGTATTATAGCATGATTACCCTTTGCTAAGCAAGTAAACTATTTATATGTGAGCATATACCAGAGAACTGGGGAAAGATAGGGACTAGAACAGGAGTAATGGAAGAGATATAAGGAGGAAGTACTGTGAGACCCCATTACAATTAGAAGGCACTTGGGGAGCAATGTAGAAACCTAGTGCAGTGAAAATTGCCTGAACTATACCAGGGTGACCCTAGCTAGGACTCTCACTATTTAGGAATACTCAGACTGAAGTGGCCAACTTTTATAACAAGGCAAGTCTTCCAATGGTGGTATTGGGATATCAACCCAGCCATAAAACCTTCAATCCACAATGTGTCCTGCCTGAACGATATGCTGGGATAATGGTATAGAACTCTTGGGAGTGACCAACCAATGACTGTTCTAACTTGAGACCCACACCTCATGAGAGGAAGCTCGTGTACAACACTGCCAGGATAGCCAGGAACTGAAAATTGGATGGTCCAGAGACCTAGATACGGTAGAACCAAATACAACTGGCAAGAAAAGAGAAGAAAGAAAGATGAATGAAATGATTCATAATGTTATTTTGCTATGCTCCTAGATCAATGCCTTCCCCAATTATCATTAGAGGCCTCCTCTGGTAGCTGATGGGAGCAGAGACCCAAAGCCATACATTAGGCAGAGCTCAGGGAACCCTGCGGAAAAGTAGAGAAAGAATTGTAGGATACATTGAGGTCAAGGATACCAGGAGAACACAGCCCACAGAAGCAACAAGCAGAGTTCATAGGTGCTCACAGAAACTAAAGTGGGAT
This sequence comes from Phodopus roborovskii, assembly GCF_943737965.1. NCBI lineage: Eukaryota > Metazoa > Chordata > Mammalia > Rodentia > Cricetidae > Phodopus > Phodopus roborovskii. Next base: position 36,961,819 of record NW_026126407.1, on the reverse strand, counting down.
ACAGGGTGCATACATGAGTCTGTGCTAGGTTCTCTGCAAATATGTTGTGATTGTTTAGGTTAGGGTTTTTGTGGGACTCCTAATAGTGGGAATGGAGGTGTCTCTGGATCTGTTCCTTGCTCTAAGGAATGCTTTTTTCCCATTGGTTGCTTTGTTTAACCTTAATATGGGGGTTTGGGTCTAGTACTATTGCATTTTGCTACACTGTGTTGAAGCGGTATCCCTGAATCCTCTTTTCTGAGGGAAGAAGAGGAGCAGTGTATCTCAGAGAGCAGAAGTGGGAAGTGCACTGAGAAGAATGGAGAGAGGGGAGCCCGAAGCAGGGATATAATGAATGAGAGAAGAATAAATAAAAAGAAAACAGGGGAAATCAGATAATTTTCTCCTGCTTAATAATTTTAATTTCTTCCCATACGTAATCTCATCTTTCACAAGTTGGCTCTCAGGTAAGTTCCTGTTGTGGTTTATTCTCCTACCATGAAGTTCCTCTTCTTTTCTTCAAGAAGGACATGAGCATTACAATTATCATAAAGTTGACTGCTCATATTATTTACTGACTTTTACCACAGTTAATAATTCAAAGGTAGATAACTTGATTCCTTTTAGCTTAGTTTTCTCAGAGTGAAAATATAAGGGATGGAATCAATGTGAATATTTTGAATGTGATTACAGGAAACACTAGCAACAGTATAGAGACAGAGAAGAAATAGTTGCCAATAAAGAAGTGTTTGGGTGTGTTTTAAGCCCAGGTATGTGAAGCTTAGTATATTGGGGCATGACTGGAGTATTTGTAAAATGTGTGTCTCAGAGTTGCTCCAGCTTAAATAGGGTTAAAAGTTCAAAATAACACAAGTGAACAATTTTCTACACCTAACTGTAGCAGCCTCAGCTTACTGGTTGGAAACAGGTTAACTGTGTAGGTAAATAGCTATTAACTCCGAGACACATTGAGCTTAGGGTATCAGCAGACTGATATGAGCTCCTGCTGCATTAGCAGTGCTAACCTGTGCAATTACAGGTATTCAAAACCATTTAATAAATAAGGGAAAATTTAAATTAAAAAAAGACAAATTTTATTTTATTTTATTTTTATTCTTACTACAAGCATTATTCTAGCACCTGATGGTACATAGGTATTTTCAAGTGAATAATTAAGTAGTACATCACTTAATAAGGCACAGAGCCTTGAAGGCTCATATATATATGTGTGTGTGTGTGTGTGTGTGTGTGTGTGTGTGTGTGTGTGTATTATAGACACACACACTAACATCCCCCTTCCTCAAACATAAGGATTTACTATCTCCCAGAGGCACCTTGATAAGGAAAACACTGGTTTTAATCCTTGATTGCCAGCCCACATTAGTGAAGAACACTTTTGGAGCACTCTTTCTTCAGCTTCACAGACGAGTGGCTGTGAGTAATCGCAAGAGGGCTGCCATGATGCGATTTGAGGGCACTGCTCCTAAGGGAAGTTTAAAATCACACTGTGTGGTGGTGGAACACAGATTAGCTGGTGTCACATGGGATCCACCAATGATGGAAATGAAACACAGCTCCAGTCGCCAGAGCTATTACCCTCTGTATTCCCATGAGTTCTTTCTGTATTTTTAAAAAGAACAAGAACTAAAAATAGAGGCTTAGGTGTGGGAGAAGTTAAGTCTTCAAATAGTTTCTTGAATGTCATGTAAAATGAGGACTCCTGTGGTAGGACAAAGGAATTGTGTTCAAACACCAGCAGAAAAGTGACTTTGGAGAATTAATATGTGGTCTATTTTTAGTGCTTTTTTTTGTTTGTTTGTTTGTTTTTTGGTACACTTTCCATTTCTCGAATACTTATTTCTAGAGTGACCATTTATATAACATATTTTTAGATTTTTATTTATCATAGGAATTTCTAACCTAGTTCCATACTTCTATTTTAAAGATAAAATTAATATCTTATATGGTTGTGAGCCTATCCTTTAACGGCTGAGCTATCCTATTTTTTTAATATTGTGCTTGCCTGAAAACTATTAAATTTTTATGATTCACTGATGAAAAGGGGGAAAACAATCTTTTTAAAATTTTTCTTATTATTTTTTTCTATATCACATATCAAATCCAGTTTCCTCTCCTATCCTCCCATGCCACCCCACCACCCCCCACCCATCTCATTCTCCATGCACTCCACAGGGAGAGTAAGACCTTCCAGAAGGGATCATCAAAATCTGTCGTCATTTGTAGTAAGGATAGGCCCTCCCTTCTGTCACTAGGTTAAGGGAGTATCCCTCCATGGGGAATGTGCTCCCAATGTCCTTTCATGCACAAGGGATAAGTCCTGGATCCACTGTCAGAGGCCTGTTAGACTGCCCAGGCCTTCTAAGTAAGACCCACGTTCAGGGGATCTGGGTTGTTAACATGCTGGTTTCCTAGCTATCAGACTGGGGTCCGTGAACTCCCATTTGTTCAGGTCAGCTGTTTCTATGGGTTACCTTAGCCTGGTATTTTTTTTCTTTTTTTCTTATTTTATCCTTCCCATGCCCCCTGACCCCTCCTCCCATCCTATCCTACCTGTTCCCCACTCCACAGGGAAGATGATACCTTCCAGGAGGGATTATCAAAATCTGTCTAGTTATTTGGAGTAGGGACTAGGCCACTCCTTCCTGCCTCTAGGCTAAGGGAGTATCCCTACATGGGGAATGTGCTCCCAAATGCATTTTGTGCACCAGGAATACATCCTGGTTTCACTGCCAACAGTTCCGTTAGACTGTGCAGGCCTAACTTTGACCTATGTTCAGGGGGTCTGAGTCAGTCCAATGCTGGTTCCCAGCTATCAGTCTGGGGGTCCATTAGCTCCCCCTTGTTCAGGTCTGCTGTCTCTGTGGGTTACATAGCCTTTTAAGAAAGCCTTGGTTCCTATATATTGTGTATATATTCTCTGTGGTATACATTTATCCTGTCAGTCTCACTCTGAAAATATTAAAGACACAGAACAAGCTGCTTACTTCAAATGACTCAGCTGTTGTCACTTTAAGATAGCGTGTGCCAGTTAAAATGCAATTGTCTTTATATTTAATTGCATTTGTAAAAATAGGATTTTGCTTTTGCTATTTTTAGCCTTGAACTCATATAGAGTTGTGCTCTTAGACTCCCAATGACTCAGAAGCTCTGTCTTTCTTAAGTCTTGTGATAAAAAATGAGAAATGTTGGCTCAAAAGGTCCATGACTGGCTAAAACAGCTCAAGGCTGTGTTGGCCTGCAAACCTCTGACTGAATTGGCTGCCTTGCTGTGGGACTAGCTAGAGAGCTGTGGCTATTAACCCACATTAAATACATTTATTTCCTGTCTGAAGCTACTTGGAACTTTTTCATGTTGAACAGAAAACTCAAAATATAGCATAATGATGTCTTATAAAATTTTTTCATAAAGATGTCTTTGTCTGTATTTTATATGTTGGCATTTTGCATGTGTATGTGCCAGTGCATCAGGTATTTGGTGCCCAGAAGGCCAGAAGAGGGAAGCAGATATCTTGGAGTCAGAGCTACAGATGGTTTGGAGCTGCCTTATGGATGCTGGGAATCTAACTCAGGGGGTTCTAGAAGAGCAGCCAATACTCTCCATTGCAGAGTTCCAGTATTTTAATACTTGTTTAACTTTAGAGTTCTATTGTGCAACATGGAGGGACTCACCCTTGCTTACTGGTCTGTATCCAACTTGACAATCCCCCTTTTTTTATATATTGTAGAGTTTTGAAGACCGTATACATATGAGATACTTTCTAAAAGCCATAATTCTTGATGCAGTAACAGTAAAATTGAAAATGCCATATATACATATACATACATACATATATATGCCAGAAAGTGAAAATAAAAATTATCTATTTTTATTTTACATATGGTAAGTTTTGGAGAGGTTTGCAGGGTGATTTCCATTTTCTTCTCTGGATATTCCTGGAATCAATCCTCACCATGTAGCAATAAGAAGACTGAGTCTGACCCCTCTGGGAATTATTTCCCTGCTTAAAAATGGCTGCCTTTATCTAGAGCTAATGCTCCTAGTGCATGGCTTCTGTTCTTTTTAATCACATCTAGGACTCTTTTACATAAGTTTTCAATATTTATTCAGTATTTTTAACTAATTTGTGTGGCACGCACGTGTGTGTGTTTGTGTGTGTGTGTGTTCATTCACATTTGTGTATATGTTTTTGCATATGAGAAAAATATGTAGATGTCATAGGAAAACTTACAAAACTTAGTTTTCTCCTTCCACCAACTGGGTCCTGGGTTTAAATTTAGATTGTCAATTTGTCAGCATTAGACTTTACCCACTAAGCCAACTCACTGGTCTATATGTGTATTCCATTCTAGTGATTTTTCATCACTAGGGTGCTGCGATAGGCAGAAGAGTGGTCCCCAATAAATGTTGATATTTTAATGTCTAAAAAATGGTAACTCTGAAACTATATGTGCTAAAATTCCAGTTTTTAAGCATAAGGAAGAATTCGGGGAAGAGGAAATTATTTTGGATTTTCAGTGTGGGGTTATAAAATCACAAGTATTCTTCTAAGTAGGAGCCATGGTGTCAGACTGAGGGATAAAACAAAGGCATCATTTATATGACATGTTTTTTCTCTGACTTCAAAGAGGAACACTAGGCAATATATAGCAGAGGACCTAGAGAAAGGAAGGAAAGTTTCCAGAATAAATGTAGCCCTGTTTACTCATCTCCACATTAGCCAACAAGACTGCTAACCATCAAACATGACCACTTGAATTGGGTTAAGTCAATTTGAAACAATACATTAGGAAATCAATGTATTTTTACAATTGAACTCATGATAGTGTACCATCTCTTTATTGGTTGCCTTCATCTTAAAAAGTAATCCCTCCATTGATTTTCTTAATATCCATTGGAGTTACCTATTTTCTGTCAGGTCTGTAATTAAGAAATGATCATAATTTTTGTTTAACAAAACTCATGTTCATAAATATATTCTAAGGAATAGAGTCTATGGGAAGCACACATAATGCCTGACAAATGTGTTTCATGTAGCATACTTTAATTATAATGACAAATAAATATGCCAAATTTCCCATGGTAGAACTGAATAATAACAACAGAAATTCAGAAACTGTCTTTTACATGAACTCATATATGCATGTAAAATTATACAAAACTACATATATGCATGGTGCCCACCCCATATATATAGATATTCATATTTTGATCTAGGGTTTTATCACTTTATCTACTTATTTAAACACATGCAGAGAGAAGATAAAATACATGTTCTGTGGAGAGATTACCTGTAGCTAGTGAATCAGTAATACTTCTTCACATTTTGTAAATTTGCTATAATTCCTCAATAATAATAAGAAAGGAAGTTCTAAAATGAGTGATAAAGCCTCACAAATAACAAAAATGTGTTCAACAAATACTTTGGTGCATTTATTCACAGACAGAATATTGACTTCTTCTACTGTAACTATTGTGCATAGTTCCATTAGGATTATTTGTGTTTTACTATTTATTCCCTCTGTCATATTCTTGATGTTTCAAGGCAAGGCATACCTGTAATTGTTCCCTTCCTGAACCCAGTGCCTGGAATGAAGCTTGTGGTTGTGTATATACTGAAAGCTTTCTGCTGAACTCAACCAACTTCTACTTCCAAATTCAGGAACAACATTAGACACAATGGAAAGAGTAAGGCATGTGATCTCAGTAGTTCACTGAAAATAATGAAGTGACCATGGTATAGATCAGTATTCTACCTTCTACACCTTTGATAAAAATCCATAGTGACAGAACATAGAGACAGCGCTCCTCCCTCCCTCCCTCCCTATCTATCTATATATCTATATCTATATCTATATCTATATCTATATCTATATATATGGGTGTGTGTGTGTGTGTGTGTGTGTATGAATGAATGTATTCATATCATACCGTACAGACTGTACCACTTGGTAAATTTAATTTGATATTCACCTATAAAGTTTACTGCTGCTAGTCAGTAGGTAACACTGAGACAAAAGAGAAATGCAGACTTTATAAAGAAATATGTCCTTAGTTGAAGATAAGGCATTGGGTAAATATCAGAGAAGACCTCCATGAAAACAATCCTGCCATGACCCAAATATGAGAAATGGATATTTAAATCAGATGCAGGAAGACACAGCAGGGCAAGACAATGACATGTGGAGTAAGTTAGTGCATATCATCAGTGAATGCTTCCATTATTTTATTCTCTGAATTTCAAAGACCTCTGAGAAAATAGGACACTGTCAGTCACTGAATCACGGATCATCAGGTCCTATGTTCCTATGTTTTAAAATTTGGAACCATGAATCTTCAACCTATATTTCATCATTGTGTGTGTGTGTGTGTGTGTGGGTGTTCTCAAGTGTGTGTGTATGGGGAGCACATGTATCATGGTGTACATGTAGAAGCCATAGATGACAATGTCATTCAATCCCCACTCCCCACTTTCAACATTTTATGACACAGAATCTCTTTATAACACCACTGAATATACTGGAATAACTGTTCCATAACTTTCCAAATATTCTGTCTCTCTTCTCTCTCACCATAGTATCCCTAGGATACGAAATGTGACAGCTACTGCATCCAGCTTTACATGGATTCTAGGGCTATGAATTGAAGTGCTCATAGCAGTTGTTTTCTCCACTTAGCTAAATTTCTGACCTCCAACATGTGCTTTATTAAAAAGAATTGTATATCATATCCCCGTTAAAGAGAACCACACTATACAGCCTCACCTTAAGGCAGACTGGATAGCTCTCTCTTATAAAAGGGCTGATTTGATTGGAGTGGAAGGAATTGAACTACATGTGTACATTGGAAGTGAGAAAAAAATGTTTGACTACCCATTAGGTATCATTAATTGAGGTGGCATTATTATGTCTAATTCATAGTTTATAAAATAATGGCTTCCAACAGGGGTCTGACTCGGACCCCCCTGAATATGGGTCTCAGCCAGAAGGTCTGAGCAGCCTAAGAGACCTCAGACAGTGGAGCCAGGATGTATCCCTGGTGCACAAAAGGACTTTGCAAACATATCCCCCATGGAGGGATAACTGCCTTATTCTAGAGATAGGAGAGAAGCCCTAGTCCCTACTTCACAGGACCTGTCAGATCTACATGACCCCAACTGGATGGCATTCCCCTACATATTGTATTGTGGTGGGGGGTTGGGAGGGGAGGGTGTTTAGAGTGCATGGGAGAGGGTAGAGAGGGCAAAAGGGAGGGAAGGAGGGAGGGAGGGCTTGGGGGGAGGGAGGGAGGGAGGGAGAGGGAACTGGGATCGACATGTAAAATAATAATAATAATAAAAAAAAAAAAAAAAAAAAAAAAAAAACGCTTTGACTCCAAAATTTAAGTTGAAGAACAAGTTACTGGGGAAAAGTATTTCTATTTTTGTTTCCACAGAAAATGAAAACATGTGGATTCCTTCCAGACTAATGTGGTTTGATCACACCAGACCGCCTGAAACAGAGTACAAGCTGATCCTACATTCCAAACAGCTGGACAAAACAGCCCTACAGACTACAGCTAGAATATCTGAATCTTCTTCGAATCCCCCAAGACAGCGCCCCTTACCAGCAGGAAGTAGTTTGGAAAGAACGACGCCCAAATTCCCAAATATTGTGTATAAATGTTTGTTTTCATTTAATTGGACTTTGTTATATAAAATTAAATAAAAAATACTCTATATGCATAAAAAAAATAAAATAATGGCTTCCAAATGCTAACTTATTAAGCAGTGTGTCAGTGATACTCTAACCCCAACTTGGAGAACAGTTTTTTACTTCAAAAGTACTGCAGTGTAGATGAGCTTTACCAACTTAACACTTTTGTCTTCCTTCTTCACTCTATCTAAAACATGCTTATCTCAGTTTTTTTTTTTTCAGTGTCAACATAACAAAACACTTTCTCAGCACTAGCAACACTGTTCACAAATAAAGCTCATTGGAATTGTATTTACAGAAATGAAATTGGAAAGAGACGATAACCCTTGAGAGAAACAGGAAATAGTTCAACCAGACAACTGAGATGCCACCATGGATTAGAATGCAACATATTTATTGGAAAAGTCCATATGTTAGTCAATTCTCTTGTGAAAAGGTTTCCAAATACATAGACAGGGAGCAGCTGATGATTAAGATTTGGATGATGTATGATACATATCCATATTGCCAATATTATACACATGTTGGAAAGCTAGCTTTATGTTTTTTTTTCTCAGTATCCCTACTGCAGAATACATTTCAAGTTGACAATAATAACGTGTTTTTCACAACTGGATTTTGCCAACAACTCTTCCAAAGAGTCAACAATGACTATTTTGACATTTTGAAACAAGAAAATAACCATCTATTTACATCTGGTTGAGGTTAAATACTAAATCACTGGTATATTAAAGTTTTGCAAAACCAGCAGCAGAATGTTTTCAAGATTCATCCAGATGAATTTTAATGACTTCTTGTGGTTTTATATTAACAACGACACTCACTTTGTCTTTTTATCACCTATAAAGTTACACTAACTATGATTTAACTTTGATTCAAGTCAGTGTTTTCCTTAAAGAACTGACCCTATGGTACTACATCTTTTAGAAAACTAATGATTCAGCATTATCATATTGAAGTCTAACTCATGTCTAAAGCCAGGCCATCATTCCACTTAGTTGTTATGGAGCAAAATGAGCCTACATTCAGAGACATAATGTCCTGCATGTCAGCAATTCAGTGCCATTACAGTTTTTAATTTAACCTTCAGTACATTGTTTCCAAGCACAGGATACTACATACTGTATACCAGTCAGGTATGAATTTTGCTCATACTGTCATAGGTTCACAAGCAGAAATTTTATAACATGTTAAATTGATTCTTTAAAAAAAAAAAGCTGGATAACCAAGAAACTATATGCTCAAGTCAATTGCATACATATGTGTAGAAGGTAGATATTATTTTAAAATGAATACAGACTTTGCCTAAAACAAAATTTTGAAGATGGATAGAAAGGCTGCAATTTTTTAGATTGTCTATTTCTACAGATAATTCATCACTTGCCAAAAGCAATGTGAGAAGATGAATTGGTTGTCTTGGGTTAGAAAAGTATTCACCAGACTAGAGGAGGGTGTGTTGCTTGCAGCCATATTTGATGAGCACTAACTATGTGCCAGGCAAAATGTAAGATGTTGAGAATCTAAAGAAGAAATGACAAGTACTCCTCCCACAAGGCGTTAGCAATCACTAAAGCAGATATTGAGATGGAGAAATATTTCTTTTAAGAATCCACATCTTCAAAGAAAGGAAAAACAGCAGCAAGCACATATATTTACTTTATAGGCTAGTGATGAAGTTGGGCATATTTAGAGCTGTCAAAATTAATCAGCCTAAATTTTACTCAAAGTTTTAATGTCTTATAAGACTAACATAATTTGGAAACCTGAATTTTCATGCATGAGGGAGAAGACAGTGAACCCCCTCCAATTCCAAGCCCCAATCCTTGTAATTATATTAATATATTCTCATATAGCCCAAAGACACAAAATAAAAGACAATACTATATAATGATCATTTAGTTCATTTACTTTGGCTCTAAAGAGATGCATGCACTAACCTTGAAGCATTCTATACTACTAAAATATTTACATCATTGTACATATAATATGCAGGATATTTTCCTACCTTTGATAAAGGTATAATAGAATTCTAATCTAGACTTTTCTATTGTGAATGTTCACAAATGAGGGAGGTATTCTAATTTGTTCCAATTTACCACAGCTTGACCTCAAGTGAACACAGCATACAGCTTTGCCCATTTTGTACTAAACCGTATGGGAATCAAAGACTGAACACTGATAAACACTCAGAGATTTCATCGTTTCCATCGCTCTTGCTCAAAGTATTCCGCTTGGTGTAATAGTCTGTGTTCTAACTTTACTTTGCCTTGCAGGTTGAAAGACAGTGCACACCGAAGTTCAAATTACAATAACCAAAGGAGAGTTGGCACAGATAGTATGGCGTTATACATACTACTAGGACAGAAAGAACAAATTAAATGACCACGTAGGGGATTATTTCATTGAATTTAGAAAGGACATTTTCTTTCATGAGATTGATCTAATAAGACCCCTATCAGTGAAACCCATACCTCTTCACAGATAAAGGTAAGAGACCCAGTAAACCAGGTTGAACAAACAGAAGGCTGTGGGGAAGAAAATCCGAGCATAGGAGTCCATTTTGGCAATGCGAATATGTATCCTTCCATGTCTCCAGGCTCCTGTTCGGCAATCTTCAAAACAGCAGAAAAAACTGGCACAGTCCTTGCCATCCAGACACTCGTAGCCATATTCTTCATCTCTCTCTTGAAGGTGTGTGGCATTGTTCATTTGGATGGTTGCTGATCTGGGACGGATATCAATGGTAGGGGCCTGAGACAAGGTAGGTAAAGATTAGAGATTCAAGTTAGCTACAATGGAGGGATGTTACACAGTTTCTTCACAATGTCACCAATGAGATGATGAATCTGAAAATGAGTACTCAGGAAATTTCTTATGACATTGCGATCTACAATGGTAAAATTGAACTCAGAAAGATAGCACAGTTGCAGGTATCAGACTCTGAGCTTAAGCGGTGCAGCTGGAAACAATACCATCAAGCTAATAGCTACAGCAAAAATATTGAACACCAAAATAACTCAAAGTATCAATATTTAAATCAAACTACATGGAATCTCATTCTATTAATTATTAGATATGAAGCTGGTTACATGAAGCTGGTTAATGGTACTGCAAGTGAGTAAAATAGAGAAATAAAAGTGCATTGGTTTTTAAATCAAATTGCATGTCATGCTAATTTATAGGCAAATAGGAATCCATTATAGTGACCAAATATACTAAACAGCAAATGTTAATAGACATGGAGAAATAAAGAAGTTCATTTGTTTTATATCACAAAGATTTAATTTATATATTAAGATAATATAATTTGTCTAACACTCACCAACTTAAAGATTAAAACTAATTATCAGTGTTTACATACATCAATTAAATTGTGAGTTCAAAAATAATGTCATTGCTTGTCAAATTTTCAACAAGATGAACTGCCATTATCAAAATAGTAATCTAATATTCCATATTTGACCAACAATAAAATTAACCCAAAACTCAAGGCTTATTTTTAGCTTTTGGAATGTATAAATATAAATCACAGTTTATAAATTAGTTATTAGGGAGAATAAAAATCCCATTTCTATATTTCACAGAGCCAATAGGCCTATTGATCATATTGGAAAGAAAGATTTTAATTAAAATCTTGAAAACACAGTTTTCTTATTATAAAATTCTTAATACGTAGAGATTAAGTTCATAGCATGTGTTTTAAAACCTCATTTTAATTTGTGTTTACACAGTTAAATTTTTGCTTTAAAAGTATAAATATTCTTTTAATATATATGTATATAAGAAGTATATGTGTAAATTATAGACAGTAAAATGTATTTCATTTACATCTGAAGAGAAACAGTCCATTTGGGCTTTGGAATTATAGAGTCTTGTTATACGTGATTATTATTGGCCTTGTGGTTTTGAGATGAGTGTAGAATCTATATAGTGTCTGGTTGCTGGATCAATTTTAGAGGTCTATAGAATATTCTCCACCTTGAGTGTGCCAGCATCTATTAGACTACTTAAATGCTTACTCACAAAAAAATAAAGCACCATGGAAAGCATTAATAGTTAATTCAGCAGTTGCATGCAGTGAAATTTCCATTCCAAAACATTATACCTTGAAGGAAAACATCCGAAGAAGCTTTGGATTTGTAGACAGAAAAGAGAATTGCAATTTTTAATAGAAAGAAGAAAAAGGAATAAAAAGAGAAAGAGAAACAAAATAAGACAAATTAAAAATACATTTTGAAAACGCAGTAAGTAAAGTGAACTGAAAGCATAAACATAGAAGGTGGGCTCTGAGATTGGCATAATATGTATATCTAAAATTAGAGATGACATTTTGTGATTGGTGGTGATTAAATCCTTAACAAATTACCCACAAGTACATGACTGCGCAGGCCAATGCTGTTCAATTTCAAGGATACATCCTAGTGAATACTTTGCCTGTAGAAAAACAGTATGAATTTTGTAACTGCTGTTAAAGAGGACTTCATATGTGAGTCCTGACAAGGAAAGTGAAGAAAACATTAAACAAGGAGATGCATTTTCAGCTGCTTAAACCTTCACCATCTAGACTGCAACTAGCTCTTATGAATAAACAAATTGATTTAAAAGGAGAAAATGCATAAGAATCTCCAGTAATTATATTTTCTTGTTTTCTTTCATCTCTGTCTGCCTTCTGTTTCCTTCTTCTATTGCCATGAACCTGAGTTAAAGAAACCACTATTTCTGTCTCTGTAGCAATTTCCATTCTCAATTGATAAAGAAAGCCAGAGGACTTTTGGAAAGAACTTTAGACTTTGCCTAATAACCTGTCTCCCATCCTCATCAAAGATGAGTATCAGTACAGCCATCTAATTTGAGAAAGAGAAATTAGGAAATGAAGGAGAGGGAATAAGTAGAGAAACAAAATTTAAAGCAAGAAAATTCAAACAAGAATAGGGAAAAGTGGAAAGGTAGAAACAGAACAGACAGGGAAAGGAAGGACCACACACAGTACAAGAAGTATTTGGGAGATTAAAAGAAAGCAGGTTTCCTGTTTTCATTAACCAAGGATACTATTTTATTTACCTTATTACTTTCAAATAAATAGGTCATTTGTAAATATCTTCAGTAATTTCTGGAGGTGCATCAGAATATGAGTAAGATCCAACTAGAGTTCTCTAGTCACTAGAGTTCTCTAGTCAACCCACAGTTCATGGCTAGATAGATAGCCTCTCAGAACAAAAACCAGGGCAGGGTGTCAATTCAAGAAGGTAAGGCTTTTGTCAATCTCTCAAAATGAAATAAACTTCCCTTTCACGGGGGTTCTGAGACCCAGACACTAGGTCCAGATGGATAAGTAGGCATCTATATGCTATCTTCATCACTCATGATAAAAGATAATGCCTTTACTTGTTTATATTTAAGTCTCATTCTCTCATTTTATGGTTTAGTACAAGTGGAACTTATCTTACCTGTTTCCAAATCAAGCAGTCACCAAAAATAAAAATTCAGGTTGTCAACTGTACAATCTGTATCAATTTCCATTACCATGTACCAAGTTTAAGAAATCTCATATGACACTTTTGTATTTTTTAAATATTTTGTTGGTTTGTTTATCTTCACTATAACATTTATTTTTCATATCAGCCTTATTTAAAATTTGTTTTTAAGATATCCATCTAATTTTATTTTATATAGTAAGGCAGAGACAGGTAGTAACTTGCCATTTGTTTTGAAGGAAAAAAGATACATGAAGGTATGCAACGATAAGAAATTTTTAGTAGGAAAATGCATATGTGTGCATAAACACACATACACACCTACACATATGCATACACACATACACACACACTAAGTTATTTACAAATTGATATGATAGGTAAACTATTAGAAGAACATAATAATATTGGATACCTTTTGTATACATTTTAATTAAAGCATTGTAATTTAAAAATATTATAGTAATCTGGACAGAAAGATGAAAGTCATTGACACATAAAATGATAACTCAAATGTATACCTGGACATTGTTTTAGTCCCCTATATTGAAGGCAATTTGCAGTTATTTTGCATAAAGAGTCTGACTTTGTGTATCTTGGAACTCTACCCTAACTAATGATCATAAATAAACCTTTGCATTCTGGTCAAAAGCTCACTTATTCTTTTTCCATCATGAAGCTCAATGTGCTGAATGACAGTGTGCAGGTCAGCTAACCAATCCAAACCCAAACCAAACCCAATGACCTTTCTTCATAAATAGTTCGGTTGTCCTTATTGAAAATGATACATACAGGGTTTTTCTTCTTTTTGTCTTTGTCCTTGCTTGGTTTCCGATTGCTGACAAAATAATGCAGGGTGCCATACTCCACCAGAGCAGAAAACACAAAGATGAAGCAAACAGATACAAAGAGATCCATTGCTGTGACATAAGAGACCTTGGGCAGAGATTTCCGTGCTATGGTGCTGAGAGTAGTCATAGTCAGGACAGTGGTGATACCTACAGAGAAGAGGCACAACAAAAGAGATCACATAATATCATCATTAAGGTGAGTATCTGAGGCACCATACTAGTAATATCTCTTCTATTCAACATCCTCTGGAAGGGAGGAATAACTGGAAAATTGGAGTTATTTCAACTCTATCTAAAATATTGCCTCTCTTTTAGGCATCAATTATTTTGATTGTTACTGAGTACATAATGGGAAATGTTATAGAAGTGGATGTGAGTGCTTTGTATTTTAGTGAGAGGAAACAGCATAATCGAGTTAGCAAAGAAAGTTCTGGTCTCATTTTCTGATATATACCATGGAAAGGCAGGTATATATCAGCATTCACATAGGATGACCTTTAGAGGCATCCATACTCAAAACTCAGACAGCATTCACATAGGATGAACTTTAGAGGCATCCATATTCAAACCGAGCTTCCAGGGTAAAGGGAAATCAGTGTTTTGGATTTAATTAATTAAAAGCAGGATCTAAAGAATGACAGTCATGTCTATTTATGAAAATTTAGACTGCCTGCCATCTGTAGAGAAGCAATGAGATCAAGGTGATGTTGGTGACATAAAGTTGTATTAATTTTACAGTATACATGTAGTATGGGGCATTATGTTTCTTGAACAAGGGGAAACCTTTCAAAATTACTAAACTGGAGACATGGGTCAGTGCATAAGTAACACCATCTAATTAAAGTTTGCCCAATAAAAAATAACTACCTCTGAAGTTACCAAAACTACCTAGAGCTAGTATAGGGTACAAGTGAAATAAAAATGTGGACAGCCTGACATCAACTGCTTTACACCATACTACAGTTTTTTTAACTTCTGTATGTATTTAGAAATACAAGAAAATGTGGAGAATGAAACTCCAGGGAGCTAGGAGTTATTTCATCATCTTGATTTGGTAAGCACTGCAATTCTGGGAGCCTCCACCATATTATAAGAGGGAGAGCCTTCTTAGGATTCCTATTGGTTTTGGTAGTGTTAGATTTAAAGTTCAGCATGGAAAAATAATGGTGAATCTTATCCATGTGTGTGCACATTCAGTAGTGTACTAATGTATGTAGATGGTATTGTGTTGAGGATTTGGAATGTTGTTCAAGTATTCATGTGTTACCAGTCTTCAGCTTGACACTTTTGGTGCAATATTTAGTGACAGGAGAAGAAGTTGGGACATTGGAGGTGATGAGATATTAAGATGACAACCCCATTCCCTCTCCCCAATTTCCATCTATCCTCATGGCATAAGCAGACTTATTCCTTTATGAACTTCAACCATGATGTGCTCTGGCTCAGAACAACAAGGTCAAGTGATCACAATCTAAATTTGTGAAACTTTGAACCAAAATAAGTCTTCCCTTCACATTAATTTACTTATATACTTGTTACATTGATGGAAATCTGACTAACACAGAGAATTGACTTCAAATAAAGTTTCAAGTATGGTTATATATTTGTGTTTATTTTGGAGATGATCTACTTCCTAAGCTAAAAGAAACTAATTAGGTTGGGTACACATTAATTCAAATTGAACTTCTTGATTTTACCTAATTGCATCTCATATTTTTGTTGAGAATGTAAAAAACGGAATTGGAAACTGGGCCTTCATTTTCACAATCAGGCCTCAAGCTATACTTGAACTTCAAAAATGTGAAAAAGTAACTAATTTTGGTAGAGACCACAGATGAGTTCATTTTAGAATACCTGGCATGTGATACTTAAGTCAAAACAAATTCTAACACATTACTTAAATACTGATGTTATTTAGGACACAAGGAAGTTCATCCCAGCTAGTCAATGTGGATCTTGAGGTACTGCTTCCTATTTTCAGAGCTCTTCCTGGGGTCACAGAAAACAGAAAAACTATGACATTAGAAAGTAGGAACACATGGTTTTACCTGATTCATCAACAAGGTAACTTGAAGTCTGTTTTAAGCCCAGTTTTACTAGCTGAAGAAACTAAATTTCTCTTAGCTTAAAAAGAGAAGCGAGATATACAGCTTTTACTAATTCCAGTTTTAGCATTAAATTAGCTTCTTGGGAATGCCATCTCACCTCAGAATACTTGTGTGAAATATACAAACATGTATTTGCATCTTACTATGTACCCACTCTCACTATAGCCTCATTAAATTTCACCATCCCCCAGCTGTGTACCAAACCACATCCATGTGTTACAAGATCCAGAAATATGTCCGCAGAAAACAGCCAATATCTCTGAGTGTTGTCAGTGGCTCTGCCATCAGACAAGTCAGGTATAACTTCCCCATGAGAAGAAGTTCAAAATCTGTAGGTATTCTAGGTAATCAGATTTACATTTTGACTATAAATGCTAGAAAAGATTATGGAACTCCACAAATAAAAGTCATGTTCTGAAAAATGTGTACTTATTTGACTCACCTGGTATTAAGAAACAAAAGCCCAAATGTGGGTTAGGTTTAAGGCAAATGAAACAAGCACCTCATGGTCTGGCAGTGTGGAGTATTCCTTTATTATGTGTGAAGATATGTCAGTGTGATTGGTTAAATAAAAAAGTTAAATGGCCAATAGCTAGACGGGAGAATTAACAGATTCTCCTAGACAGGGAGAGCTCTGAGAAGAAGAAAGGAGAGTCACCAGTCAGACACACAGAGAAAGAACAACACATGTAGTAGGGGAGGTAAACTTCACAAGCCTTGGCAACACATAGATCAGTAGAAATTGGTTAATTTAAGTAATAAGAGCTAATGGAAAGCCTAAGCTACAGGCCAAGCTTTCATAATGAATAAGTCTCTGTGTCATTTTGTGTGTGTGTGTGTGATCTGGCAGCACAAAGAAAAATTTATATGCAGGGTGGGTATACGTTTCTTGTACTTCCAAAACATTCCTACATTCACATTTCAGAAACACTGATCTAGAAAACTGAGAACAAAGTTAAAATAGATACATGCTAAGCTTGGCTTCTGTCCTTTGATGATAAGTAAAATTCACCAAGTTCTCACACCTAGGACAAGCCCATGTCCAGTTTTCCAACGTGCAGGTCTGCTACCAACTGAATGTGTGACTTTGTGGGTATTACTTAACTTTCAGCATATCTGCATGCTTATCTCAGCTCTAAAATATGCTAATTTGTATATTACATCTTTTTTCAGTGATGGTTGAAAAACATAGTAATGGCACCAAAAACAGTGAGCTTCACTGGTCTATAATTGATCAAAGGAGAACATGCTTCCTGTCTTATGAAGGGCCTTCCTTCAACCTACTTCCATCTTTTTCTCTTCAAATGTTTTGTTGCTAGAAAACACTTGATATTGAGTGACTGAAATGAATTGGTCTCATGTTCATTAAAGATATATTGGTAAAAAGAATCCAGACTTCAAAAAGGAAAGACTGATTGAAATACTTGCCTTAAAATAATTTTTGGAAAATGGTATATTGAAATATATCAGAGCATTTGTTACACCTAATTATAAACATATAAATTACCTGAATAATTACTTAGGCAGCAGCAAGCTGGGAGATCTGTCCCATAGATGAGCAACACAGTTAAAATTTCTCCTGAGAAATGGTGACCCACCAAGTAACAATTTGCAATGTTAGGCTTAACATATTTGGAGCTTATTTCAATATGTGGCATTAGACATGATATTTGAATTGTTGAACAGAATTTGTAACACAATGTACTGCATATATCAGAAAAAAATCAAAATAACTTCATTTTGAAACAGATGGGAAACTAAATTGGGTTTATAAGAGGACAGATATGCAAATGTTGTCTTTTCCACAGTAATCACTTCTGCCCTCAGTTTAATAACCTGGTTCCAGATCATTTTATCAGAAATTATGAGAGTCTCTAACATATTTGAGGCTTTTCTCTGTTCAATGTGCTTTGCATAGAATATGTTACTTTAGCCCAATAAAACCCTTCAAGTTAGGAAGCAGGAACGATAACTGTTTTATGTTTGATGAAACCATGAATTAGAGAGAATGAGGTTGATTGCACAGCTCTATTCTATGTATGGCCAAAAATAAAGATCACTGAACTTGATAACTCATGCTCTGCTACTGCTTTCTCCACCACAGGTTTAGCAAAATATGTAGTACTGGTTTGCATATAGCTAAAGAATAAGTTTTCCATAGAATGACCATTCATTTTGTGAATTGAGCCTGCAATGTCCCTGTGAGATGATAACTTCGCTTTCATTTGTGGAAGTTTACTTTCATATATAAACAAAAGATGAAATTCTAAGACAGTTATCTCCATATTCTAAAATACTGACTAAACTGCAAGTAGGCATAAAAATAATTGTGTTCCCTAAACATGTCAAAAACTGTTTCCGAATTATTAATCATTTAAATTGCTGTTTTGGAAAGAGTCAATTTAGTTAAATATCATTGCAATAATTGTTCATGCTAGAATTAACCTGGAGTAGTGTGCTAGCAAAAAGGTAATAGTTGATTCTAGAAAACAACAGTTCCTGGGTTACTGTGCTTCCCTTTCCAAGATACTGAAAATACCACCTTGGCAGAGTTCAAATTCTTTTGTAATATCACTAAACAAATAATTGAGAAAGGATATATGTATTCATCACTTATGATTATGTGTGGAAAGGTTAAAAACCTAAAGGGAAAAATACAAAATTCATTTGAAATTATGTTTTTTGTTTGTTTTTTATCTTTACTTAAATTTATTATTTAATTATACTAAGAAATCTTATGCCAATTAAGAAAGAACTGTAGAATTAGTAAATATTAAATATAATAAGTAGATAACTATACTGATTTCCTTTAAAATAATAAAAACAAAAAACAAAATTGCATTTAACATTTGCATTCTTAGTGAATGCACATAAAAAGGAGAAATAAACAGTGATTTACTCAGGTATTTATCTTGAGAGACCAGAGCATCTAGAATTAAGTCTCACCTAAAGATGTTCTGGCAGGTACAGCATCCTTATTGATCCAGAAGGACACCCAGGATAGGACCACAATAAGTGTACAGGGGATGTAGGTCTGGATAGTAAAATACCCCATTCTTCTGCTCAGATCAAAATATACAGACATAACCACATAGTCACCTGGAACAGAAAGACAGAGCTATTCAAACACCATGAAGTGCAGTCTTGCACATGCATTTGTTTCCATAGTTGACTTGAGGACTAAGTAGAAAGCTCTTTTCTAACCCCTTTGGCAAAGCACAATAATAAAATTATAAGATACAGTCAAGCCTGAACTCATGTCTAACTTTCTCTCTCTCTCACTCTTTCTCTCTCTCTCTCTCTCTATCTCTCTCTCTCTCTCTATATATATATATATATGTATACGTATACGTATACGTATACATATACATATACAGATATTTACATATCTATCCCGAGGCCCCTCTCATCCCATCCCAATCCCCTCCCCCAGTCCACACGGAGAGTGATGCCTTCCAGGAGGGATCATCAAAATCTGTCAAGTCATTTGGAGTAGGGACTAGGCCCTGCCTTCTGCCTCTAAACTAAGGGAGTATCCCTCCATGGGGAAAGTGCTCCCAAAGTCCTTTCATGCACCAGGGATACATCCCTGTCAGAGGGCCCATAGACTGTCCAGGCCTTCTAACTGAGACCCACTTGGCTACTCTTTAAGAAACTGAAGACACACCCATCCCCATGCTTTGGCAATTCTCAACACTGAAATTTTAGACAACTCTCTGCCTTGTATGTTGGTATCTTCATAACCCCCCCCCCCCGCCATCTCATTTAATCCTGACTGAAGAATAGCTCACCTGGCTTTCAGTGGGAGCACCAGTACCCTCATGGTTATCGATGAGTAAAAATTATTCTGGAATTATGCACAAAGCTTCAAAGGCAGAAAACTTTTCAACTCTGATAACTCACTTTTAAGTAACTTCCTGAGGCTATAGTTCTTTGTGTTGATTTATTTGCTACTTGAAATAATATTTAATAAATTAATTTCTTCTCTGTATTTTCCCTGTATTTTAGTATAATAGACACCAGTCTTTTTCTTTCTCATTTTTGTGGTCATAACAAAAACAAATGTAAGCTTATTTCTTTCATATGGAAAGGTGAAAGAGAAAGGAATTTTCTCTTTAAATAATCTTTGAAGATACATTTTCTCCCATGAGTTTTCACTACATTTAGACATACTTTAATTAAAATTTAGAAATTGTAAGATTTTAGATAAATCTGCACAAAACTTTAGTAACTTCATATTGTATAAGCAAAGGAGAGCCTACACTTTTATGTAAATAATCTGACTCCTCAAAAGTGAACTTTAATTTTGTTCAGCATTAACAAGATTATTATCTTGATTTAATTCTCCAGTTCCCTTTAGGCCAGGGTCTAACCTCTCATAGTTTGCTTATCTAACAGCCTCTATTATAAGGTAATGGCTTTTGCATGCCTTCATTTCTTGGCTGCAAACCCTAAAGCTTTTCTACCAAAGGATTATGGATTCAAACTCCAGACCAAGCCATTTAAAAGCAAAGCAGCTTCACACAGACAGCTTGCTGCCTGTCTTATCACCAAGGCCACATCGTTTTTTGTGTGATTCAAAACTCTTATGCTGAGGAGCAAGGAAAACCTAATCCTCTTAAAGTGATGCATCAGTGACTCCCCAAGTCCCAAAATGCTAAGCAAGTCAAAGATGGTGACTTCAGACTCTTCAAATCTAACTGTTCTATTGATAAGACCCAATACATGATGCTTAGTCATAACATTTGGCAAATTAGTCCACACCTGCTTATACATATCATGGAAAGACACAGACTATAATTTAAATGCATGAAACATAAAATTTGAATTAATAAACACTAGTATTAATTCTTTTTCTCATTTCTTAAGAAACTTCCTATGACTGTTTTGAGAGGACAAATCCTCAATGTCAGTGAAAAATGAGGATCTATTTACTTTTTACCTGTCAGATGAAAGCATTAGAATTCTGTACTTAGTAGATGTTTGGCCTATTCTTTTATGGATGAAGCTATAATATGTCCATTCTGAAAATCTTAATGATGTCATGGAGAGGATTTGCCTCTTTAGAAGCTCTGAAGTAATGAGAGAAGTTATTTCAAGTTGCTGGTAGTAAGGTTTTGCTTCATGTAAGCACTGGTTTGAATGGCTGGCATGTGGTTAAACACTTTGATGGTGAAAAAAATAAAAACAAAACCAAGAGTTTTAATATGCCTCCCCATTATTTTTCTCTCATTATTTTTAATATGTTTACATATAGTGGAACCAAGCATATCCTACTAGGTTTACAGTACAGGGAAATGATATTTTACTCTATTATCCTTTCAATAGTGCCTTCCTTGCCAACAAACATTTTTCATCATGATTGTTCAAAGAGTATTCCATTAGTTGCATTAAAAGTAAAGACTTGTGTGATGTCACAACTGGTCCTATGTTAAAGGTATTAAATCGAGGGAAAGTTGCTATCTCACTAGAAGCCAGAGAAAGGTGAGGCACACAAACCTGCCTTTACCACCTCATTCCACACTGAGATCCAAGGAAGGGATCACTCCAAAGGAAAATAGTTGACTGATTGACTAACTTGCATTAAATCTGTCCTTGATGCTAACATACACATACACACTATTTATATAAATTCATGAATCTAAATAAAACACAGAATAAATGAAACACAGACTAAATAGACTTCCTTTAAAACACATAGACAAAATAGATCGACTAAAGTAGAAAAGACTGAGGAGACATCATGAAATATAGAGAACATAAAGAAATAGAAACAAGTTCACTGTTTAAAACTTAGAACTTCTAATTATAATGAATTCTTGTGAAATGCAAAATGCTACCCTTGAATAGACTATTTTCTAAACAAATAAGTAATATCCAAAGTAATATCTTTAATATAAACAGAATCCCCAATAGCCACTGAGAAAAGAAATTATTCTTAGATCTATATTTTCTCAACTATATAACTTGATTTTTAAGCTATTCATTTATCATTGATAAACCCTTTTGTGTTCTCCAAACCCCAGCTAAATAAAGTTAAATATTTTCATTTCATACTTTTGTGATTTCTCTACCTTTCCATCATCTCCCTTCTGGATTCCTAAATAATCTCCTCTCACACTTTTACTTATTTCAACTTTCTGATCATCCACAAACCACCACCATCACAGTGCTCATGGGTACATGCACACACACACACACACACACACATACACACACACTCCACAGAAAGTCTATATGTGTGCTTTATAGAATGTTAGCCATAATAAATATAACTTAAAATTTATTTAAAAGAAAAGAAGTAGCTGGACAGTGGTGTTGCATGTCTTTAATCCCAGAACTAGAGAGGCATAGGCAGATGGATTTCTGTGAATTCAGGCCAGTCTGGTATACATCAAAGTGAGTTTCAGGACAGGTAGGGCTGTTACACAGAGAAACCCTATCTTGGAAAATCAAAACATAAAATAAAAAAGAAAGAAAAGTAGTGTGTTCATTACCTAAAGCACAGTTCACATGCTCAGTCCTACAAATGGCTAGCAAGTAGGGATTGTAAATTGTAGCAACTTCTAGTTAATACTGATCTAGCACAACCTTGTCTCATGCCATTCATACTCTCCCATCTTATGATCTGCTTGCTAGATGTACTTCATATTTTTCCAAGGGGATGCTTTTCTCCCCATTGTTGCTGTATGTCACACATTGTCCTTAACTTCTAGAAGCGAGCATTGTCCTCTAATCATGTCATATACAAACACATATCTTGGACATGATCAATAATCACGCATTGATATCAGTACACACTGAAAGTATTTATGTTAGATTCTAAGGCTTCACACTCTGCTTCCTCTGAAGCCAGCCTCATGTGTTTCTTCTCTAATTAGAGTTTTTGTAATTCCTTAAAATCCTCATCACATTCTGGGAATTCTTGTCTTAAGGACTGGTAATAAGAATGTTTTGATACATCTGTATGTCTCTATCCTCATGGAAATAAATCCTTTCACTTATCAACTGACGATTAATATACCTTGCCAGCTGTAAAAGTCTGTATAGGTTCAAATGCCCTCAGAAAGGTCTCATAGTAATATATCAGTAATGTTGTAATCAGGAAAATCTGACTAATATAAATTATATGTCATTGAATTTTACTCTTTGGGAACCTACCACCCAGCTCCCAAATAGATACATGGAGATTAATTCCTACTTATGAATGCCCAACCTTAGCTTGGCTTGTTTATAGCCAGATTTTCTAACTTAAATTAAATACAGTTTGCCTTTGGGCTTTTTATTTATTCTAAATACTTTTCTTTACTCCTTACTCCATGGCTGGCTGTGTGGCTGGGTGGCTGTCTCCTGACATCCTCCTTTCCCCCCTTTCTCAATTCTTGTACTTTCCTTGAGACTAGATTTCTCCTCCTATTTATTCTGTTTGCCCGGAAGCCCTATGTATTTCTCTCACCTGCCTACCTGTTGAACATTTGACTCTTTATTAGAAAAATCAAGTGTTTAAACAGGCAAAATAACACAGCTTTACAGATTTAAACAAATGCAACATAAAAGAATGCAATGCACCTTTGCATCATTAAACAAATATTCCACAGTTTATACTAGTATAACACATTTTAACTAATATTCCACAAGATGTATTATGATTAAAATTTGTCTATCAAGTCAGTGGGAGATACAGTTTATCTTTTTTTATACTACAGTTTATCCTTATCTGCAAAATCAATGTGTGTTATAGAGAAGGAAAACAATATTATTTGTTAATAAATAAATGCTTTACTCTAGGAAATTTTTGCTGCCGCATAGAGCTTTGAAACTACCAAATTTTTATTTACAAAGAAATGTACAATTAATGCCTTTTCTGTGTTAGTTGATAGACTTAATCACTTATGATGTAGATACAAAATCACAGTGAGCCTAAGTCATAATACATGCTGGCCATGAAGAAAGGAAGGAAGGCATAGACTCTATGCACTATTCAGCCTATTAACTGGATCTATTTAGTGGAGAAGATAACAAACTGACTTGGTTGCTTAAACTACTGGTATTCCAAGGTAAGTCTGATAGGTGTGTTTTGGGGTTTTTCGTTCGTTTGTTTTTTGTTATTGTTTTGTTTTGTTTCTTGTTGTTTTATATGTTTGTGATACACTGATCTCATTAGTCTTTCTCTTTAGCTTTGAATGTTAAAGCAAAAGAACAAAAAGAACCTACAGAGGAAAAATTGAAAATTAAAAGTATAATTAATATAAGTTTTCAATGTCAAGTCTGCCTTTTCAAGACTCCATCCGAATCTCTGATGAGGACAGGAGTGTGCATTGATAGCGAAAGCAGGCCTGCTTAAATTTAGGCTTACCAAACAAGCCAAGTCCATTACTCTTGTGAGTAAGCTGTTGGTATATGACTCTCAGATTGGCAGAATGTGGAAAACAAGAAAGAATAGAGAGAAAAGGCAAGTAAAGATTGCTTCAGCTCACAAATAGACTCTCAAGTTTCAGGGACAAAATTTGCAATAGCCTTGTTCTCACCTGTAGACAAGGATGTTTCTGGTAAAATAATGTAGGTATTCTTACTTTCCAGATGTGACAGTTGTTTCAGCCAGAGGAAGAGACAATCCTGAGCTATCAACAGTAAACCATTAAGCACCCAGGAAATGAATCCCTGAGACCAAGGAAATTAAAAAGCTGATAGTGACATCAGTAATGGCTAAAGGGACACATCTGGTCATCTGGGGTGAAAATTTTAGTCATGTCATTAACTGGTACATGACATCAGACTTTTTGTAAAACAAAATTCTTTGAACCTCAATATCCTTATCTATAAAAGGAGAATGGTAATTGGGCTAGTGAGAACACGAAAAGAGCTTATCCATATATAGTTCGTGACTACTTCAAACACATAATGTAAGGTTCATTAATGCTAGTTATTTTGAAGTAGAGTAACCTTTTTAATGTTATTAAACATCATTCCTAGCTATAATACTGAGGTATAATAGACACCCTAGAAGTGTCTCTACCACCCCGGAAGATTAAACCTGTTAAGGTCCATGCATGAAGAAAGAAAGGACTTATCACTAGCAAAACCAAGACTCTTGTTTCCTAAACCATAATGCTTGCTGCATTTGTACCAGTGGTTAGTAACACAGAGACATGAAGGAGGGAAAGCAGGAAAAGCTGTGTAATAATTGAATGTGGAGTTCATTCATAAAATTAATTTTGGTCACTGGAGTGCCTAACTGCCAACAAAAGCTTCCTTCATTTACTATGGAGCCTTCTGCAATGAATATTCTATGTTATGAAGGCAGCCTAGGTCAAAAATGTAGAGAAAAAGGCCAGCCAAAGAAATACACCTTGAGCAGAGCCAGAGAAACACACTTTGGCCCTGCAGCCAGAACCAAAGAAATGTACCTGACACTGAAACCAGAGCCAGAGAAACACACTTTGGCCTTGGAACCAGAACCGGTGAAAGAAATACACTTTGGTTCTTAAGACTGATAGCTGGGACACCAGCATTGGACTGACCCAATTGAACATGGGTCTCAATTGGAAGGCCTGGGCAGTCTACTAAACCTCTGGTGTGTATTCCTAATGCATGAAAAGAATTTGGGGAGCACATTCCCCATGGAGGGATACTCCCTTAGCCTAGAGACAGGAGGGAGAGCCTAGGCCCTACTCCAAATGACTTGACAGACTTTGATGATCCCTCCTGGAAGGCCTCACCCTCCCTCTGGAGTGAACGGGTAATGGGATGGGAAGAGGATCAGAGGAAATGAGGGGATGGGAGGATGGGAGAATGAGGGAACTGGGATCAATATGTAAAATAATAATAATAATAATAATAAATTAGTAAAAGGAAAGAAAGAAAAAAATGCTCCCTATATAAACCATGTGGCTGTCCAGCTGCCTCCTTCCACCCTAGCAGAGGGCAGCCAATCTCCTGAATTCTTCCCGCCAAATAAATCCCTTGAGTGAGGTTTGGGTGAAGACCTTTTGTGGTGGAGCACAGACCACCCTGGGCAGAGCAGAGTGGAACAGGGCTGTAACATTTTCGCTGGGGAAACCTTTCCCTGGCAAAGCAAAGTTGCTGTACTCTGCTCTTGCTCTCCACTCTCTTAGGGAGCAGAGGTGAATTGTAATAACTTCACTGGGAAAGACCTCTCCTGGGAGAGCAGAGCTGGTACACTGGGGAAGCCTTCCCTGAAGCAGGGCTGTAAGCTGCTAGCTTATTGTGACCTGTGGTATTCCTTGGCTCCTGAGCTCCAGGATACCTTTCCAACTGAGCTATAACACTCAGCATTCTGTGACTCCTGAGTGTCCTATCCAATCCGCCCCAAACACTTACAAATAACTGTGTATTTTTCATTTAGAAACAAAGCTTTAGATGAAAGGAACTCAATGTTGGCAAAATCTTCAGAGCACCATGACTTCCCCAAGGCTCATACCATGAGAGGTGTGCTAATATCAGTTTTCTGCATTCCTTTCCCCAATATTTCTCTCTTTAATGCAATAGCTTATTTCTCAGGTTGTAACCCCCCCCTCA
This sequence comes from Phodopus roborovskii, assembly GCF_943737965.1. NCBI lineage: Eukaryota > Metazoa > Chordata > Mammalia > Rodentia > Cricetidae > Phodopus > Phodopus roborovskii. Next base: position 36,935,155 of record NW_026126407.1, on the reverse strand, counting down.
GATGCCTAGCCCAATATAGACCTTTGTAGAACAATTCTTTATTCTGAGCCTGCCATTAAATTCTAGCCATGAAGCCAAAGAGTTCATCCTGGGATCTATTTAAAGAAAATAACTCTGAGTTTTACATCTGTAACTTCAACTGAATATGTTTGTCA